>NC_065541.1:45082698-45396334 GCF_932294415.1 Quercus robur
TATGGCTTTTTTTCACAACTATTAATATGATCTATTATGACTACTATATTATATATTATACTATAATATCAAAATTAAATTATTATATCTATTTTTCTTTCTACAAGTGGCTATATTCACGTCAAAATCAAATTATTATATCTTATTCATAGTTTAATTTAAACTCTATTAATTATTAGGATAGTTTTATTTAACTAAAATTCTATTACCTAAGTTTTATGAAAAAATATTTTTTTTTGATAATCCTAAATTTTAAGAAATTAAAAATTCTACTCCACTAAAGTTTTATTTATTTCTTATTTATTAAGATATATAGTTTAATTTAGGTAAAATTCCATTATCTAAGTTTCAAGAAATCTAAAATTCTACTTCAACTAAAATTCTCATACCAAAATTTTAAGAAATTTAAAATAATATTTAATATTTATTCAAGAAATTTAAAAATTTTATATATTCAACAACGAGTTTAACTGTGATAATTAACTTAATAATAATTATTAATATGAAATCAAATCAAATAAATTAATAGAAATTAGCAACCTTGACAAGAAAAATATCTAAAGAGGTTCAAACATATCTTATCTTAAAGAAGATGATATCTTTACAATTTATTATAGAGATTAGGCAGTTGTTTTATTTATTTATTTATTTATTTTTTTACATTTAACTTATTTGAGTAAATTTTATAATATATGAAAAACTCCAATATAGTTATGCCATTGAGAAAGATTATTAGGAGTACTTTTAGGCATAGTGGAAAATTTATAATAATGATTCAGTACATATAGTAGACTCTCGAAAATCAAATGCTAGTTCTTCAGATAGGAAAAACTTAACTGATTACAGAGAGGATAATCTAGGGATTCTTGCAAAAAGCAGTGAAATGGAAAAAACTCCTGCAGTAGATTCTTCACTTGAAGATTTCAAGCACTTGAGTGTTGTCGATGAGGCAACAGTGCAAACCAAAAGTTCATCCGTCGAAGCCTGTTTCCACTCTTTTTTAGACAGATCCAAAGATGACATACAAGTGGAATTAATGAATTTTTCCAAACACTAAACAGGACTAGGATCTTATTCGTGATTCTCTATCATTGACAAGCTCAAAAGCAGCTGATACTAAGAAAATTAACCAAAAGAGCCAACAGTCCTTGAAATCAGGTGATGGAGAAGGAGGTATTAGATTGACAAGCTCAAAAGTGGCTGATAATGATAATATTGGTTTAGAAAGCCAAGGCCCTAAGAAACCGGGTACTCGCAGTTGTGGTGCCACGTTGAACTTAGGGTGTTTCCAGGAACACCTTGACTTGAAAAAAAAAAAAAAAAAAAAAAAATATATATATATATATATAAAATAATTAATTTTTTTTATTTGTTTACCCTTTAAAAAAAAATTAAGAACACCCTCAAATAAAATAAAATAAAATTTATTTGTTCTACTTTTAAGCAAAAAAAAAAGTCCAAAAAAATTTTGAACTAAAATCTGAAAAAAAAAAAAAAAAAAAATTGTAACAGAGCAAGCTCACAAAAAAGCCCATCATCAATCCTAAACATAAAGCAAACCCAATCTAAAGAAAAAACAACCCAATAGGATGGTAAACAGGTAAAGCAAACCCACAGATTCTCAAAAAAAAAAAAAAAAAAAAAACCCAATATACACTGCAAATCACTAAATCAGAAATCACTAAAGCAAACCTAAAGACAAAAATGTCAACAGAGCAACGCAGCCAATGCTACAACACAAGCCAATAGACGGATTGAGCATCGCCACATCAAAGATCGGTCAGCCAATACAACTCGAGCTCTAGTCCAGGGCACATCGCATCGGGATTCGGGCATAGAAGATCACTCACTGGATCAGATCAGAGATCGCTGATCAGTCACGTCGTTCGCTTCGTCGCTCGGCTTGGCCTTGATTCCTTCGGTGCCACCCCTTAGCCTCAGGCCTCCCCGCTTCGGTGCTCCCTCAACCTCAACCTCAAGGTATTTCATAACTTCTCTCTCTTTTTCTCTCTAACTCTCTCTTAGTCTCTCTCTCTTTATCTGAAAAAAGAAAATGAAAGTGAAATGAAATGAATGAGAGTCTCTCTCTCTCTATTCTTTAAGACTTTAACTTTATCTGATTCTTTTGAACAATTGTGATTGGCTGTGGTTGATTCATTGGTTAGCTTTAGCTTTATTAATATTTTACCCCTGTTTTTGACTTTTTCTTTTTGGCTTTATTCGTTAGTGTTGGTGAGACTTGGTGAGATACAATTAATTGTCTTATTGTGATTGTGAAATTTTTTGATTGGCAGTTGGCTCTTGTGATTGGGGGGGCTTGTCTCATTGTCTGTTGAGTGGGGTAGGGGGCGGATGGGCACTTGACACATGAGGCCAGGTGAGATATTTGAATTGAGGGAAGTAAATGCACATGGAATGTGTGCTAGTGCAACTAATAAATAATAATTTAATTAACCAATAATTAATTAAGGAAAGCAACTAATAAACAATAATTAATAATTTAATTAACCAATATATTATAAAAGACAAACAAATTAAATTATATTAGGCTAAACAATAATTAATAATTTTATAATTAATGAAACAACAATATAACAAATTATAGTTTATAAAAGACAGACAAATTAATGAAACAACTAAACAACAATAATTAATAATTTTATATATAAAAAATGAACTGTGCAATCGAATGAGAAAAACTAAAAAAAATTCTTGGGAAAAATTTATGTTTCTTAAGGAATACTCTAGAAAAAATTTCTGGAGCCGCCACTGGGTACTCGACTAAGTTCTCATGCCCTCCAAATTAAGTATTCTGTCACATTGGCAAACTCAAAGGTGACTGACAATGAGAAGATTGATTAATTTAGAAAGCCAGCTCCCTATAAAAGGTTATGGCAACCATCCTCAGCTTCCTATTGGCCTACCCTTACCAAAATCTCCGTCTGAGTCTTGGCTAAAGCGTACTCTGCCGACCATTTCCTTCAGGATTTTACCTTCAAGGTCTTCTCTTGTTATTCGCATCCATACTAGCAACCAAGGTTCCAAACCTCTCTTGATTCCAAGTGGGAAACAATTGTTAAAACTTCCAGTGTCCATCTTGGGCGTTTGCGGTTCTCTGAGGTAATCCAATAACTCTGCCTTCATTTTTTGTGTCCATTGATATGGGGATGTTACGCCTACATGACCATTTTTTATCCAGGAACTAACACCTATACCGGAAGTTTAAAAGTTTGGCAGCTTTATAAGAAGTCCACCCACCTGTGCACTAGGCTGGAATCTGCATTTCGTTGATGTTATCGAAGGTGATCAATGTTAATTCTTCCGTGTTAAAATTTTTACTTTACACAAGGAGTCCCCTTTTTGGTTCCTATACTCAGAAGCCAGTATATAATGAAAGCTGTAAATTGCATCCCGATTTCATTCTGTAACAAGAAAATTTAACTAGTCATTTTTCTTGTAAATCTCATCTTCAATTTGTTGGTTCAAACAAAAGTCAGTTTGTTCCTGTATGATTTGAATTTTTTTTTTTTTTTTTTTTTTTTTTTTTTTTTTTTTTGTAAAGGGAATTAAAAAGCTACATTTTTTTTTTTGGTAATAAAAAGAGATGGGCACTTCTTTGAGATGTACTTTTTATTTTAATAAATACTATAGATTTGAACCTACAACGTTCAATTGGATTTTTCGCGTGCGTAAGCTAGATTTAAACTTAGATCTCTTATTTGACAATAATGAATTTTATTAGTTGAGTTAATTAGAACCTACTTTATTCATCATTCATGCCCTATTTTCAATAATAATTGTTCTAATTTGTGAGATGGTCCCTCCTATGTGAGGGATGCTAGCCATTAAAAAAAAATGAAAATTTCATTTAGAACCCTATACTTTAGGGGTATAACAAATTAAATCCTATAGTTTCAAAAATAACAAATTAAGCCTTGAGGTAGGGAGTGGACAACAACTCATCATTCCTGTTGTACTGTTTGACTAAAATCAATTTGACGCATTCTAATTGGTTTTAATAGTTGCTTTAGTTGGCGGCAGGTTCCTTAACATGACTCTTGATTAGGGCTGTAAACGAGCCGAGCTTTGTCGAGTAGTGAATGTTCAAGCTTAGCTCGATAGCAAAAGTGGAATGTTCAAGCTTGGCTTGAGCTTAATACCCTACAAATAATGTTCAAACTTGAGCTTGTTATAAAGTATAAAAGCTTGAACTCGGCTTGGTTCATTAGTCAAGCCAAGCTTGAGCTCTATATCAAGCTCAATATCATGTTTTTGAGCTTGAGATCCAACACAAGTATAATATCAAACCTATATCAAGTTTATTATCTAGCCTATATCAACTTGTAATTAATTAAAGTATTAGAAGGATATGAGTTTATATGTCAAGCTCATATCAATTTTATTATCAAACTCATAAATAAACCTAGGCTCAACTTGTTTTGTTACTTTTGTATCAAGTTTTGGTGTTCACAAGCTTATTCATGAACAATATTTTTTACTCAGGCTCAGCTCGTTTATTAAACAAGTCTAAAACTAAAGTTTAAGCTTGGCTTGTTTATAAACAAACAAACATAAACGAGATTTTTATAGAACAAAGCTTGAGCTTTTTATGAATGGCTTGGTTCATTTACAACTTTTGTATTAAGCCTTAGTGTTCACAAGCTTGTTCATGAACAATATTTTTTACTCAGGCTTGGCTCGTTTATTAAACAAGCCTAAAACTAAAGTTTAAGCTTGGCTTGTTTATAAACAAACAAACATAAACGAGATTTTTATAGAACAAAGCCTGAGCTTTTTATGAATGGTTTGGTTCATTTACAACCCTATTCTTGATTATTTTTGGTTGGATGGTAGGTTTAGAGGCTCAAACCACTGAAACCGTTAGCCCAAGCTTCTTCCTCCCCCCTTTTTCTCTTTGATGCCCAATAAATTTGTGTGAGAGATTCCATTTTCTTAGGTTCTAAAGATTTAGGTTTAAATGTTTAGAATCATGTTTTTATTGTGTTGGCAAATCGAGAACAAAACATGTCTAGTCCATGTATTAGGCAATGCTTAAAAGTGGTTGTTTTAAGGTTCAAGTCCAGCTGATTTCAGAAAAAGGAAGTGTGGTTTTGCCTTGCTTGACACCCCATTTTGCAACCTACATTTAACCTCACATGAAGGATAAAAGGGTAATTTCGCATTGGAAAAATGCATCTTCATTTTATTCACTAGATCCTTAATCTCACTTCACCAAAATGATCTTAATGTTGTAACGATCAAATCGACTGGTCATAAGCTCTAATCGGACCATCAGATTGATAGTTATCATTAAATCAAGTTTTAATGGCCGAGATGCACTATCACAAATTGAGTCCGACTATATGTGATTATGAACAATTGATTCCAATTGATTATAATTATAATCAATTTGAGATTAATGATGTGTCATAATTTGATTGGTTATGACTACATTTTATGGTTAAGTTGCATATACCTAATTAATTAGATAGTTAAACATTAATTCTAGTCACTAGATCCTTAATCTCAGTTCACCAAAATGATCTTGATGTTGTAACGATCAAATTGACTGGTCATAAGCTCTAATCGGATCATCTGATTGAAAGTTATCATCAAATCAAGTTTTAATGGCCGAGATGCACTATCACAAATTGAGTCCGACTATATGTGATTATGAACAATTGATTCCAATTGATTATAATTATAATCAATTTGAGATTAATTATGTGTCATAATTTGATTGGTTAGGACTACATTTTATGGTAATGTTGCATACACCTAATTAATTAGATAGTTAAACATTAATTATTTAATGAGTAATTTGTGCAATTATATTTTAATTAGGGTAAATTTGGAACTAATTAAGGCTGAAATGGGAGTGATTGGAGCCTATTAATGTTAATTGGGAGCTAATTTAGTACCTATTAATGTTAATTATGCTGAAATTGTTTTCTAACAAATGACTTCTGCTCACCATTTCATTGATATCTCTTAGAATATTTTGAATCTGTGAATGAGGTTAATTTTCCTAGAAACTAGACATCCGGGGCTTCAATTTAAGCATAAGAACGAGACAATTCCGATCATAATTGAGTAATATATGATTTTTTGAAGTTGGCTCTACAAGCTGTTATAGTAGTTACAGGAAAACCGAATTTTGCTTGCTCCTCACTCTCACCAATCTCTACTTTTTATGCACCAGATTTTCCCCAAGGTTAAAATGAGGTCTAAGTTTATGATTCTTTGTCAACCCTCATTAAATGGCATTTCATTTATATTTCCTCCACCACTACTATATAAACCTCTCCTCTCCTTCATTCCAAAGCACATAAAAACCCTCTCTCTTTTCCTTTCTTAAGTTCTAGTGAAGTTGAGTAGTTTTGTCATATTTTGGTTTTCTTGAGACTCAAGGTATTGAGTGAGACTTACTCTTCTTCTCTTAACTCTTTTTTTCCTCCACTCTTAGGACCTCTATCGAGAGTTTTCTCCTCCACTGTATGGATCTTGCATGAAGGTATAATCCCTTTTCTAACTATTTTTTATTTTTTTATATTGCCATGATGAGAATTTAGGATTAAAGCATAATAGTAATTATTTAAATTTTCTTGAATATGTTGAATGTTCTTAAATGTTCTTATGCGTTCTTCATATGTTCTTGGTTGTTCATCACATGTTCATGTATAACATTAGTTTTGATTAAACCCACACCAAAAACATGAAAAAGATGTTTGTTTAATAATTCTTTCAAATTCTTGAATTTAGAATATCACTATCCACATACATTCACTAGAATTTATTTTTCAATCTAAATGAAATGCTTAATAAATTAAATTAGAGTTTATCACATGCACACACATTAAATTCTACATGCAAATTGATTGATAACATATTAGATGATGTGATATGAATGTTAGCCACTATAATTTAGAAGACCGGTTTCACTGAGCAAGGTGGGTGCTTAACACCTTCCCACCTTGTAACATAGTCTTCAAACTTAGATCAAGGGTTGATAGACCAATGTTTATCCTTATAATTTTCAATTCCTAGATTGTAACTAGGAAACAAAGTTATGTACTTTATTTTAGATTGTATCTAGGACCAAAGCCATGTAATTTTCTTATAATCAATGTAAATTCAATTGAAAATTAATAAAATGAGGTATTTTTCAATTTTGGTTTTCTTATTTATTCCAATAATTAAATAAGTGGCGACTTCGTTATAAAACCCTTAATCTAAAGGGGAAAATATAATTAGTCGAACCTCCATTTTGAGAGACAATAACACGACTCCACCCATTCATGCGGGTTTGGCCCAATATCATAAAAAGGGGTCAGGGGCGCGGTCTCTCACATTTAAGCCCGCGAAAACATTTAGGGTTTCATCTAAACTTCTTTACATATAAAAGGGAAACCCTAACTATGTTTTTCAGACTTTTGAAAGACTTGTGTCTTACTCTTTGTGAGATCTAAGAGGTTTTGTACCTTTTAACTACACAAGAATCTATCGGAGTAAGAACTACAATCAAGCATTAGTAGAACATAGTTGCTGCATCAAGATCATTATTGATAGTGATTTGAAACCTTTGAGTGGGATCTCAAAGTCACAAGCAAGGCGGCTTGTGTTGCTGTAAATCCATTAATAGAAGGAGTTCATGGATTCGGAGCTTGAACGTAGTCGTGTCAGTAAGTTACTACATGAGGTAGCAATAGATTTAGGGTTAAATTTAACTGTAAAACTTCAATTTTCTTATATTGGATTTGTTTTACCTTGATGATAGATAGGTCAAATCATCTCCAGGTTTTTACCTTAAAACGGTTCGTTTCATTGGTTTTCCTGGGTCATCATATCATGTGTTATTTACTTTTCCGCATCTTTGTATGATATGATTTATTTTTGTTTAACCTAGATTTGAATAATTAATTTAAGTAATCACTTGGTTAATAAATTAGGTTAAACAATCTGTTTTAAAGGGTCTAAATGAACAAACACATTTGATTTATTAAACCAAGCCCATATCAATGGGTGAGACCGTATTAATGTCTCTCAAAGTGGCGGTTTGCCTGATTATATTTTTCCTATAGATCAGAGGTTTTACATGGAGTTGTCATTTATTTAATATATTCAACAATAAGAAAACCATGTAAAAGAAATGCATCATTTTATTGAATAATCAAACTTCACATTAAATAAAAAATAATTTTACAAGGTCTTGGTCTTAGATACAATCTAAGAATTACATGGTTTTGGTTCTAGTTACATTCTATAAATGTAAATTGCATTTGTTAAACCCTAGTCTATGAACGTTTGATCTAAGTTTGGAAGTTAAGTTATGAGGTGAGAAGGTGTTAAACATCCACCTTGCTCTATTAACTAGTATTCTAAACTATGGTAGTCAATGTCATGTCACTTTATCCAAACAATTAACATGTCATAAAACAAAAAAGCATATCATTCATTTAAAAAATATAGATTACACTACTAAGGTTTTGGGAAAAAGTTTAAACATGTGAACATCATCATAAGAACATCGAAGAAAACATGAAATGTCACGTTATTTACTAGCAAGAGAAATCATGTGAATTGGCAAGTGCATATTGAAGAAACCTAAAATAACACGTTATTTACAACAAAAAACAAAAAGAAAAGAAAAGAAAAAAGAGAATCTAGCATTATATGAACATGAATTTACGATAATATCAAATGTTTCAAAAGAAAATATTAAAAAGAGAAATCTAGTACATCATCACAATAAAACATGCTCTTTCTACGAATAGAATAATAAAAAATAGGGATAATTATACATAACCCACCTGTGGTTCGGGCGAAAATCATTTTGCCCACCCGTGGTTTGAAAAGTATCACTTAACCCACCTGAGGTGTGTTTCCGTCACTCTCCGTAACCCACCTCGGTCTCTGCCGTTACAAAAACACCTTTTAACCCCAAAACAGAACATAACACGAATCAAAACCCCCAAAACTCAAACACTTTTCGAGAGAGGGACCCGGGGTGCGATCAGCTTGTTCTTTGTGGTTTGGAGCATGTGGAGAGGGAGAAAACACTTGTTTTGCATCATCGAACCTAGGTAAGGTATGTGTGACTGTTGTTCATCTGCATTTGGGTTTGTTCTTGATTTAGGGTTTTAGATTTTGTTCAAGTGTGAACTTAATGTGTGAAAGTCTAAATTTGTACTTCCCAGGAATCGTGTTATGTTGATATGTCTTCATCAAGTGGTAATTTCTCGGGTTCATGTGGACATATGTGCAATGAGCAGACTTGTGTTTTGAGAACAAGTTTGAGTTTGTACAATTTTGGGAGAAGGTTCTTGGGTTGTAGCCGTTATAAGGTTGGTCCTAAGTGTCTTTTCTTTGTTTGGATTGATAACCCAACCTGTCCTCGTGGGAATGAAACTGCACCTTTGGCTCTAGAGAAGATGTCTAGGCTTCAGACTGCTCTCCAACTTGCAAATGAGAGGGAAAAGACAGCTCTGGAAACGGCAGAAGAAGCTAGGCAAATGGCAGAAAAGGCTCTTGAAGAGGAAGCCAAAGCCAAGGAGAGGGAGAGAAAGGCTTGAGCTGTCTGTGCAAAAGCTAAGGAAAAAGCCATTCTTGCTGAAGAGAAGCAAAGAATGTGGAAGTCTGCATGCATTTTGTCATGGATCTTTTTTGTTATTGTTATGTTGTTGTGTTTTGGCTCAATTGAGTTCTCTGGAGTGAAGAGACCTAGATTGTTGCCCTTGAAGTAGTTAATTGGTTAGTAGAGATAGTTATGGCAATGATGTTAATGAATTTGCATTGTAATAGCACTAGCCTACTGATGTAATGTTTTGATGTGTCAATGAATGAAGAATTGGTCAATTATTGAGTATTTTGTGCATATCATAACAACCATTCAATGGAAGAAGTAATGGTCAATTATCAATTTGGCTGTGCATACCATAACAACCATTCCACAATAAAAACTTCCATACACTATATTAGAAAAATATACTTGGACTCAATTTGTAGTAGCAATAATTAAACTTCCATATAATTTGGCTGTGCATACCATAACAACCATTCCACAATAAAAACTTCTATACACTATATTAGAAAAATATACTTGGACACAATTTGTAGTAGCAATAAATAAACTTCCATATAATTTGGCTGTGCATACCATAACAACCATTCCACAATAAAAACTTCCATACACTCTATTAGAAAAATATACTTGGACACAATTTGTAGTAGTAATAAATAAACTTTCATATAATCTAGTTTGGACAAATATTGTTCCATACAAACTGTAATATCACAACTTCCATATAACAACCTGGAGTGTATTGTACCTTAATTACAAAAAAGCACATTCCAAGGCCAGCAGTGATTGTTTTTTACACTAATTAATAATTACAAAAAAGCACATTCCAAGGCCAGCAGTGATTGTTTTTTACACTAATTGATAATTACAAAAGGCCAACAGTGGTCTTCACAAAAAAAAAAAAACAAAAAGACCCACATGTTCCCACTAGCTTTACTCCCAATGCTGGCATGCGTACCCATTAGCTTCATTCATTTCTTGCCTTTACTCTTTCCTCTTTCCTCCCACTGGATTCATTTTTGGTGGTCTTTGTGCAGCAAGTTGTCCTCTAGTCCTCACACCACCAGTGCTCCCATTTACATGTGAAGGCTACAAAATAAAAAATAGATCCACTTGTTAAAAAATATCCCAAGCTACACAACCATCCAGGACTAAGTTACTTGTGAAGAACTTGGTAAGGTATCCTAGGTCTCCCTAGGTGTGTGAAACTCTGGTTGTGAGGAAGAGAACCATCCTGCTCTCTTGTGAGATGGCCTAGGTTGATTTCCTTACTGTGAGGATGAAGGCTGAGTGGCAGACATCATGTTGTAGGTCTGGGTAGGCTGCTGGGATGGTGGCTGAGGTGCAGGCTGAGGTGCAGATCTAGGTGCAGGCACCCCTTTCCTTGCTTGCAACAAAACCCAATTTCAATACAATGTTTATTGTAAGTTTAAAAACAAGTTTTTTTTTTTTTTGCCATTTAAATCCTAATTACTTACAGCTTTTTCTCTTTGAAGTCTCTGTCTCATCTGCCATGGTGTCTCCCCAGTGATGCCAGCCTTGCACCCTCTTGAATTATGCCCTTCCTTTTTGCATTTCCCACATCTTACAGGTCTGTTCAGTCTACTTGCTTTGTAAGGGTTCCTAGGCTCATCAGAAGCCCTCTTTCTTTGCTTGGGTGGTCTGCCTGGTGGTTTGTATATGTGAGGTGCCAGGGGAGCAGGCTATCCAGTCTCAGCCCATTCTGACTGGCCAGGCATGGGAGGAAGTACCTCCTTGTATATCTCCATGTAAGTTTCTTTGAAGTAGCATGGGTGGGTATAGTCTTCTGGTGTCTCAATGTTTGTATAAATGGCTATTATGGCATGTTTGCAGGGAATTCCATTTAAATCCCAAGACTTACAGCTACATGTCTTCTTCACCAAATCAACTACATGCCTCTCATACTGACTGCCTACCTCATAAAGGAAACTACCAGCTGGGGTAGCACTAAATGCCTTACTTTCAACCTTCAATTTCTCCAACCTATCTTGTATGCTTGGACACAACTTTCCAGCATACTTCTGTATCCCTTCTCTTTTTGTGTAAAGCCTAGTCATAAGTCTAACCCTAATCCACTTCAACATTGCCAAGATAGGCTTGTCCCTAGACTTCAATATCATTGCATTAAAAGACTCACCCAAATTATTTACCAAACAATCTGTTAAGGCCCTAGGAGTGAAGTGTGACCTTGTCCACTGTGCAGGTGCAATGTTTGCAAGATACTCATATGCCTTTTCATCCAAATCCCTTATGTACTGCATGCATCTCTCAAACTCCCTTACTATTGTGGCAGCAGCACACCTCCACAATGCATCCTTCAGCTTCAATCCCTTGTGATCAACTTTGAAATTGTTGTAGATGTGTTTCACACAGTATCTATGCTCCACGGTAGGGAATAGTGTCTCTATTGCAGGTATAAACCCCTGTAAATAAACAAACAAACAAACAAAACAAGTTAGTTCAGCAAACAAAGTCAACTATTTAAGTGTAACTGAACAAAACAAAACTTGCATACCTTTTGCCTATCAGAAATGAAGACCAACTGAAGCTCCTTTGGCCTCCCTATATCATCAGCAAAAATTTCCAAAAACCATATCCAAGACTCCCTGGTTTCTTGTTCCACAACAGCCATGGCTACTGGAAAAATGTTGTCATTTGCATCCTTGGCAGTGGCAAATAAGATTTGCCCACCAAATCTGTACTTTATGTGACAACCATCTAAACCTATAAATGGCCTGCATCCACCTAAAAATCCTACCTTCTGAGCATTGAACCTAACATACATCCTCTTAATTTTTGGCTAGGAAGTCTCCTCAGCCATTTCTGTCTGCAGTATAACCCTATTCCCCTTGTCTACAGTGGTTATCATTTGTGCATAGTCCCTAAGGACACCATATTGCAGTTGCTCATCTCCATTTATCAAATCCTTTGCCTTTCTCTTTGACCTATACACTTGGTTTACACTTAGGTCAACAGATAAATTTTGCATCACATGGTTGTGTACACCACTCACCTCCCAATTTGGATTTTTGCTAAAATCCTCAATGAACCTCTTAGCAACATAAGCTGATGTTGCTTGGCTGTTTTTAAAAGACTTGGGACAAGTACAGTCATCAGTCAAGGTCTTAATTTGAAATGTTAGCTCTCCACTTATTTGAGATGCATAACATCTCCACCCACACCCATTCTTGCAGTGAACTGATATCTTGGTCCTCTCATTAAGCTTGAATTTGATGTCAATAGGTTTTTTGATTGCATACTCCCTCAAAGCAGCTCTGAACACCTTTGCATTAGGGAACTTCATCTCCTTCTTCAGTACAACATTTCTCATGTCACTCTTAGCATTAAACTCTACTTGCTCAGGTACCTGCTCATCATCAGACCCATCCATGCTTACCAGGTCATCCTCAAGGATTGGCTCAGCTCACTCAGGGTCTGCATGGAATGCATTGCTTGATTCTGGGGCTGTGTGGGGTGCATTGCTTGATTCTGGGTTTGTAGTGGGAGCAGAACCTTGTGGAGCTGAGTTTTGAGCAGCAAATATATCATCACCAAAGCCATCCCCCTCTAGGCCTTCATTTAGCCAATCATCATCATCATCATCATCATCTCCTTCAACATTCTGTTCTTCATCTCTTGCATCAATGTCAACATTCTCAACATCTTCTTCATCATCACTCTCATCATTATTTTTATCATCATTCTCATCATCTTCATCATCATCACTATCCAATTCTATTTCAACCCTTGCTGCATCACCACTTACATCACCACCTGCATGACCACCTACATCATCTGCCACTCCCCCTCTATCACCACCTACACCACCATCTGCCACTCCCCCTACATCAGGATACTCAACTGCCATTGGCTCCACATCTATGTCAGTATAGATTATGATTTTTTCAGCATACCATGCCTTATGAAGGTTAGTCATGTTTACGACATCTGTATCTGTTTCTATGTCTCTTAAATCATGCTGTAGATCACCATCAGGAATTAAATACTTATATCTACTGTGTTCCTTAGGAGCACCAACTAGATGGCATAAATCTCGAATTTCAAAGTAACTTAACTTGTCAGGGTCAATCTCTGTTAGTAAACGTACAGACCCACCCACATATTGTATGGTTGGCTCCTCCAAAAAAAAATCCCCCAACATGAATTTCAAGGTCAAATGTGAAGTCAACCATCTGCAATTAAAATAAGTATTTTGTTTACACACTGACATGCAGAAAATGACAAGAAGCCAAAAGAGAAAACAAGCCAACAAATTGACAACAACACACGGACAAAGGACCACATAAAACACATGCAAAACTAGATTCCCAACAAATTCATAGGGACCACACTACCCACAATTCACAAACAAGTACAATCATTGACAAATAAACTTGATTCTTTCAGGTATATGCATTATAGAAACAACTATAGCAAAATGCATATCCTAAGCGATTCTACACATAAATAGCAAAATGCACATTTAACATACAAAAAAAATTTTATTGTGCAGATGAACAACAAAACCTAACTACGTGGGTGGGTCACCATAAAAAAATGACATCAAGAACCCAAATGCAGATGAAAAACAATCACACATACCTTGCCTAGGTTCGATGATGCAAAACAAGTGTTTTCTCCCTCTCCACATGCTCCAAACCACGAAGAACAAGCCTGATTGCACCTTGGGTCTCTCTCTCGAAAAGTGTTTGAGTTTTGGGGGTTTTGATTCGCGTTATGTTCTGTTTTGGGGTTAAAAGGTGTTTTTGTAACGGCAGAGACCGAGGTGGGTTACGGAGAGTGACGGAAACACACCTCAGGTGGGTTAAGTGATACTTTTCAAACCACGGGTGGGCAAAGTGATTTTCGCCCAAACCACAGGTGGGTTATGTGTAATTATCCCTAAAAAATAAATCAAGAACAAGGATGAGCAATACAATGAGCATAAAATGAAGGTTTTTTTTTTTTTTTTTTAATTATAGAATTTTGGTAAGTTTCTTGAATATATTTCCCAAACTAGAAGTTTAGAAGGGATTGAAGCCAAATATTATTTAGCTTTATGATTGTGCTTCGAAAATTTTCCTAGAGTTCTAAGGGAATGAGGATGCCTTGAATTGTAAATGTCCAGAGGCTGCGTTAGCTTTGTTCCATGGTTCAAATGAACGTCCTGAGCTATATGTAATGTAATTCGATGGTTGATTTGTTAAAATTCACATTCAATTAAAAAATATTTAGTGGTGTAATATTGCTTAGAGTTATACTAGGTGTAACTGGGGGTGTCCAGACCCGACCCACACCCGCCGGACAGACCAAACCGCCTGATCTCCACCCGATTTCAGCCTGAATCGACGCTCCTGTCAGTCGGTTATGGGTTTCCGCGCCTAAGACCCGACGCCGGCGGGTTGAGTGGCGGTTTTCTTCTCTAAAACCCGAGCCACCCAACTCGACCGATGTTATATACAAATCCCGCCAACTCTGGCAAGATCGAGCTTAGATTCGAGGAGATCTGGCGAGATCTCGACCGTATTTGGTACGGTAGAGCTTGGATTTGAGGAGATCCGGCGATATCAAGCTTAGATTTAAGGAGATCTGGCAATATCAAGCTTAGATTCGAGTAGATCCAGCGAGGTCAAGCTTAGATTCGAGGAAATCTAGCCAAATCCCAGCAATTTTTAACTAGAAAATGTAGAATCTGGCGAATATTTCCAGAATCCGGCGAGTCTTTCCAGAATCCGGTGAGTTTTTACAGATTCCGGCGATTTTTTTTTTTTTTTTTTTTTTTTTTTTTTTTTTCTTTCAGATTTTGATGCTTTCTTTATTTCGGCGACCTGCCCAACCCAACCGACGTTCACCCTCACCCGAAACCGACTCGACCGATTTTTCCGGCGGGTCGAGTCCGGGTTTCTCCACCCTCCACCTGACGCCGACGGGTCGAGTCTGGGTTGGGTCCAAAACCAACCCGGCCCGACCCGTGGACAGCCCTAGGTGTAACTTGAACTCAACCCACATATATATATATATATATATAATTTTAAATTTGTTTTTTGTTTTTGCCCCCTAAAATAAAAAATTGAACACCTTGACCTTAAATTATTTTTTATTTTTTTTAAGTCCAATTGAAATAAGCTCTAATATGATTCTCTTAACAATCTATTCTTGCAAATAAAGTTAAATTTAATTTATACATTTGACCAAATCTGTGAGTATAGTGGCTTAATTTGAATATGTGTTTAATTTGTTATTTGTTAAGTTGGAACAGGGGGTGAGTTTGTCAGTAGTTAACAAATGTTAACACTTAAAGACAATTAAACAAGGGGGTGATTTAAAAAAAAAAAAAATAGACAAGGAGTGTGGGACAGGGGAGTGATTGTGTGAAGACAAAAACAAATGTTAAAATAACAAAAAATTTCATAATACAATTACAAAGACCAATAGTTGTCAAAGTTGAGTTGAATTGTTAAATAAAAGAATTGTATAGAGTAAAGACAAAAACTAATTGATAAATATGTTCTAAGCAATAATAATTAAAGTTCACTAAACAACAATAATTTATATCTTTATTATATTTTTATTTTATTTTGAATTTGAGATAGAAATCCCACTTTAGCTTAATCTAAGTGTATGTGTGTGAAACTCCCTCTTAGAGACTTGAAACTCGACCCTTACCTCTCCACCTCACAAGAAATTGTACTTGTAAAGTAATCATCATGCCAATGGTGCATGGTGTTATTGTATTTAGAAACAATAGATTATTTCTAAAAATTAATCTTAGCAACCATAATTAGTATGTTTATTATATTAAGAAAGAATATACCAAATGAACTAATAGTTTATCTTTTATTTTATTCATAGTACTATGGAAAAATTTGTAATAAGAAAATCATGTAAATTGCAAGATTCATCTACTACTCAAGATTTATCTTTTTATTGACTCCTAGAAAAAATTTCTGGAGCTACCACTGTGAATGTCCGATCTATTTATCGAGGAGAAGTGATCTTGAGATGAAATTTGGATTTCCATGGGACCTCCCAAAAGGGTTTTAATTCAAAAGTTTGATCAAAATTAATTTTGGAGGGAGAAAATGATAGAAAAATTAAAATTTTAGTGCTTGGAGGATTCAAGTGCCGATTGGCACTTGAGAAGTCCCTCTTTCTGTTGATTGGCAGTTGTAGGGATCATCCAAGTGCCGATCAACACTTGGATCTTGGGCCCGACTACATTTTCAATTTTTTTTAATTTAAATTTTGGCACATTAATGATTGATTATGAGTTGTAATATGATTTTAAACTTAATTTTTAGCCAATTTTAAATTTATGTGTCTAATATGTATATTGTAGGCCCAAGTAAAGATTTAGCTACTTAGAGCATTCACATTGGGTCTTGCAAATGCCACATGTAGGTATGTTTTAGCATCAAAGCCCCCAAAACCCTCGTGACCTAGTCTATTAATTGTAAAAGTTTTTACAATTGTGCTACAGTGCCATCATAAATTTATGATGGCACTATAGCAAGATTGTAAGCATATTTATGATATTATATTACTTTTTCTCTCTCTTCTTGTCAGTTTTTCCTTTCTCTATTTTTTTTTTTTTTAGTTTTTGTTTCTCTCTTTCTCATTCAACCCCTCTCTCTCTTGTCCTTTTTTGTGTAAATCGGTACCAAGCCTCTCTCAGTTTTCTCTCTCAGATCACATGGCGTGGGTCAAGTGGGGTGGCAGCGTGGGCAGATGGTTGTGGTGGTGTGGGCCTGGTGTCTTGGTTGCCACTGATGAAGCAAAACCCTGCCATGCTCGCCTCCACTAAGCAGACTCTCTTCCTTTTCTATCTCTCTCACCTCTTTTTCTCTTTCTCTCTTCCCTTGAATCAAGGTGCCGTGGGTCTCATGGGTTGGTGGAGCTCATGGGTTTGATGTGGTGTCAGATGTGGTAGATCAGGGCGGTGCCGAGGTGGTGTATTGGTGGGTGGTGGTTGTGTTGTTAATGGTGGATTGGGGTGGTGTCGTGGTTTATGGATTGGTGGGTGGTGATTGGAAAGTTTTGGGTTTGGGTGGTGGTTGTGTTATTGATGGTAGATCGGTGGGTGGTGGTTTTCTTGTTGATGGTGGATTGGTGGGTGGTGATTGGAAAGTTTTTGGTGGATCGGTGGGTGGTTGTGTTGTTGATGGTTGGGTTGATTTGGGTTTGGGAGGTGGATGTGTTGTTTGGGGTTTAGGATGAGTTTTTGTGCTAGGTTTGTTTGGGGTTTGGGATGAGTTTCTGTGTTGGGGGTATTGGGTTTTCTCTGTGGTGATGGAGGTGATGAGTGGTTGAGAGAGAGGAAGGGAGACACAAATTAGAGAGAGAATGAAATATATTTTATAGTGTAGATATATTATTTTAATATATTCTATAGGAAAATAAAAGTTGGGATATTGGGTGTGTTGTAAAATGATATGGTATAATTGATAAATTAGCTTTTGGGATTGTAAAATAGGATATTTTTTAGATACCGGAAGTGAATGCTCTAAAAGATTTTTTTTTTCGCGAACATAGGCTGAGCTGGCCAAACTTTTTTTTTTTTTGGTTTTTGCTTCTCTCTTTATTTTACATTCTTAATACTTAACAATTCCTATCCAAAAGTTTCAATAGAATTTTACATTTTTTTATATTTCAGTGTAAGAGTTTTTTTGGGATGTGATGAAAGTTCAGCTTATTTGAGTTTTTAACTTTTTTTTGGTACTATTTATAGGTCTTATTGCATTTGTTAGTACTATCCATGAGTCTCATTGTACTATTCAGCTAACTTTTAACTTTTATTTATTTATTTATTTATATTTTCAGTAAAAAATTTTTAGTTTCAGCTAAATAAGCTGTTACCAAATGAACTTTTAGATAGCAATGACAAAGAGAGTGGGGAGGGCCTACAGCAGGAATAGATATAGGTGTCCCTGGAATTAATTCAAACATGGACGTGGGGAAGGAGAAATTATTTGCTCCTCCCGGGAGGACCACTGACGTGGTCCTCCTGCTGATATGGACCAATAAAAAGAAGCCAAGTATTAAAAAAAAAGATGAGTCAGCAACACACCTGTGCAATACTACTTCAGCCTTTTAAAATAACAAGAATTTGAAATACATTGTTCACTTCTCTAATCCAACTTCACCGCCTAGCCTATTTGCCGCTTCACCAAAAATTCTAAAACCCAAATTATTTGCTCACTGCCCAGCTCTCTTCTCTCCACCTCCCTGCATCATTGAAGAACAAGCTCTATGAGATTAAAATAACAAAACTTGAAATACACTTTCACTTCTCTAATCCTACTTCACTGCCCAGCTTATTTGCTGCTTCACCAAAAATTCTAAAACCCAAATTATTTGCTCACCGCCCAGCTCTCTACTCTCCACCTCCCTGCATCGTTGAAGAACAAGCTCTATGAGATTTTGAATTATCTTTGTTCTTGGGTCTAACTTTTTCTAGCTTGTTTCCCTCTTTTTCCCCATGACTGAAGTGGTTGTTGGAATCCAATGCTCACCATCGCAACTAACCATGGCTGATCAAGGTATGTTACAAAGTCTCATTTCACTCTTCAAAGTCTATTTTCTTGCTCTGTTCTATCTCTATGTAGTTTATAATACAGTGCCTTCTACATGTTTGATAGAAAGCCCAAGATAAAAAAAGGAGAATCTGAGTAATAATGACTGAGGCAGAAGAAAACAGGGCACGAAGTTCAACTTTCTAAGCGTGAAATTCAAGCTTGATTTGTTAAACCCAAAAAGAGATAAAACTCTAACCGACCACCGTTCAAAACCAAGCAGAAACTGTCGAAAAAGAAAGTTTATAGTACTAAAAAAAAAAAAAAAAAAAACACTTACAAATACAAAGTAGAAAAAAGGAAAAAGCAGCACTTGCTATATTATCATATTTTTTTCTCACTTTACGACACTGAAACTGTAGGGTCTGAGTGTGCAAAACACTGAGCTATTAGCATTTTATGATGTTTATGAGCCCTTGTTTTTAACTCTAGATTGCAGGTCTTTTATTTTAGAATGAGTCTTTAATTGAGACTTTAAGTTCAGTATTATAACGTTGCTGGGTTCCTCCTTTTTTTTTTTTTTGCATTTGATTGTTGCTGTTGCTGATGCATTTGAATGTTGTGGTGTTTTTAATCACAGATATTAGAGTCAATGAGGAAGGTATTGAAGATATTGAAACTTTGCTTGGAATGGTGGTGCATAGTGAGGATGAAGCATATAAGTTGTACAATGACTATGCCATTTGAATTGGGTTCAGTGTTCAGAAAGAAAAAATCAGATATGCAAAAAATGTTGTAAGACAACGAGATTATGTGTGTTCAAAAGAAGGATTCCCATGAGATAGTGACAATTTGGATGATAAGAAATTCAAAAAATTACAAACTAGGACCGGTTGTGAAGCTAGTATCCGATTTACAGTGACAAATGGTGAGTGGAAGGTTACTCACTTCAATCCTACTCATAATCATGAGCTTGCAGAGCCAGAAGAAAGGCCATTTCTAAGGTCGAATCGAAAAATAACTGATGCTCAGTTAGGTGTTATAAAAACTTTCAAAGAAGCGGGTATAAGAACAATAAGTGCATAAGCTGGAGGGTTTGAAAATGTTGGATTTATAAAACGAGATTGCTATAATGTGGTGAACATGCAGAAGTTAATCAATGTTGAGGCTGGAGATGCTCAAAGTTTAGTAAACCACTTTAAATAGAAGCAAGTAGAAGATCCTATGTTTTTTTATGCAATTCAAGTTGATCAAGAAAATCGAATGACAAATTTTTTTTGGAGAGATGGTAGATCAAGGATTGATTATAACTCTTTTGGGGATGTTATGTGTTTTGACACTACATATCGAACTAACAAATATAATATGATATGTGCCCCATTTGTAGGTGTCAACCATCATTGGAAGAATGTACTTTTTGGCTGTGCATTTTTATTGGATGAAACAACTGTTTCTTTTACTTGGTTGTTTGAAACATTTTTAGAATCAATGGGAAATCAAAAACCAAAGACAATTTTTACTGACCAATGTCAAGCAATGAAGAATGCTATAAGAGTTGTGTTTCCTGATACATGTCATCGCTTGTGCTTATGGCATATCTCAAAAAATGCTGCAGAAAATTTACCAAGGCATTATGGGATTCCTGAATTCAAGAGTAGATTCAATAAGATTCTTTATAATTGTGAGACCGAATCAGAGTTTGAGTCTTCTTGGGATGCCTTACTTAGAGATTACAATTTGGTGGGCAATAAGTGGCTTAACACTTTGTATGAAAATCGGGAAATGTGGTGTTCAATTTTTAGTCATAACATTTTCTCTGCAAGAATGAAAGCTTCATCAAGGAGTGAGAGTGTAAATAATGTTTTTCAACATATGGCATGCAAAACAATGAGGCTAACAAAATTTGTACACGAGTATGAGAAAGCTTCAAAAAATATGCGGGTAGAAGAGTTAGAAGAAGATTTTCGTTGCAAACAAAGTACATCTTCTCAAATAGTCAAGAATTGTGGACTTTTAGAACATGCATTATCTGTTTATACCCGTACATTTTTCAAAAGATTTGAGTTAGAAATTGCTTCTACCTTGGGGGTCACACACCAAGATGTGTATTCTGATGGAGAGTCTTTTACCTATGAAGTTATTGAAGGAGGTGGTCATAGCGTTCGTGTTGTCCAATTTAACTCATCAAATAATGTTGTGACATGTAGTTGTAAAATGTTTGAAACATTGGGGTTACTTTGTTGACATACTTTGCGAATACTTATTGTGAAAAATGTCACAAAGCTGCCTATTCAGTATATTTTGAAAAGATGGACAAAAGATGCAAAAAAAGATAGTGTTTTATGTGATCATGTAAAATTAGCAAGTGCAAATGATGAGTTGTCGGTGACTTCACACCGTAACGAATTAATGCGCTCGGTTTATGAAATTTTCACAAAAAGTGCAGCTACAACTCGACATACTGAAATGTGCCAAAGAAAAGTAAGAGAGATGATAGAATTAGTTGAAAACGATATGGAGCAGTTAAATGCGGCTAGAGATGGTGATGAAAAAGAAAACAGAATTGTTGCTAATAATGTCTTTGATGATGTTGAGAAGACAGATTGCTCTCTCAATAGTTTGCCAATATTAGATCCCCCCTGTGTGCGACCGAAAGGAGTCACAAATGCAAGACTCAAAAGCAACTTGGAGAAGCGTAAAAGGAAGCCATTAAAAGATGTAACAAGATCAAGTAAGTCTTTGTTCTTTTATTTAAATTTTATATTGAAAAAAAAAATATGTTAGTAGTGTGGTTCAAATATTGGTTTGTTGTGAATAATGCCCATGATTTCCTCTCATTTTTTTAGAACAATTGTCAACAAGAGGACTTCCAACAAGCTCTAGCCATGCCCCTAAAGGTATTGATTCTTTTCTAAACAATTTTATATGGAGGACTTTCAATTGACACATTTGGAGGATGTTAGAAACCGAGTAAGGGAAGGAATGTACTTAAGTAGGGTGTTTTTTTTTTTAATCCACTTTGATGAAATTGTTAAAGACAATAACTTGTGGGATACCTGCCATTTCATTTTTTGTTAGGGTGATTGTTTGCCAAAAACCAGTTTGTTTGGTTAGTCGAGTAAATTTATTAGAAACTTAAGATTTTTTTAAAGCTACTTGCTTGGAAGGGTATACATGGTTAATGTGCCTATGCGTGAGAAAATTAGAGTTGGACTGTTTATAGAGAATAAATCATCTTTAAAACTTACCCAAACAGAACAAGTTATAAGGGGGTAGTTTGGTGAAATATCTGTCGGTTACTTAGGCTTGCTATCACTGGTTTCTAGGGAGGGTTATCTTGTAGTTAGTCTATTCAAGATGAGGTCTTGTAGCAGTGACATCAAAGTTCTCACTATAACTTGGACCAGAAAGACTCAAGACAATGCTACGTTTGTAGGAACATGAATCAAGGTGGGCTGCTGATGAGAATAATGAATTGAAGATAGATAGTTACTTTACAGATATCTCTTTCCAGTGTTCTGATGAATAGCTGAAGCAGAGATGTGCTTTGGAGGTTTCTTTGACTTTCAAATTTTAATGAGATGGAGGAAAACAGATTTATTTTCAGCAACTTTTGGATGTTTTGAGAGTATATTGTATGCATTTATCAAGTTTTCTTATATATGTTACCTTGTCTATATTGCCTTTGGAATATTTGTCATTCATGTACCATATGCAGCACACAAGTCCAATGAAAATAACAATATTACCAGCTTTATCAATAATAATTGTCCTATGAAACTATATGCCTTTAGAATAGTTGTCATTAATTCACAAAACTCAACCTATGCTCCACAATGTACAGGTCTTTGCCAGCCAAATCACCCATCTAGTGTACCCATGGATGAGAGTTATAATAATCAAGTATGATCTAAGCCCCTTGCATCATCTTCTTTATTTATTTATTTATTTTTAATGATGCCATATTAATCTCTTATAATATTTGATAGGTATTCCTTCCTCCAGCCATGCCAACAACCATTAGTCCAACTCATTTTCAACATCCAAATCAGGTAAAAGTAAATAAAAATAAATAAATTATTGATTTGTGTAATTGAATGTTCATTTAAAAAAATATCTAACATTTAAGCTTGAGTTAATTTGAATGTAGAACCCCTTCTCCTATTGGAGCAGTGCTTCTCCAAATATCAGCTTCACGAGTATGCTTCAAAGTAATGATTTCTTGAATCATCTAAGTCAGGTAAAATACTTGCTGTTTCTATTTTTTATTCTTCATTAGTATGTTTATTTATTTGTATCAATAGTTATCACCTTGTTACTAATAACTGAAAAATGTCAATCTCTATTTGTGCAGAATTCTTTCTCAAATGGTTTTACACAACTAAATCCTACAGAAAAATGATTTGACTTAGAAGTTATCATATGAGTATTCAACTTGGAAGATTTTTGACAAGTTCTCAAGTTGGAAGATTAATCAAGTAACTAATGATTAGAGGAGTGAAAGCTGTAGTAGTTATTTTTGTATTTCGAAGGCAATGAAAATAGGCCTATTCATAGGAAATGTTAGATTACATTCATTTTTGTATATTTTCTTTTGTTATGCCTTCTCACCTCTAGTAAAAAATTGTATAGTGTTAGGATACTGATTGTATGGTGCTTAGTGTGTGCTTAGTTGTAACTGATTGTATGGTGCTTAATGTGTGCTTAGTTGTAATGTAACCTAAGGTGTTGTGTAGTTAAGTCTGTTAGTTAGTAGATAGTGTTGATGACGTGGAGTTAGTTAAGCGTGGAGGTGATTGGTTACTGACAGCTCATGAGAGTTTATTGTAATTGTATATATCTGATTTGATGAATGAGAAAGGGGTAAGAAGTTGTGGTGTGGACTTGTCTAATATCTATGCCTTTGTAAGAAGTTTTCAATTGTTTGTTCAATTATCTTTCTTCATTCTGATGTGTTGTTTTGGTTGGCATTGTAAAGTATTCATTCTTTCTGTTTTCCTTCTTCTAGAGTAGATATATAACCATAGCTTTGTGCCACTTTCTTGTAACAGATATAATTGTAAATGTTTTTGTATTTGAGTGTATTGAATGTGCTGTTTTGGTTGGGATTATAAGGTTGGCTTCACGACATAAGACATAATATGCTGGTACAACCCAGCATTTGTATAACTTTTGTGTATATCTCCCTTTGAATGGTATCAAAAAAGATGAATCAGCACCTTATTTTTTTGAAGAGTTCATCCATCAAAACAAAATTGAGAAATTGCCCTTTTAACAACATTACCAATAATTTGCAGAGGCACTATTAGAACAAGCTCAAACTCAACAACAAGCTGCTTAACAATTGAGAAATTTTATTGCCAAAATGAACAAAATTTACAATGAGATCCAAACACCAAAAACAAAGATCAACCTCATCTGTAAACACAAAAATTATTTGCAAATACAATAACTAAAAGCTAACATAGCTAATATAGCCTAACATACAAACTAATGCCAGGACAATTGAGCTTCTAAAGAGCAATTACAACTCCACATTTAAACAACCATACCAAAACACAGCAGCCTAACTAACTAACTAACTACCCTTGACCATCCCAACCAACTGCTCAACTCCTTAGTACAACACAGCAGCACCCCACGCACAACACAGCAGCAGCACCCCACGCACCCCAGTGCACACCTCAATGCACACAGCTGTGCATCACCCAACACACCTTAATGCACACCATTGCCTTAGCACGTGCTTTGGCCTTGTATCACAAAATTTTGTATTTTGGCCTTAAGCCTCAACCCAACAACTTCGTTTTCAACCCAGCTACCCACGAGTCTGCCCGAATACCCGATGCCCCGACTCCTTACGGGTTTGATCACGCTATTTTGGCATATGGGTTTGGTTACGCTCCCTCTATCGACGATTACAAGCTCGTCAAGGCCGTCAATGCACCTCTCGTGGTCGTGTTTTCGCTGAAAACCAGCGCGTGGAAATTGGTCGAGGGCTTTCACTACGAGAAGCCGACTGAGGTATGGGAAGGCCCACTCCCATGTGGGACTCATCTCAATGGCGCTCTCCACTGGGTATTCAAGCTTTGCGGCGGAGGTGAGTGCGTCATCACCGCCTTTGATTTAGAAACCGATACCATTTCGAGAAATGCCAGTACCGGCAATTTCTGTGTCGGGTTTCAGCACTGGGTTTTTGAAAGGGTGCCTTTGTTTGATGGATCGTGTCTTTGGTCTAAGGCGTTGAGATATTGGGGACATAGAGCAGGGAGAGCGAAAGAAAGAGGCAGATGTGTTTTAGTGTTTGAGAGAAATTTTGATTTTGGGTATACGGCTGGGTAAGTGGAGAGCTTGTTAACCTTGGTTTGATTTTTTAATTATAGTTAAGTTAATGGGTAAGGGTGACGTGGAGCTGAGTAAGAAAAGATGGTTATGTGGCTTTTTTTTATTGGTCCATATCAGCAGAGGACCACGTCAGTGGTCCACCCGGAAGGAGCAAATAAAAGTTTTCAGCTAGCTTTTAACTTTTATTTATTTATATTTTCAGTAAAAAATTTTCAGTTTCAGCTAAATAAGCTGTTACCAAATGAACTTTTAGATAGCAATGACAAAGAGAGTGGGGAGGGCCTACAGCAAGAATAGATATAGGTGTCCCTGGAATTAATTCAAACATGGACGTGGGGAAGGCCAGAGGTCCAGAGATCCCAATCGGTGATGAAATTATCACATTGGTGCTGGTTTATTATTTTTGTCTTATTTATTAATTTATTAATATTCTTTTCATTCTCTCCCTTCTCAACTCCTAATTCTAGGTAATGGCCGCACGTTACACCAATTTCAGAGTTTATGGACCTCTACTGTTGTTTCTGAAAGATGTGCTTAATCACAGAGTAAATCATGATAGAAGAAAGTCTGCCTTTTCTGTATAGTGTGCTTTCTAATGTTGTAAACTTTTAATGTTTTCTTAATGAATGAAATTTTACTTTTCACTAAAAAAAAACACTTCTAGAATGTTATTAAATTAATTTTGTGATCTAAATATATAGCAACGGCAAAATATCCTCTTACATTTGTTTACATCCACAATTATATATTAATATTAATAATTGATGTGAAAATGTAAAAAAATGAGTGCAAAAGTACCATTGACCCACAGCAATATAGCATAACACATGGATAACTCAGACAAGTTTCCTTGTTTGACGTGCCAAGCTTTATATGGCAGTGTTTTTCTAGTAGGAAAATCATGTCTTATTTTTCCTCATATCTCACTACCAAAAAAGATATTCATTTCTTAAGATATATAAATAAACCAGAATAGAGTTGCAAATGCCAGGTCAAATGAAATACTTTGAACTTCCAGCCTGTTTCAGTTAATTAAATTTCATTGATAGTTCGAATAACTGGAAAGGAATTGGGAATAAAAATTTCAAGAAATAGATGGTGTTGCGTTGAAGTTAGATCTTGAAAAAAAAAAAAAAAAAACTTAGTATTCTTTTGAAATTTGAGACGTGTTATGTTTATATAATCTACTCTCTTTTATGACTCTTACTCAAGGTGGTTGGACTTGGTTTCCTGGGGATTTTATTATTATATTTAAAAAAAAAGTCATTTCGTGGTCATTATCATATAATTTAAGTCATGTCTTTTTGCAACTATAGAAATATAAAAGCAAACCTCAATACGGTACTGAAGTCCTAAATGATTTTATAATGAATAATGAAATGTTAAAGGAGTGTATATATACATGGTAACACTTCCACAGCCAAGCAAGAGAGAGCGAGGTCCCAAAATGGCGAGAGATTTTGTTGCCCTAGTTGGTGCCCATGCAGATGATGCGGGTGTTGTGGTAGAGAGCTCGAGTGGCCTACTTTTGTTGGGCATGATTATCATGTCCCTCTCTATTATATCAATGGTAATATTTGCTTGTACAGGTGGTGGTGGTGGTGGTGGTGGTGGAGGTGGAGGTTGACATGGAACAATATTTCTCCTACATATTTACTAAGCATGTATAATATCTTTTCTATTTTCTACTTAGAGAATAAAAGAGGGTTTGATGAGGTCATATGCCCCAATATTTAGTTTTGCTTTATGTAAGATATGTGTATAGGAGAATCTTCTCTTTGAATTTTTTGGTTCTTCCCTCTGTTCTTGTGGGGACTTTCAAGTCAAATTTGTAATTAAGTAATATTAGTGTACAATGTGATGGGTTAGCACACCATAATATAATACATTTTTACATATATTATTCTACTTGGTGAATGAGATTTGCTTTACTAATGTATCAAGAGTTAATTATTTTAATATTTTAGTTTTTTTTTTTTTTTGAGAAGGAATATTTATTTGGTTGTTATTGAATAGTCATGTCTTTTAGATAAAGCATATCCATTCATCAATGGATATGTCTCTTATCAATAAGCACGAGACAGTTTATTAATAACATGACTCTTAATTTATTTCTGAATAATTTCTCTTTCATCATCCTAATGGGACTGCCATCCATGTTTGAAACCGACAAGTAACCTTGTATAAGTTTTTACTGGCGACGAGAAAAAAATGATAAGAAAAACTTAGGTTCTAGCAACGATATCCAATGGGTTCCATTAAGATATATTATAAGTGGCTTAAAAATTCAGCTTTACTGAAGGGGATTTTGCATACGATTTGCATTCTTATTATATGTTATCTAATGGGTTCCGTATGTATTAAGTATTAACTACCTAATAATCCATGCGAGGCACATTTAACATAATATGATTGTCATCTTTTCTTTTCTTTTTTTTTTTTGGTGTGTGTGCGTGCGCCTGTATTTTTAGGCATCAAAAGTTTATGCGGTACAAAATTATGAGTTAACCAAAATTCAAATTACTTATATTTTATATTTATTATAGATTATAAATTAGTGCTAAAGAAGCATGGAAGGAGGTGCATATAATGCTTAAACCTATAATAAGTTATTATTTAAATATATATTTTTGAATAAATTATCTCAATTCAAATTTAAGATCGAATGAGTTAGGTATTGTTTGGTTTTTTTTTTTTTTTTTTTTTTTTTTTTTTTGAATCCCCGTGTTTTAGGATTTGATTGGATTTTTTCATTAACTCGGATTTAGTTCAAAGAATCAAATCTTCTACTTACGTCCCCATGAATGATGACGAAGGCTAACGGTGTGAAATGATTATGTAATACTAAAAAAAAAACCTAAAAAAGAGAGGAAAATGCTTGCAACCAGCTCTTAAAACTTGGAAAAATTGGGTATTAACCTCAAAGGAAAAGGAAAACTAGTAGCATGATGAAGGAGAAAAACGCTCATGTTTGTTGTGGGGACGAGGATCCCAAATCTCATTTATGTCAAGTTTATTTCCGAGGATGCACCTTGACTCTCGGGGACGATCACTAGTCATGTGAGGCACATAAAGTTAAAATATCAAAAAGGAAAGGAAACATACTTGGCACAGAATACGAGAAGGATGAAAAAAAAGGATATAGAAGTCATTTCCTCCGCATTAAATACGAGACAACCACTTCTCTGGCCACATTAATGAGGAAATTACCATAAATAGTGGTGGTACAGCTACGATTAGGGTAAAACTTACTAGTATGTTTTAGATGGGACCAGAGTTCTGGGAGGGCAATCTCAGCCCTCCAAGTGTAAGATTCAGATAAGTTGTAGCTAGATATAAAAGTAAAAGGAAGATCCAGATGTAGGGGGAGAAGAAAAAAGAAAGAAAAAAGTCTATCCATTTGTAAACCCAACCTCGGACTAGACTCGAGGACCAATACTTGTATTTTTTCTTAATCAGTTCTTAAACTATGAATTAATAAAAGAGACACCCTTTCTTATTCAAATCTAAGACGTAAACATTTTGAGTTCGCGTGCTGGATATCATAATTAGATTTGACTTCCCATCTCTAAACAAATTTATTGTGATAGCAAGTAGTAAAACCTTCATTTATTTCCATTTGTTGACCAAATTGCTTTTTCGCCATTGCATTTGTGTAATCAAGAACTCAATAGGAAGTGCGTCATATTTGCTGAATATATTTAAAAGTGCAAGAATATATGCGTATAAGGGTCTATTTGGATATTGCTTAATACTGAAAATTGAAAATTGAAAACACTGTAGCAATATAATTTTTAAATGTATGAATAGTACTGTGGGACCCAATTTTAAAGTTTTTTTTGCTGAATAAAGTACTTGCGGGTCCCCTGAACAGTGCACGGGACCCACTGGAAACTCAAAACGCAGCTAAAAATTCAATTTCACCTCTATCCAATCATACGCTAAGTGTCTAAGTTTATGAATTTGTGTTTTTCTCCCTTCCTGAATCTATATCCCTCACATTGGGGTGCATTTTGTTCTTAAAGATGTTGGTGTCACTCAAAAACCAGCGAAATGAGGGGAAAGTAGGTTATGAGTATTTCAAATAGGGGAAATTAATATTAAAATTCATCATCATTGAGTAAGGATAATTATAGAATATTTCAGAATACTATAAACGCATACTTTTCATTCTCACATAATTAGTGAGTTCTATTATTAATTTAATTAGCGAGATTCACTATTATGTGATAGGAAAAGTATAAATTTTTTGTATTCCATAATTACTCCATTGAGTAGTGTTAATCCTGAAAATGAGGCACTAATTATAATTTTTTCCTAAGAATAGCAACCTGGTTAACTAAGCTCTATAAAACTACTTCCCCAAAGGGAATTCCCCTTCCCAATTTGCTAAATTTAAGTGTGACTGTCTGATTCTTGTTTAATGAGAAAGAAATGTGATATCGGATAAAGTTTCTTATTCACACATGGGGTTGTTCTTACAAGCTCATGTATTTTACACATAGCATTTGGCATGGGCCCTTGAGTTTCACAAGTGTTCGAAGCTCATTTGAGAGACTTTGGTTTAAGGGGTACTGATTGCCTCATTTGCTCTCTAATTCACATCTCCTATTTTTCACTTTTATTGGTCGTACCTTTCATGGGTGGGTTTGGTCCACTCAGTGATAAGGAAGAAACCCAACCCATGACTCATATCTTGGTCCAGCCGAATATTCTTTAGGCTGGATGGTGGACCCTGTGGGCCAGTCTGGCCATTTAGTTTGATGGCCTTGTGACCTTCATGGGCTTTATAAATGTTTCTTATTTTCTTTTAGGGCTGACATCGTGGGCCCAGATTCAACCGATTTTGACTTGGTATTTTTGTGTGGACCATTTTTATGAGTTACAAGCTTAAATAACTCTTGTGGGCTTTAGGAATTTTTCTTAATTTGTCACCCGAAAATTTTAATTTAACAATTTTTTTTTTGAGGAAAAAAAATCCTTAACATAAATTACCTAGTTGAAAGGAGTTTGTTTTGTACAATGAGAGATTTGCAAATAAAAAATGGAATAACTAATTCTAGAAGTATATGAACTAAGAATTAACTAGGTTTAATATTACTTAGACCCAAAAAAAAAAAAAAAAAAAACTTAGAAATAAATTAGGATAAATTCTAGTCAGCTGTGGGGCTGTAGAATTTGTGGTCCCGGCCCACTTTACATTAGAGCCCAAGACCCAAGCCGAGGAGACATATTGCTGAGGACGCATAATGAAAGCCCCAAAAAGGCCCAAGGATGTGGCCGAGAACGATCTCACGCTCAACATCCCATAGGACACCTAAAGAAAAAGGACGAGCTCAGTGCAGGAGCGGGTTAAGGGAAAAAGCTGTTAATACAGCAATAAAGAACCCTGCGTCTGACAGGTCCATGCCTTCGACCATACTATCCAGCTTTTACAACTACTCCCAACCACTCCAGGTATGGGCTGATAGGACAAGTCTCAACCCCAGAAAATGGAGCTGACACGTGGACACTAGAAGAGGGGTAAACGCTAGTATAAAAAGGAAGGAGAACGAAAGGAGAGTGGGGGGAGGAAGCTCCTCGGACAAGGTCTAAAAAAACGGGAACCATTCATTGTGGCCACCAGAAGAAGATCTCGTTAAACTCGTTAGGATTCGCCTTCATGTAAATTTCCATAGACACCATGGCTGACCATGGCTAAACCGTTGTCCGGTGACCAAGGCCTAGCCTCACAAGCCCACCCTCTACAAATTGTATTGTTTGAGCCCTTAACGTGCGAACTCAACACTATTTTATGGGTCGTTACAAATTGTGTCCCTACATCAGCATTCCTCAGGTTTGAGCTAATATTAAGCAAGTCCAAAATATTTCAAAAATAATTAATTTGGTCCCTAAACCATATGCTCCTAGAAATGAAATTGTCGTATTTAGCATATGGTTCATGGACCAAATCGGTTAGTTCTAAAATATTTTGGAAGTTTTAAAATGTCTTAGACCTGTTTGACTTTATCTCAAATCTTAAGGGTGTTGATTGTAATTTACTCAATAAATTAATATACTGCTTACCTACACTAATTGAATTGCGACTACAAGTGATTTCGATTTCGAGATCAAGGCTTTTGAAATTCTCACAAATGAATTGCCGAACTAAAGATTACAAGGAAAAATGAAAATACACTAATACACTAGCTACTCTAGAAAAAGGAAATTTGAAAGTATTTGCATGTTGTTGGTTGACATATTTTCTAAATGCCTCCGTTCAGCCAAAAAAAAAAAGGCCTCCGTCACTTTTATACTAGTTTCTCAACAAGTATTACACTAAGCTTTATATGGTAGTGTCTTATGTTGTCTCTGGTAGGAAAATCGTTATATTCTTTTTCCTCATATCTCACAACCAAAAAAGATATTCATTTCTTAAGATATCTATACATATACCAGAACAGAGTTGCATATTCCCCGTCGAATGAAATACTTTGAAATTCCGACCTGTTTTAGTTAATTAAAAATCATTGATAGTTTAAATAACTGGAAAAGAACTGGGAATAGAAATTTTAACCAACCACCTTGCGCAATCAACACACACACAAGTTTAAAAGCAGAAAAGAAAAAGAAAAGGTATTGTAAGATAGCGGTGTTTGTATTGAAGTTCAAAAGGACAAAATACGATAAAATTTTAATATATAACATCTACTTTATTATTATTGCTCTCATCATCTAGCTAAGACACTAATCATTTTGTGGTCGAATAGGCAAAGTTCAAATACTAAATCTCTTATTCAATGACAATAAATTTTATTAGTTGAACTAACTACATAGAACCCAAAAATAATATTCGTTTTTAAATTTAAAATGTGTCATGTTTATATAATTTTTTTTTTTTTTGGGTAATTATAGTAAACCCACCAGTGGTTTGACCCAAAATTACTTTGCTTACCCGTGATTTAAAAGATGTTACTTTACCCACCTGAAGTAAGCTCTATTTGTCTTCGGTAAACTACTTCTGTTAAAAACAAGGATTAATATGTATTTTTGCTATCTTTTTATGTCTCTTTCCTCCAAAAACAATAAAACACATACAGAATAAGATCAAAAAGTGTATTTGATATAAAAATTTTGAAGAGGAAGGAAGAATTCATCCAAAAACTAAAACAAAATCAAACATATTCAACCAAATATTCAAATTTTTAACTAAATATTCAAACCCATCTATCATTCAGATTTGCAACCAAAAACTAAAACTAAATCAAACTCATTCAAAGTGGTTTATAGCCTCTGCTGTATATCCAAAAGGTCCAAGAGTTTTGACCTTTTGGATATACACCAGTGTAAGCTTCTATAACCATCTCCCCCTCCCCCCGTGTGTGTGAGTTTAGCTTGGTCTTACCTATTATCTCAAAAAAAAAAAAAAAAAAAAATCAAACTCATTCAAATTTTGAACACCCAGAACATACACCCAGAAACTTTTATGTTCAATGCCTAGAACATGAAGAATGTACTCCCACTCCAACCTTCCCTCACTCACCACAACCACCTTTCCTTCCCCAATTCCCAAAATCAAAAAAAAGTTCCCATTTCTCATAACATCCCTCAGCAGCAAACCACCAAAACAAGGATTAATATGTATTTTTGCTATCCTTTTATGTCTCTTTCCTCCAAAAACAATAAAACACATACAGAATAAGATCAAAAAGTGTATTTGATATAAAAATTTTGAAGAGGAAGGAAGAATTCATCCAAAAACTAAAACAAAATCAAACATATTCAACCAAATATTCAAAATTTTAACTAAATATTCAAACCCATCTATCATTCAGATTTGCAACCAAAAACTAAAACTAAATCAAACTCATTCAAAGTGGTTTATAGCCTCTGCTGTATATCCAAAAGGTCCAAGAGTTTTGACCTTTTGGATATACACCAGTGTAAGCTTCTATAACCATCTCCCCCTCCCCCCGTGTGTGTGAGTTTAGCTTGGTCTTACCTATTATCTCAAAAAAAAAAAAAAAAAAAAATCAATCTCATTCAAATTTTGAACACCCAGAACATACACCCAGAAACTTTTATGTTCAATGCCTAGAACATGAAGAATGTACTCCCACTCCAACCTTCCCTCACTCACCACAACCACCTTTCCTTCCCCAATTCCCAAAATAAAAAAAAAGTTCCCATTTCTCATAAAATCCCTCAGCAGCAAACCACCAAAACACTAATGTATCAAAATCCGCTTCTCAACTTCAAAGGACAACAAAAATAGAGTCAAGAGAGGTTGCTAAAAACCTTGTTGGTTTGGTTTTTCCTGGAGGTAATTGGTGGAGTCTGGGTGAGGATGATGGCAATGTAGATAGTAGTAAAAAGTAGGGTGGTGAAGCCAATCACAGTGGTCTTCGCTCATTGGAAATTGATTGCCGGTGATAATAGAAATTTCTCAAACACATTCAGATTTGCAACAAAAAACTAAAACCAAATCAAACCCACAATTACCATCGAACATAACCCAAAAATCTTGAACATAAAATCTTGAAAAATCATACCCAAATCAAACGCACCACAAATTCATCATCATCTCTCTGTCGTTCCTCTCTCTCCTTCATTTTTGCTTCATTGGACCTTCGATCTTGGTTTTGATGGTCGATCTTTTCGTTGTGGTGGCCGATCGTTCTCTTCAACACCACCATTGGAGTGAGAAAGAGATAGCAAAGGAGAGAGAGAAAAGAGATGACAGTCCATATGTGGAGGGTGTGTCTTTAATTCCAAGGTCTTTAATTCTTAAGGTAAGCTGGGTGGAAGGAGTGTCCATATGTGGAAATTTTATTTTCGTTGAATGTCCAATCTTTTTAGTTAGTAACTGTAAAGACAATAGCTATCTGATATGATTTTGCAAAACCCAATCCAATCTGATTTGGGACTTATCATTTATAGAGTTATACAACCATACATATTCAAATACAAAGGAAGTTCAAAATATAAATAACTCTACCCTATCCTATCTTATCATATCTCAATCTAATACTCTGTTACAATTCAAATCAAGAACTGAATTATCTCACTATAGCTGCTACACGGTTTTGGTTTCAATTTGAATTTACACAGCCACATATTCACAGCTACACTACACTATCATTTGGGCTGTCAACCTTATCCTTAACACTCCCCCGCAAGCTCAACCATGTTGGAAGGAGGTTGAGATTGGCCCGAAGCAAAGCAAACCGAGATGAAGAAAGAGGCTTTGTAAAGACATCAACTAACTGATCTTTGCTGGACAGAAAACGAACCACAAGAGAACCATCAGCAACCATATCTCGAACAAAATGGAAATCAATCTCAACATGCTTGGTACGAGCATGGAAAACAGGATTTGATGACAAATAAGTTGCACCAATGTTGTCACACCATAACACTAGAGAACAAGTGACAGGGGTGCCAAGCTCAAAAAGAAGAGCACACAGCCACTTAGTTTCTGCAGAAACATTAGTAAGTGCTTTATATTCCACCTTTGTACTTGACCAAGCAACGGTCTGTTATTTTCTGCAGCCCCAAGAAATTAGATTGTCACCAAGAAATACACAAAAGCCCCCAGTTGAACATCGATCATCACGGCATCTAGCCCAATCCACATTAGAGAAAACTTGAAGAGAGTGAGTTTTTGATCGCTTCAACTATAAACCAAAGTGAATGGTTTGCTTAAGGTAACGCAGAAGTCGCTTAACAACTTGCCAGTGAATGGTAGTTGGATGATGCATAAATTGAGAAAGTTTGTTGACAGTAAAATTAATGTCAGGGTGAGTGAGAGACAAATATTGCAAGGCTCCAACAGTGCTTCTATACAAGGTAACATCAAGGAGAGGATCCCCTTCTAAGGCAGAGAGATTAATAGAGGAGGCCATTGGAGAACTAAGAGACTTTGCTTCTAGCATCCTTGTTTTGCCCAAAAGGTCTAAAATGTAGCGTTTTTGAGATAATAGCAATCCCGTAGAATTAGGCAAGACTTCAACACCAAGAAAGAAATCCAAATTGTCCAAATCTTTTATGGCAAACTCAAGTTGCAAGTGATGAAGTAGATCATCAATGACTGAAGGTTGAGATGCAGTAACAATTAAATCATCCACATATATTAGAAAATAAATAGTGACAGCGGCACTATGATAAATAAACAGAGATGAATCAGATCGTGAACCATGAAAACCTAGTGCAAGTAACTGAGAACTGAGGCGAGAAAACCATGCTCGAGGAGATTGCTTTAACCCATAGAGTGCCTTTTTCAATTTGCATACATGATTAGGGAATTAAGGATGAGAAAACCCCGGAGGCTGAGACATGTAAACATCCTCATACAAACGGCCATGTAAAAAGGCGTTTTGAACATCAAATTGACGTAAAACCCATCCTCTAGACACAACAAGAGACAAGACAGTGCGTACCATAGTGAGTTTGATCACAGGGCTAAAAGTCTCACCATAATCGACACCAAGAACTTGATGGAAGCCCTTAGCAATGAGACAGGCTTTGTAGGAACAAGATTCCAAGTTTGATTCTTAAGTAATGCATCAAACTTGAGATTCATTACAACACGCCATTTAGGGTCCTTCATTGCTGAGGTGTAGCAAGTTGGTTCAACAAAGAAAGCCACATCAACACCATCTGCAAGAAGAGCACGAGGCAGAGGATATCTCACAATCCCATCAGTGAAGGACTTAGTATTGGAGATGTGATTTTTGGAGCGAGTAGTCATGGGATGAGAATGCAAATCTGGATGTGGGGAGGTAAAGGGCTGACTGAGAGAAGGGAGATCCGAAGCAAGTGGCGCAGCATGAATCTGAAAGTGAGATTGTGATGAGGCGTGATCCTGATCAGTTGTAGTTATAGGGCTAGAGGCGGGTTGGGCTGCATATGGTGGGTCGAGAGTTGCATTAGGAGGTGCAGGAGAGTGGGCCGAAGCTTGAGAAAGTGGTGTAGGAGAAATTGGAGGCCCAACACGAGTAGGCAAAGCTATCCACGGGTCAGTAGACTGTACCTGAGATGAAGCTGCACCTAATGACACGGAATTTAATTGAGAGGCAACATAACTGACTTCAAAAGGGAAGTGTGTTTCATAAAAAATAACATCATGAGATATATAAATACGATTTGAAGAGAGATGCAAACATTTATAGCCCTTGTAAAGCAAACTGTAACCAAGAAAAACACATTGAATAGAACGTGGTTGAAGCTTATGGGAATTGTAGGGTCTCAAATTTGGCCAACAAGAACAACCAAACACTCGTAAAAATTTGTAATTAGGAGCTTGGTGAAATTTTTTTTTAAAAGGAGATTGATTCTTTAGAATGGGGGTTGGAAGTCAGTTAATTAAATAACAAGCTGTTTGAAAAGCTTCATCCCAATATTTAAGTGAAACCTTGGCATGATACAGTAAAGCTAGACCTGTTTCTACAACATGACGATGCTTACGCTCAACAACACCATTTTGTTGATGGGTGTGAGGGCAAGAAACACGATGAGTGATGTCACAATTTTGCAAAAAATTATGTAGAGAGCGATATTCTACACCCCAATTAGATTGGACCATTTTAATTGTGGTATTAAAATATCGTTCAACATTTTTTTGCCATTTAATAAAAATAGAGAGAACATCACTTTTATTTGTCATGGGATAGAGCCAAGTATAGCAACTGTAAGCATCCATAAAGGAAGCATAATATTTAGAACCAAATTTAGAACAAATAGGAGAAGGACCCCAAACATTAGTAAAAATTAATTCCAAAGGAAAATTAACTTAAGTACATGATAAAGCAAAATGAAGTTTTTTACTCTTAGAATTGAAACAAGTAGAATAGGAGTAAACAGTTTTGTTGGAACTAAAAGGCAAGCTAAACCTAGAAGACATGACGAACAACTCTAAAAGTAGGATGTCCAAAGTGTGAATGCCATTGATTTGGAGAAGTATGTTCACCAACAAAAGCAGAAGACGACAAAGGAATTTTATTGAAAGTAGGAGGAAACATATACAATCCATCTTTACTCAACCCGTGTAGCAAAACCTTCCCCATTGTGCGATCCTTCACAATGAAATGAGTAGGGAGAAATTCAATTAATGTATTAGTATCAGTAGTAAATTTGTCAACAGAAATCAAATTTTTGGTAATATGAGGAACATGTAAAACATCATTTAAAAGAAAGGAAGAAGTGGGAGTAGATAAATGAGTAGAACCAATGTGTTTTATAATCAAACCAAGACCGTTACCAATGAGAATTTGATCAGGACCATGATACTTATCGGCCTTCACATCCAGGTTTGCAAGATTAGCAGTGAGATGATGAGTGGCTCCAAAATCCAGGTACCAGTTAAGATCAGGAGCCATCTGAGGGGTAGTGAGCAAGGCATGCATGTTGCTGCTAGGATTGGCGGAATAAGAATTATCAAACCTATGATAGCACTTCAAGGCCATATGACTAGGTTTGTGGCAAACTTGACACACAGGATGGTTTGTTTGAGAACCATTTCCACGCCCACGACCTCGGGAAGTTTTTTGATTGCTAGAGGAAGACCCATGGCCAGATTGAAAAGAACTACTGCCGCCACGACCACCGTGGGAGTTTCCACGTCCTGTTGCAAAATTTGCTCTGGCAAGTTGAAGGTCAACAGTTGGCTGTTGATGTTCAAGTCGCAATTCATGAGCTAACAAATGCCCATATAATTCATCAATCTAGAGAGGATCAACTCTTGTGGTCACAGATGTAACAAAGAAATCAAATTCAGATCCCAGACCAACTAGAAGAAATGAGATGATTTCAAAATCTTTCAAGGCATGAACAGTAGCAGCAAGTGTATCAACCAGTGTTGTAATCTGGTGAAAATAATCAGCAATTAAGGAATTTCCTTTCTTCAAAGTGGCGAGCTAATAGTGGATTTGCATTGTTCAAGCCCTTGATTGAGAGGTAAAAATTCTCTCTAAGGCTTGCCACACATCCCTTGATGTGTTGAATTTGACCACATGAGCCAAAATACGCTTAGAAAGGGAGGATATTATGGCATTGAGAATCATCTTGTCTTGTAAATACCAGTGATTGAAGTTCGGATTTTGGATGACTTGTACGTCTCCATTGGCTTCAACAGTGAGAGATTGAGGTGGAGCAGGAGTGCTTCCATCAAGATAGCCATAGAGATGTCGCCCCTTGAGATATGGAACAATTTGAGCTTTCCATAATAGGTAGTTCTCATGGGTTAATTTGATGGTAATGAGGTGATGAATGGGAGTGAGTGTGGTGGGAGAAGGTGTAGTCAGTGTGTTTAAGGTAGAGGTAGCAGCCGTTAAGGAAGAGGCCATGAGGGGAAAAAAAATTAAACGTGAGTTACAAACTACTCTAATACCATGTAAAGACAATAGCTATCTGATATGATTTTGTAAAACTCAATCCAATCTGATTTGGGACTTATCATTTATAGAGTTATACAACTATACAAATTCAAATACAAAGGAAGTTCAAAATATAAATAACTCTACCCTATCCTATCATATCATATCTCAATCTAATACTCTATTACAATTCAAATCAAGAACTGAATTATCTCACTACAGCTGCTACGTGGTTCTGGTTTCAATTTGAATATACACAACCACATATTCACAGCTACACAACACTATCATTTGGGCTGTCAACCTTATCCTTAACAGTAACCATTGATTTTTTTTTTTTTTTTTCAAATTAGTAACCATTGTGTTGAAAGAGAGACAACAAGATAAATATATATTTGTAGAGGTTGATTTGAGTTTAATTTTTTTGGGTCTATGTTCTTTATGTTCAAGATTTGTGTGAATTGAGAGAGAGGTCAATACCACTTTTTGATCTTATTTCTCTTGTGTTTTTATTTTTATTTTTGTTTTGGGAGAAGAGAATGGTAGCAAAAATTTACCATCATTTTTAACAAATGTGGGTTACGGGAGACAAACAGAGCTTACCTTAGGTAAGTAAAGTAACATATTTTAAACCACGGTAGGAAAAATAATTTCGGGCCAAACTACAGGTGAGTTTACTGTAATTACTCATTTTGTTTTGGAAGACTTTGACTCAAGCTGGTTGGTTTGATGGTTTCCATTTCGTAGGGCATTATCATCTACTAGTCTTTGAGCACACGTGTGAGGCTAGTTTTCTTAATTAACTTGAATCAATGCACTTTTTTGGTGCATTACTAAAATTAATATGTACCTTTAAGTCTTTAACCCATGCAATCTTGATACAATTCATTATCAATATTTACTTTGCAATTGTGCCGAACAAATTAATATTTCATTAATAAAATTTTGTATTCAATACAATTTCATTTGCAAAATACTATAACATCTCTTGACTTAGCTACTGGGATCAGCACACGACGGTAAAGTGCTAGCTACAAAAGCTCATGTCAACACCTGGGTTGTTATATTTAAGCAGTGACGCTTAATTTCCCTAAAGCAGTACTAGTTTAAGTTAGAGACCACTACGACTCTGGAGTTGAGATCGCTGTTTTACTAAGTGAAGGTTCAATGTAGAGCACACCTTCATGATGCATAGTGACTTGTCTTTGCCTGGTAATCTCTTTTTAACTAAAAAATTTAATATTAAAATGAGTGGGGGATTGTTGAAGCATTTTAATATTAGTTAATTAAAATGAATAAATATTACAATATAAATGTAAATATGTGGGAGTGAATATGGAAGATGAGAAGTTAGTGAAAATGTTTAATCCCACATTGAAAAAGAGAGAGTAACTATTTTGTTCTTTTTAATTGTGGTGATTAATGGACTAATATGAATTGTCTCAGATATTAGGCTAGATACATGCGGAAGGGGGAGGTGAAGGGTGGAGGTATCAAGAATGGAAATGAATCAGCCTCTTGGATCCTCCTACTTGACAGCCCATTCAGAATAATTACCATATCCGATGGTGAATAAATGACCCGAATTAATACTCCATTTTTATTATGAAAAATGAAGAGCCATTAACCCACTTAATGGACTATCTGTTTGGGCATTTTCATTCTTCAGAAATTCCTTATCTCACCATTAATTGTGTAACTCTAGCCCATCAGATTAATATTCAGCAATTAATCTTGTAACACCCACTACATCAGAATAATGGAGCTAATTAATTATATTAATTTGGGTAGTAATTTTGTGAGGCCCATTGAGCCTATAAATAGACTCATACAGACCCATACCAAGTAACTGCAATATACACTAAAAATAAAAATAAAGAGGTTCTTGGCAAGAAAGGGTGTTCTTTCTAATGGAGCTTTGGGCTTGAACACTTTGTGCAAAGGTTGTTCTAATTATACGACACTTGTTGGGTTGTTGTATCTTAGGGGAGACAAGTCAGAGAAGGTCTGCACCTGTTACAAAGTTTAGTCAACCAAGGGCCTAAATCTCCTTAAAGAGAGCGAGTGCCGTGCCTCAATCTAAATAGTGTTGTGTAATTTTTCTCTTTGAATTAATAATATTTTTTAAAAGAAGTATTATTCAGTTTCTCTTTGTTTTATTTCCATTATTATTGTGTTTGCACCAACAAATAATAATAATAATAATAATAATAATAATAATAATAATAATAATAATAATAACAATAATAAGGTAACAATGGAGATGAGCTAAAAACTTGATAAGTGGTAATTCACACACTGCCATCCGAGGGTAACAAAGAGGTAATTAGGTTCATATAAAATAAGAAGTAAATAAAATATCAACAAGTAGGGTAGCTAACAATGAAAGTTGTTGGAGAAAAATCCTAAATCCCCTCAATTAATGTCAATGTGTAAATTAAATTAAATGACTTCCAAGTAATAACAATAAATATAGCACATCAAATCTTACTTGAAAAGCCCTCTAGTGTACCTATGGTGTAAAGGGAAAAATTACAAGACAACTCTGGAAAATCCATTATGAAAATAGAGATTACAATACTCAAGTTTATACCAAACTTGAGTTCACAATAAATTGGAAGACACAACAATAAATTACAAGGAGTAATATAATTTTACCACAAAAACTAGTAGCAAATGTTTTCCCTTTAAATACTTCAACTCTTTATGGTTGTAGGCTTATAACACTCAAAAATCCTGCAAGAGAACTCCACTAATTTATTTCCTTGTGTTTGTACATAGCTTGATTGTTTGAGCAAAGAAAAACTCTCATTTTCACTCTCATTCACTCTAGCTATACTCTTCAAAATGCCTCTCTCTAATCTCATTATGTTTCTCTCATAGTATCAAGCTCTCTTTTTTTCTTTAGCTCTCTCCGAGGCTAAATAAACTCTCTGTTTATTTTTCTGAATTTGGATCCGATAATACTCCATTTTTTTTCTCACACAAATTTTTTACTACTCCCTTATTAACTTTTAATTTCTTAATTTTTTCTTGCAATTTTTTATTCAATAGTTGACATTAAAGTTGATTTTCAACTATCAATCTTATTTTTCTTTCTCTTTTTCGTATCCCACACGTAAGGAATGGCAAGATGACTCTTGTGGTTTGCCAATCACCTCATTTAATGAGGTTTCCAAATTAAGTGTTGGCTGGACCACAAGTACCAACAAAGTTACAAAAGTAATAAATTTCAAATACTACAAGGCAAACAAAGAGAATGCGATAATGTATCCATGGATACATTATGAGCAAAATATCACATCTAAGGGCGCTTATATCAGTCCATGAATAATAAAAAGGGTAATTTTATACATCTAATTCCAAATATTAGTCACATCAATTTCTATAAATTTATGTAAATTTAGATGATTGTTACTGTAATCGTGTAAATAATTTTAATACTTCTTTACTCATATACATAAATAGAGAGAGATGATTTGAGAGTAATAAAAAAAAAATTTAAAAAAAAAAATTTTAATAAAATGTAGCGAAAAAATAATCTAATATTAGTATTTTAAAATGTGACTGAGTAAAATAAAATAAAAATAACTTTTTATACTAAAATAAACAAAAATTCCTGCAAAGGGAGTAATATATGTAAACTGTGAAGTAATATGTGTGAACTGTGAACTTCTCATTTGCAAACCAGCTAACCAAATTTTCCCCGAACTAGTTTCGACGCTAAATTCCTCAAAACCTCTCAAATTTGCTTGCAAAATCTAATCAACAATAATAGTCTTGAACTCAACTTGCTGGTGAGGATTAGAATCCCTGGTGTGAGTAGTTGATAGTTGACTTGACTCCAAAATGGTGAACTTAATGCTCGTTGACGCACGTTGATGTGGAGAATCGAGATAGGATGCGTGCTGAATAATTAGGCGGCTAACAAATACTGTAGTTAGGAAAGTCGATGGCAATTGGACAAAGCAAAAGAAAAGGTTGGGTTTAGACTCATTTACTAAAATAGCCCTAGCGCCGCCCTAAATCTAATCAATTTAATTAAGAAATGGGGCTTTGCGGTTTATGGCAATTCACAACACAGACTTGAAGGGCTAGCAAGAGAGAAGGAAACCCCAAGAATGGCGAGAGATTTTGGTGTTCTGGTCGGTGCCATGCATGTAGATGAGGCTGCTCTCTCGGGTGGCTTATTTTTGTTGGGCATGATTATCATGTCCCTCTCTATTATATCGATGGTCATATTTGCTTGCTCTGAAGAACCTAGGAGGAAGAAGAGGAGACACAGCGATGGCGATGGAGGAGATGGCGGAGGAGAAGGTGGTGATGATGGAGGAGGAGACGACGGTGATGATGGAGGTGGAGTCCAGGATGGAGGACACCATCATCAGCACCACCAACCCAGTCACGGTCATCAACACCACCAAGCTAGTCACCACCATGCCGCTCACCACCACGCCGCTCACCACCACGCCGCTCACGACCATGCCGCTCACCACCACGCCGCTCACCATGCTGGTCACGTGCATAGCTAAATCTGAATATTGTATGAATGTATATTTGACAATTCATTTATGGTGTTTTATATATATGTCCACACTATGTACTTTATATATATATTTTAGTCTTCGGCTTCTTCCCTCTCTGTTATATATTTTGGGCTTTCAAGTCAGTTTCTTTTTCAGATTTTTGTTTCAAGTTTCAACTAGCCTTGTATGAGAATGTTATGGAGCCTGGTATAATTATTGAGGTTATGGTTCTGAATAGTCTGATGGGAGAGAGAGAAAAGAGGAGCTAGAGTTCTATACTGAGAAGCCAAATACGTACGTCACGTAAAGGGTGGAAAATTTCTTGGAAGTATCCTCTTTTACAAATGCCCCCGCGTACCCATTGTTCATTTATAAATAATAAAAAATAAAACCAAATTGTTTTAGTTTTTAAATAACTAATATGATTAGTTCATTAGAAAAATACCATATTAAATTCGTTAACTTATATCATTATTTAACTAAATAAAATGAATTTCTCTGAGAAGTGTAGATGGATTTCTCGCCTCCTCTTTGGTCATTTGGTTGTTTCTGCAAAATAATCTAAAGTTACCTTTTGTAATATATCTTTCTCCCGTACTCGTAGATTAAGTAACTTTGTAGCTCATAAACTTAACCAAGCATGCGAGACATACTAGTAGTTTAACTGTGTAGATAGAGTATGTTCCTCCATACCTTCATCGCATAATTCTAATCAATTATAGTGGAGTTTTTTTTTTTTTTTTTTTTAGTTTTCTACAAATTATGTGATATTAATATCTCATTTTTGTCATTAATATTCTACTTTAGACTTCACTACTTAACTAACCATAACACGCACATATGTATATATTCCCACAGAATTATTTACCACTATATATTACTTTTTTATTATTATATATAAAAATGAAAGTATTTAAACTTATGTTGTTTGCTTTATGATAATTGTACTTTATCATCATGTCAAGACAACAATTAATTTTTTTGTAATTAAACAAAATTCAAACCCAAATCACCAAAAAGTAAATACATACTTCAATGTTACTTATACAAACTAATTAAGAAAACTTCAATACAATACTTAAAAAATATATACCATTTAATAAATTTGATAAAAACCTATCATATGTTAAAATAGTATATTGCTAACAATATCATGTGATGCACCAATTACTCAAAAAATCATATATTATATAATAAAAACTGTGATTGTATTACACTACAACAAAATGTGAATTTAATATAATAAATGTTTCAGTGATGGAGGCCCAAGGGAATGGCCGAGTTCTTGATTTGAACGAATGGTCAATGATGTGAATTTAATATAATAATATGCGTTGTTTGTTTCTGATGTAATGGTCCATTGCTTCCAATAATAATAATCATTGGGTCGGCCACAACTGTAGCAAATTAGGTACAAGATTATTGCTTCCAAAATGATAAAGAGGTAGACATTTTTGCTTGTCCCCACAGGATTTGTGTAAAGGCAATACATAGTTTTGCAAACTTGCCTATGTTTTGTGGCTAACACAGGTTTCATACCTTTTAATTAATATATATATATATATATATATTATCCAGATCTACTCTAATCAGTATAATGAAGCTGCCTAAATTTGTTTAACAATTAGTAGTTCAAATCCTACGCAGAGGTTGAGACTAAGGCTGTGTTTGTTTTGGGTGTAAATGATTTTCGGAAAATATTTTACACCCAGCAGTGTGTTTGGGTGTACATGTAAAATAAAGTTTTCTGGAAAATCTTAAACTTTGACCGTAAAATAAACCCTTTGATCCGGAAAATCATTTACACTTCTGTTTTACCTTCAAATGATTTCCAAACTCACAAACACCCAAAGAGAGAGAGAGAGAAAGAGCAAGAAGAGAGAGTGAGCTAGAAGAACAAACAAGCCATCGAACCACCGCCCCAACCCCAGACGCGCCGACGAGATCGCGCCGCGAGATCGCACCGTCGAGATTGCGCCGTGAGATTGCGCCGCCGAGATCGTCCCGCCGAGATCGCGCCGCTTGACCAGTCTCGTCGCCCATGACCGATCTCGCTCTTTCTCGACCTCCCTCTCCCTTTCCCTCAATTTGCGATCACTCTCTCTTCCTCCTCCCTCTCTCAGTTTGACTGAATTTTTGAGTTTAACAAATGGTTTTGTTTTGATTTTTGTTTCTTTAAGTTTATTTATAGAAATTTTTTATTATAAAATTTGTTTGGAAGCTGAGAAAATGGCTGAGAAAATGTGAAGAACTAGTAGGAAAATAGCATTTTTAGAATGCAACCAAATACCTAAAAACATTTTCCAAAAAAATGTTCATAATGTAGCCAAATACTTGAAAATATTTTCTTTTTCTGAAAATATTTCCACCTGAAAATATTTTACACTCGGAAAATATTTTACACCCAGCCAAACGTAGCCTAAGTCAAAGTAAGAAGGAAAGACAATTATTATTGACAATTAAATAAGCCAAATCAATTGCACACTTATTATTGACAATTATGTCAAGTGCTGACTTTGTGCACATTAATATTCGTGTATGTGATAAAGTCTTAAAAAAAAAAGTTATAGTTTTCCACAACATTCGTCACTGAATTCCTCATAGAAAGGAGTAGAAAATGAACAAAAGTAAAGTAGGAGCTCAATTGAAGTAAAGAAAAGTCCCACAAGACCGACAAAGTTGAACCATGGGTTGGATGCTTCTCGAGCTAACTGGATATGGAAATGTCGAGAAAATTGGTTTTCCTATACATGGCCTCAAGAAAGCAAGTAGAACCATCACTCTCTTGAAACTTGGATCATATCAATAAACAAATACTAAGCCGAATAAAGGTTTCTATTCTATTAATTAGTACTTTCTTCTTGTCTGATTTTACTTTCTTTTTTTTTGTTGGGCTTGATGTAGTAGTTTATGATCTTTTTAAGGGCAAAAATGGCCCATTACCATCAATTTTCAAAATAATTTGCCCAGAAACACTGTTTCCAAACTATATAGCAATGTACCACTTTTTTGGGTACTCGAGCTTGGTGAGCTCGAGTACCATGTTTTTTTAATCCACTGTCGCCCCATATTCAAGGAGCCCTATAGTGGCGTTTTTAAGCCATATAGTGACGTTTTCGGGCCCTATAGCGGCGTTTTCCTGCAAATTTTTTTTTATAAGTCCCATACAGGTTCAAGGGGCCCTATAGTGGCGTTTTTAATCCCTATAGTGACGTTTTTGGGCCATATAGCGGCGTTTTCCTTCAAAATTTTTTTATAAGTCCCCATAACAGGCTCAGGGGGCCCTATAGTGGCGTTTTTTGGCCCGAAAACGTCACTATAGGGCTTAAAAACGCCACTATAGGGCTCCTTGAATATGGGGCGATAGTGGATTAAAAAAACATGGTACTCGAGCTTGGCAAGCTCGAGTACCTAAAAAAGTGGTATGTTGCTATATAGTTTGGAAACAGTGTTTCTGGGTAAATTATTTTGAAAATTGATGGTAATGGGCCATTTTTGCCTCTTTTTAAGTATAGCCACAAGTTTTGACATTTGTACAAAGCTGAATTCTAGGCCCATTAGATCCCAATCCCAGTTTGTTACCAATAGAAAATTAGTATTATTTTTAATTTTACGGTAGTTTTTTTATTATAAATGTTTTCATCTTTAAATCAATATATTTTTACTTTTGTGTTTTTTGTGTTTCCTAGTTTTTGATCCATTGACTCATTGAGTCAATTTTTTTCGATCCTTTATTCATGAATATCAAATGATAAAGAAATAATTAAAAATAGATTATGAATGTTTTGGAAGGGTTTTTTGAAAGAGAATAAGGTTATATATGCTGTGGGAGTGGAGAGAGTTGAGGTTTTAGAGAGTTGATTGTACAATATATATTTGTTTAAGTATTAATATAGATAATAGCATTCATGAATGAGAAAGGACTTTATCTAATTAGTTTATAGACTTAGATGTTAGAATACATTATGCATGAGTTGTCCTTTTTTTGAGATGTTTTCTGCTTAAATACTTATATTGAGCATTATGCTATAACACTGAGCATTATATGCTATTGCTAGTAGTGATGATATAGTTTGTAAGTGTATTGATAAACTCTTTATAAATTAGACTTTTCTTTTGCAGGTTAAATACTCATTATTTGTGAAACTTTGGATTTTTTCTTAAATGTGTACACTTAGCTTGAGCATAGTAAGTAAAATTTGTTTAAATTCTTAAAAAACTCTTTACTTGTAATGTTGATGATTGGCTTTGTGGTGGGTTGTTGTATTGAAGCAAGCGGGTGGCTTGCATGGAGTTATGAGATAGTTTAAATTCATATTGGGATTTTTTTTTTTTTTTTTTTTGAATTGTGAATGAATATTGTTGATTTATATGTGATGGATATTATTTAATTGTTTTTAATACTTGTAGTATTATATATTGTGATGTTGATAATTGGTTTTGTGGTGGGTTGTTGTGTTGGAGCAAGCAGGTGGCTTGCATGGAGTTATAAGGTGGTTTAAATTCATATTGGGAGTGTTTTTTTTTTTTTTTTGGGAATTGTGAATGGATATTTTTGAATTATATGTGATGGATATTATTTAATTGTTTTCAATACTTGTAAGCATTATATATAATTTTGTTGAAAATTGGTATTGTGGTGGGTTATTGTGTTGGAGCAAGTAGGTGGCTTATATGGTGATATAAGATGATTCAATATTATATTGGGAGTGTTTTTTATTTCTTGGAATTGTGGATGGAGTTGTTGAGTTACTTTTGTATGATTATATTAACATTTTTTTCAATACTTGTAAACGTTTTATATTGTGATGTTGATAATTGGTATTGTGGTGGGTTGTTGTGTTAGAGCAAGCGGGTGACTTGCATGGTATTATAAGGTACTATAAATTGATATTGGGAGTGTTTGATTGTGCAATGTATATTTGTTTAAGTATTGATATAGACTTGTGCATTCATGAATGAGATAGAACTTTATCTAAGTAGTTTATAGACTTAGATGTTAGAATACATTATGCATGAGTTGTCCTTATTTTACTTAAGTAGCATTCACCTTGCAATTGTAGTCAAACATAGATAAAAGTTGGATGACAATGGGTAAGACACCAGATGGTAGATTAAGTCATCCATATATTGAAGGGGTCAATGCATTTATTAATTTTTCAAGAGCGGTTGTGGACTTGAGTGGTAATATTTCGTGCCCGTGTATTTACTGTGTGAATTGCTATCGACAATCTCTTCATACTGTGCGTATCCATTTGCTTCATCGTGAGATTATGCAATCTTATATTAATTGGTATAATCATAGAGAACCTCATCTATTGAATGAGAACACTCATGATAATGAAATGTCGGATGGTGATCATATGGATGGTATCAATGCCTTGGTAGGTGACCAAATTAGAGGGGAACCAAGAAATGCAACTGAAGATGAGGAAGTACGTAATTTTGACAAATTTGAGGAAGATGCAAAGCGTGAGTTGTATCTGGGTTGCACTGATTATAGTATTTTAAAGTTTGTTATTGAGATATTGAATGTAAAGGTAATGATTGTGCACTATTTTAGAAGGACAATGAAAACCTTGATAAATATCCAGTGTGTGAAGCGCCTAGGTACAAGTCCTCATAAGGTATTGCGTTACTTCCCGTTGACATCGAGATTAAGGAGATTATACATGTCAGGCCAAAGAGCTAAGGACATGAGATGGTATATAGACAAACGTGTGGATGATGGGATAATGAGGCATCCGACTGATAGTGAGGAGTGGAAGGAGTTTGATTTGCAACATCATGATTTTGCCCTCGAATCTCGCAATGTAAGGTTAGGGTTGGCTACAGATGGATTTAACCCTTTTGAGAATATGAACAACAACTATAATATGTGGTCTGTCATACTTATCCCCTATAACCTACCACCTTGGTTGGTTATGAATGAACCATATTTTATGTTGTCCTTACTTATTCTTGGTCCCCATCAACCGGAAAATGAGATTGATATTTACTTGAAACAATTGGTTGATAAGTTTAAGGAGTTATGGGAAGAAGGTGTAGAAACTTATGATGCTTATAGTAAAGAGCATTTTCAGATACGTGCAATTTTGTTGTGGACAATACATGAGTATTTTAGATTTGGTAACGTGTCTGGGTGGTGGACAAAGGGTTATCATTCTTGTTACACTTGTAACGATGAACCATATTTAGAAACTTTGGAAAGTAAAATTAGATTCATTAACCATCAAGCTTATTTGCCTATGGAACATCGTTGGAGACATAGTCAGTTACATAATGGTTTATTAGAGAAAGGGAATAGATCTTTAGAGTTACTAGTGGGAAAGATACAAGAGCAGCTAGATAGAATGCCAAATATAATTTTAGGAAAGCATTCAAGTAACAAGAAGAGATAACTCATTGGGGAGTCAAATTGGCCAAAGGTAAGTATTTTGTACAAGCTTACATACTGAAAAAATAAGAAGCTTAAGCATAACATTGATGTCATGCATGTGGAGAAGAACATTAGTGAGAGTACTTACCGTACTTTGTTGGGCATTGAGGCGAAAAACAAGGACACTGACAAGACACGGATAGACTTGCAAAATATGAACTTTAGGCACACGTTGCATTTGAAACAGCGTCCTGATGGATTATATGACAAGTCTCGGGCTTTCTTTTCATTAAGCCCCAATAAAAGGGATGATTTTTATGACTTTTTGAAATCAGTCAAGTATTCGGATGGCTATGCAGCCAACATATCAAGGTTAGTGAATGCAAAAAATGGTAGATTATCTTGTTTGAAAAGCCACGATTGTCATGTGTTACTACAACGAATTCTTACAATTGGGTTGCGAGGGTTTGTAGATAAAGACATTAGTATTGTATTGTTTGAGTTTGGCAACTTCTTCCAAGACTTATACTCAAGGACCCTAAAGTGGAGTGAATTGGAGAAACTAGAAGAACGTATAGTTCATATACTATGCAAGCTTGAGAGGTTCTTTTCTCCAGCATTCTTTGATGTTATGGTCCACCTTGCTGTTTACTTGCCCCAAGAAGCTACTCTAGGAAGACCGGTACAATATTGATGGATGTACCCAATTGAAAGGTAATTAGATCCTTTGATGCATCCATCAATTGTATCTTTCCCATGTGGTATAAATTCACATACTGTGCGTATTTTTTCCTCGTAGGTACCTTGGAAAATTGAAAAGATACGTTTCCAACCGAGCTCAACCAGAAGGTTCAATTGCAGAGGCTTACATTTTTAAAGAATGTATTAACAACTGGTTTTTGTATATTGATGGGATCGAAACTATGCATAATTGAAGAGAAAGAAATGAAGATTTTGGTGAATCTAGCGAAGGATTGATAGTTTTTTCACAGACTGCTCGACCTACAGGTGGTAGGCGAAATGATGGCAACTTGTCTCATGCATTGCTTGATACTACTCATTGGTACTTGTTGTACAATAGTCCTGAGCTAGAGCCTTATTTAAAGTATGTGATTTCATATGCATATATTGTTTGATCAAGTTTTGAATATTATCTGAAACGCTTAACTGAAAATAAATCACCTTATTTTTAATAGTGAACACAAAAGCACATTGCATAATCCTACTAAAGAAGTCATAACTCAAATCCAACGACAAGAGTTTTCCAAGTGGTTCAGAGAACATGTAAGACATTTGAAATTTAATCACACATTAATAAAATTAAACATTTAAGTAGTTTCATCATTGCTTATTACTAATTAATATCACTTGTTGAATGTCATTATAGATGAATAGATTGAAAGTTAACAAGTCATTAGAAGCTACTAGACAGTTATGATCATTAGCAAATAGTCCTAAGTCGCATGTGAAGGAGTACACAGTTTGTATGATCCATGGTGTAAAGTTCTATACAAGGGACCTAGACAATTGTTGTGTAACCCAAAACAATAGTGTATGTACCGAAGGAGACCATGAGGGAGAAATATACGACTTCTATGGTCATGTGTGTAAAATTTGGAAATTAGAGTATATGTTTCACCATAAAGTTATTTTGTTCCAGTGTGAATGATATAATACTGGTACCAATGGTTGGAGGAGAACAATAAGAACCGATGCACACTACACAAGCATTGATGTTACAAGTCGGTGGTATCAAAATGACCCTTTTATACTTCCTAGTCAAGCGAAACAAGTTTTCTACCTTCAAGATACCAAATTGGGTGAAGCTTAGAAAATTGTGCAATGCATCCAACATAAGGGACTGTTTGATGTCCCGGAAGTTAGGGGTGGAGAATTCAATGATAATACAGAAGACAGTGACGCATTCCAACAAGAAGCGATTGTTGATGTTGTCCCTATCAATGTTGAAGACAATATTATTGAGTATTGTATGGGTGATGTTAAAACTGAGGTTGTTTCTGAAGGTGGACTTCAAGAGACGCTAATCAAAATGAAGAACATGGCATACCTAATGTTGATCTTGATATGGATTATGATATGTAAAGTTAGTAGTAATTGGACTTATCTGTTTTGTATTTATCTTGAACTTGATATGGATATTGATGTGGTCATTTGTTGTGTTGAGTTAGTAGCAATTGTGTTCAAATTTTGCACTTGTGAATTGCTTGATATGGATAATGGTGTAAACAATGATATGTAAAGTTAGTAGTAATTATACGTATTTGTTTTGTACTTATCTTGAACTTGATATGGATATTGATGTGATCATTTGTTGTGTTAAGTTAGTAGCAATTGTGTTCAAATTTTGCACTTGTGAATTGCTTAATATGGATAATGATGTGGACTATGATATGTTAAGTTAGTAGCAATTGTACTTATCTTTCATGTCAATACATAGTTCCAAAAAATGCCCAAAAAGGCCAAATACACATAATATCCTGAGGTATGAGATGGCAAGATTAGATAGAATGAGACAAAACCAAGAGAGAATTGATGCTTTGGGATTGAAGCACATCTCAACTTCTCTAAAAGATTCTGCTCGGTCCAATTGTGCAAAAGGGAAAAAAACTAGAGCTAGTGTTGTGGTAGATGATGATTATGTGCCACCTATTGATGACGATGACAATGATGATGAGTCATCTAATTCTTTAATCCATAAGGTACTATAAATGTGATGTATTTTTTGCTACAATAGATGTTATTGTTATTAGAATTATTACATTAGATAATAACTTTGTTATTCCATTATTTGTAATGACTTTGTTGTTCATTATATGTATGTTTGTTAGTTATAGATGGCACCAGGACGACTTACATGCTCGTAAGGTGAGACATCTATGCCGGTGGTCCAATCTACGGAAACACCTCCTGAAGCAAATCCTCCCGCCCAAAGTTCTTCTAGTACGGAGGTGCAGGCTACCGACACATTAACTAGCACGACTGATAATTACATAGAACATACTTAATTACAACTGCACCTTGTCTTTACTATTGAGATTATACTTCATTTAATTTAACTATAACATACATGGAATGTATGATTTTTTAACATTGATAATGTCTAAATAGGATTTACTAGCAGAAATACTTATAGAACAACACGTGGTATAGCAGTACGGGCACTTGTTGAAAAAAATGGTAAGCTGCCAGTACATATAGTTACAAAGTATAATGCATTGTTTGCTACAATAGATGTTATTGTTATTAGAATTATTACATTAGATAATAACTTTGTTGTTCCATTATTTGTAATGACTTTGTTGTTCATTATATGTATGTTTGTTAGTTATAGATGGCACCAGGACGACTTACATGCTCGCAAGGTGAGACATTTATCCCAGTGGTCCAATCTACGAAAACACCTCCTGAAGCAAATCCTCCCACCCAAAGTTCTTCTAGTGCGGAGGTGCAGGCTACCAACGCATTAACTAGCACGACTGGTAATTACATAGAACATACTTAATTACAACTGCACCCTGTCTTTACTATTGAGATTATACTTCATTTAATTTAGCTATAATGTACATAGAATGTATAATTTTTTAACATTGATAATGTCTAAATAGGATCTACTAGCAGAAGTACCTGTGGAACAACACGTGGTATAACAATACGAGCACTTGTTGAAAAAAGTGGTAAGCTGCCAGTACGTATAGCTATAAAGTATGATGCTCCTGTTGGAAAGAATGTGTGCAAGCTTGTCAATCAAAATGGCGTACAAGTGCAAAATAATTTGTCCAGCTACAACATGAAAAAATGGAAAAGTGTTGATGCTGCCACTAGAGATGTGATGCTTCAAAATATCACTGTAAATTTACATTGATAACATCTAACTCGGCGTCATAAGCATATTAAATTCATATAATAATATTTTTATAATACATATACACTTCATTTTACAGGATCAGTTTGAGCTACAAGGAGATTCCAACTAGGTAACGAAAATATTAAATACAAAATGTGGAAGATTATTGAGTTGTAGCTCCAACAACTTGCATCAAGCTTATAAAAAGCTCGTATAATCTCATGGTGCTGACTATGCAAGAAGCCACCCACAAAAGAATGCCGCACTTGAGCAATGGACTGGACTTATTGATGGAAAATGGACCAACGAGGAATGGCTGGTTAATTATTTATGCGTATATTATTATTATACAATGTTTACTATATTATGTTGTCAAACGATTAGATTAATACTTAGATGAAGTAAATGTATACTGTTTTATTCATGATCTAATAAATATCTTGAATGTTCTTTATTAGAAAAAATCAAAAAAGAACTTTGAAAATAGGAACAAAACTTTAGGCAAACATAAATGCGAGACAAAGGCACTTGTTGTTAGGGTTGATGAGGAGGTGCATGTTTTTTCATTTTCTTAAACCTTAGTATATTACATGTTGTGATTAATTAACTATATCTATTTAACACTCAAATATTAATTAATCAGACAAATAATAATGGTAGTCAAGTTCTTGAATTGGCAAAAATCTTCAAAGATGTTCATTTCAATCCAAAGACAAACATGTGGATACACCATGAGGATAAAACGACATATGTATGTGTATCATTCCATTCCTATCATATTTGTAAACCTATAACTAATGTAGTATTAATATTGTGATTGTTTGTATCTTTCTCTCTTTCAAATGATAGGAAACTATTCTCAAAGTGCAAGAGGATCATTGTCAAGATTCTAATGTAATTCCCCTTACATAAGAGGAGATCTTAAACTTGGTTTTTAAGAAGAAGTCCGGTATTATAAAAGGACTTGGCATGAGACATTCCTCTTCTCTAGTAACCACCGCCTCATCTAATTCCTCGGTGGAATATATCCATCTTCTAGAAAGTGAGATAATTGAGCTCAAAAAGGAGTGAGCTAGGGACCAAGAGGCGCAAGCTAAGCAAGAAGAGATCCAAAAGAATATTTTTAACTTTTTGAGGAGCAAGGGTTATGATGACGCTCTTACCTATAGAGGTGGTTCATCTTCAAGTTAAAACACTTATTGGTTAGTACTTTATTTTATCAATTGACCCGCACTACATGGTGTGACTACTTTTTTTTATGCATTATTTGAAACTAATTGTATTATATTACACTTGAAAATCTATATTTGCTTTCTACAACTTATATATTAGGAGTTGTGATATTAATTCATTGGTGTGGCTACTCTTAATGCATTGTTAGAAATGTTTCTTATAACATAGTTAATGTTTTTACTTTACGATTTTAATGTAGTATTGATTTTTTATTTGTACAGATTTCTTATTGGTGACTTGTAGGGGATTTACTTTTGGTATTACTTGAAGACATATGAGAACATCTTCTGTTGGTTCTAATTATATTATGCTACACTTTTTGTATTGTTATAAAACATCTTGTGTTATTGTATGTGTTGCAAACAATTATTGTATGGAAGGAGCTTGAATTGGATACTTGTTTTATTTTTTACTTGTGGAATGTATGGACCGTTTTTTTATAAATGTGCTGTTGAAATAAATGTGTTATTCAAATGTGAGGTTTTAATAATGTAATGATAAGTTACAGGTTAATATCAAAGCCATGAAAAAAATAAAAACAAAAAATAAGTTTTAGCAACAAATTTTTCCGTCACAAATATTGCAACAAAAAATTGCTTTAGTGACGAAATATTTCGTTGCTAAATGTAGCAGAATTTTGTAAGAAATGGTTTTAGTAACGAAAATTTTCGTCACTATATGTGCCTAGATTTTCTTAAAAATAGTTTTAGTGACGAACTTTTTCATCACTATATGTACTCGAAAATAGTTTTAGTGACGAAATTGTTCGTCACTAAATATGATTTAATAAACTAAAGTGTTTATATTTTCGTAACTGAATAGTGTTTTAGCGAATAAACATTTAGCGACGAAACGTTTTCGTTGCTAAAATTTTCTTTTTTAAACAAATCGGACTTTTAGTGACGAAACGTTTTCGCCGCTAAATTTTTTTTTTAAACAAATCAAACTTTTAGTGACGAAATTTTTCGTCGCCAGAACTTTCATCAACAGGGTTTCAAGGACGAAATGAATTTCGTCGCTAATTAATAGATTTCATCGCTAAAGGTCCTTAACGACGAAAAACTGGACTCTTAGTGACGAATATTTTCGTCACTAAAAATACATTTTGTTGTAGTGAATTAAGTGACTTCACCAAATTGTAGCAATTTTTAAAAATAGAAATCAAGCTTAATTGTTCTTATTAGCTTTCCCTCTACTATTTTATGATTTTTTATCTCATGAAAATTAGGTCACAAGATTTTATGTATGTTAAAGAAGGAAAATATATAATATTATCAAAGTTATCTTAATAACTATTGAATTAATTACTTGAAACTTTAATGGAGTTTCACCTAAGAATAAAATATTTATCTTAATAATAACTAATAATTAATGAGCTGATATGACAAACATATGCAGTGCGTAACACTTTATAAAATGCAAAATTATGATAGATTATCAAAATAATTAAATTTTAATTTAACTTTTTTGAAATTGTTTGCAATAGAATTTTAATTAGTTGGAGTTCAGTAAAAAAAACTTAGAATTTTCGGTATTAGTATCTTAGTTGGAATAGGATTTTATTTAACATGGTATCAGAGCCAAACTTCGTTCTTGGCATCAAACAAACATCTCTACACAGCAAAGAAGATTTACAAGTGCATACCACCATCTGAAGTCACACATATTTCTCTGCTGGATCTAGACTCCACGACATCTCGCAGCCACCATGGCTCTGTGCTGTGTCAAAATTCAACAAACTCAAGCAAACCCATGACATCAATCTCAGATCTGTGCAAATCCAAGCTTCGTCTGATGAAACCAACCACACAGACGTTCCCCACAGCCTCCCGCAAGAAAAACCTAGAAGTCCGGTCTCCACTGAACACTGCACGCGCCACCACGCGCTAGCGCAGTTTCTACCAACTTCTCCACGTGCCGCTGCGGATTTCACAGGGTCAGATCCTCCTATGGTTACATGCGCCGCCATGACGGCCTCGTAGCTTGCCGATCTGCCAAACCACCGAAGTCCGAGCATCAATCTCCCTCGCACGCGCCTTCAGAACTTCTCCTCCACGCGCCGATGAACAGCCACGCGCCGAAACTGATGCTGCTGTCACATGATGATGTCATCACTCCATGTCAGCATGACACATCATCAGACACGCAAGCTCTAGTACACGTTAGTGACACGTCATCAGCCACGTCAGCAGTGTCGTCTCGTCAGCACCACGTCACCTAGCTGACTGTTGACCCGGACCACCCGGATCTGACCCGTGAGCACTTTGACTGTTGACTTTGACCCTGGACCAGTTGACTTTGACTTTTTGATTTGACCTTTGACCAAAAGTCAAAATTTCCAAAAGGGCCTATCTTACTCAGTTTTTCGTGTAGATTCCAATTTTGGACTCCGTTTCTTCATTTGAAACTCCAAAATTGGTCAATTGGCACATTCTTCATTGTGGTTTCTTTAAAGGCATTCTTCAAGGCATCTCCAAGTGATCTTCTAATGCTTATCCAATCTCAAGCCTTCATCGAGCTTCCGCCTTGAGTTTGAGGGAGGGTGTTAGAGATATATATTAGACATATTAGCCCAATGTAATAAGCCCACGCCCACTCCTGCTTGTACTAGTAGTCTAGGGTTTAGTCGCCTATATATACTCATGTTAGGGTTCATTGTAACACAGGTTATTGCACTACACTCTTATACAATAAAGATGTAGCCCTTAAGGGATTCCTTCGTGGATGTAGGCCGTCAAGACTGAACCACGTAACCCTCTTATTCTCAGTGTTCCTATTTTATGCTTCCTCTTCCGCATCCACTCTAGCATATACAATATGGTATAACACATCCCGATGCTAATATTTAACACTATCTTTAACAATTAATTACCACTTGATATATATCCTTTAGCTAAAAGAGTTTGGTTTAAAATAAACTTAAACAATACACAGTATATAAGTCGACGGCTATGCAAAAGAGAATTGAAATCCCAAGAATGGCGAGAGATTTTGGTGTTCTAGTTGGTGCACATCCAGGTATCCTGTTGTTGTTGGGCATGATTATCATGACCCTCTGAATTATATCGGTGGTCATATTTGCTTGCTCTAAAAAATCTAGCAAGAACGGCGGATGAGCGAGGACAAAGAAAGCGATGACAGAGAAGGTGGTGGTGAGGGTGGACACAAAGACGAAGGAGGCAAAGATGAGCCAACAGCATCATGTTCCTAGAAGCAACGTACCACCACCAGTACTTCCCGACCACAGTCACAAACATCATCATCACTGCGACAACAATCACCATCACCACCACCATGCCAGCAGTCACAATCATCATCACCACATTGCCAACATTCACCACCACGTCTCCATGCACTTCCACCACCCGACGGTCGTCCTCTGAATATTGTACGTATGTATATATGACAACTAATTTATGGTGTTTTAACTTTTATAGGCACACTATGTAGTTTTTACATATATTAAAGTCTTAGAGGCTTCTTCCTTCTCAGTTAGTTTGGGCTTTCAAGTCGGTTTCTTTTCAGATTTGTGTGTCTATGTAAATTGTACTAGATATTTCAGGAGGTTGTTTCAGTTAGAAAGTATTATAGTTGGCTATTCTAAATCTAATATTTTAAATCCAATTTGAATTCCATGTTTTATACCAGCGGTGGTGGGGTTAATTCATAGTTAAACTCATTGTTGAATAAAAATTAAAAACCTCAAATATCATGAATATCTCACATGTGAATATCTCATAGTTAGAATTTTGAATTAACCCCATTTGAGATATTCACCATGTGTTCCCTTTTAATGCACATAAAAAAATATGACCAAATATGCTAAGCTTAATTTGCTCTTCTTTATTTCTTTTACTATTACCAGCTGCTATGCAGGCTATCAAGCATCGACAAAGGGAAAATAAAAATTGGAAGAGGAAGAACAAAACACATGTGCACAAGAACTACCGCCATCCTCAAAATGCTCATTTCACACTGCTGGGTTATTTTTATAAATTTTTTTTTTTTAAGAAACAAACACACATCATAACTCCACTCAAAAGTTATGCTAACTTTTAAGGGAAAGTGGAATAAGTTATATTACATACAATACACTCTCTTAAGTAATGTGGGATAATTACCTATTCTTTTTTTTGAGAAACAAACACACACACACACACAGAGAAATGGGTTCTAATACAAAAGCATATTATAACTCTACTAAAAAATCATAGTAACTTTTAAGGGAGGGTAGGGCAAGTTATACTACACACAACACACTCTCTTAAGCAAGTTATAAAAATATGTTTTTGATTAAATGGTCACTAAGTGAATAATATAAGATTAATTTTGTTCATTAACATATCGGTTTTCTTATATTAATTAATGAGAATTCGGTTTTTTTTTTTTTGGCAATTCCTTAACTTTATAAGGAAGACTTTCCGTTGGCAAATTTTGTGAACGTTAGAGGGGTTATAGATTTTAATTTGTTTTAAACGTTAGCTTTGATTTCCTGAAGTTAATTTCCCTGTATTCAGGCCTTGAATTAAATAGGAAAGATCCTTGACTAATATATATATGGTGGTCTAGAAAAGTGGAAGAGATATAAACCCATCTCTGGTTTAGCTATCTCCTTTCATCACCAACTTTATTTGAGAGCTTGCCAAATATATATTACATAAATGTAATGATTAGAACTTTTTTTTATGTGTACAACCATACTTTCTACACAATATATTTCTGATTAAAAGAAAGTACTATTGAGAGCTTCCTATCCTACAAGCGATGTAAGCTTGAAGGATAATCAGCGAAAATGACTGGATTGTTATATCCCATAGGTGGCACGCACAATGTTTTAGTTTACTACACCAGAAACGCCGTAGACGTGTGTATCGTCTCAAGACAGTGACTTGGTCCACGCCTCAACCCCGCCATCTAAAAACATATATATATATATATATATGAATTGACGGTAATTTGCTTCTAATGTTATGAGACTACTTTAAAGCATCATTGATGTAATATCTCTCCATTGTCCTCTAATTTTATGGTAAATTCTAGTTTATGTGAATTTTAATAATTTATATTATGATATGTTGAATGTAATGAAATTCAATTTATTTATCAATTATTTTTCTTAGGAACAATAATTTGAGACGATATAATGTTTACGGAAAATATGATACGACTATATATATAAATTTGATAAATTAGAGAACTCTCTATACATATAAATTAAATTTTCTGGCTAACTGACTAGTACATGATTATTGAAATTGCTATAAATGTATAAATTGTTTATAATGGCAAACATGACAACATATCCAAGATTGCAACACAAGTTATAATTTATATTGTTGATTCTATGGAAAACGTTTTGGTGAACACCATTATGAATATATTCTATAATCTTAGTTGATTAATAACTTGGGTATTTTGTTGTTGTGTGTCAGTAGTCAGTGATAGAAAAATACGTTTTATCTCTGTTTGTAGACTATATTATCTTTGGTTACGGAGATAAAGTTAGATGGCCTAGTTATGAAATGATCGGTGGATGAAAAGTGAAGCAGAAGCTCAAGTCTATGGTACCTACCAGGCAAGTCTAATCTAATTCTTGTTGTTTTGATATTTGAGACAAAATGTTTATCACCTAAAGCTAAATAGGTATTAAATATCTAAATTAGTTGGTTATTAAAAAAAACACGTGATCCGTGTTTGTGGGCTCAAATAATGGGTATGCTTATACTGCCATGAATATAATTCTGCGGATGCTTGCTAATTTTTATTTGAAAACTGGTGCAAATTTTAGAGATAATATCTTCTTTTATTATTTCTGTGTTTTGAACATTGAAAATATAATAGTGAAATTCTGTTATAGTTATAACAGTTAATGTGGCTGTATATTTTTCAGCACCTATATCATTGTTAATTATATTTTGAGAAGGTCATATTGTGCTCGCTAGACTTGATACGCTGTATAGTGATATTCAAAGTAAATCTAATGATGCATCTTGTTGAATCCCTATGAATTCCTATAATATGGTAAATTAACAAAGTTATTTGGTGATATATAACCGAGAAACAATTTTGGGATTTCATGAAATATTTTGGTTGATTAATTTTAATTAGGAGATATCTCATGAAAGTTTCTTATAATAAAAACTTTTTCAGTAAACCTCCCATAAAAAATGTGAATTCTGTTAATTACGCTTGAGATACTGTTTGATAGTGGGGGTATTAAAATTTTAAAAAATCTCAAGTGTGTTTAATTTTCAAGGTTGGAAATTGAATATTTTATGAATCACATTTTGTTTTAAAATGTTCTCAATAGTAGGGGTTACTGAAAATTGAGAAAAATGAGTTTAAAAAGAGTATATATTGATTTGAGAAATACATTTTGGGACTCACAAAATAAATTATGATAATTTTGACTCATGTGAATTCTATTGAGAATTGAGATGAAAATTATTTTTTGGCCTAAATGTATAAAATGTAGCCTTATGGAGATAATGGCACTCCTATTGTTAAGTAAGAACAATGGTGCCATATCAAGTATGCATTCCTATTGTGTAATAATAAAGATACAATGATATGCCCTTGTATAAAGAACATACTTGAATTTATGCCATAAATAAAATGAGAATGAGTAGGCATTCCTATTATACAATTGTGTGGTATAATAATGCCAAGTTATACAAAAATATTAAGCCCCTTATACTTGTGAATTATGAATATTTTTTGTTCCTAAAAATGGTTCCTAGTAGTTAGTGACTACTAATCCTATGTAGATGCTAATAAAATCTACATCTCTTGCCATACACATATGAGTTGAGAAATGGTGGAAAATAATTTAAGTTTGCAAACAATTATCCAACTAGTGGGCTAGTGGATAAGATTTAATGAGATAAATTTTGTGCTTAAGTAACCACCAAGAGCAAGAGTAATATTAAATAAAAAAAATGATATATCATGTATAAAGTGGTTTCTACTATAATAGAAATACATACATTAAAGCATGCTACTATATTGAATATATAGGTGATGGAAAAAAAAATGAATGTGATTACCATTGGCCATGTATATGATGATTCTATCAAAAAGCTAATTAAGCTTAAGCCAATGAAGAAGCAAATAGCTTACATTTATGTTGTTGAAAAAAGATGAATCTATCTTATATTAGCACTATTTTATTATAATATTGTTAAATAAAATAAAGTGCTGCTTCCCTAGACTTTAGAGTCGAAAGTCTAGATGTATATCGAGGGGGATGGGACTAAAGCCTGAAGTATTATAAATTACCTATAAGAATACCCAACCTAGGAACTGGAGATCCCAAGAACTAGGTTCAAAGGGAAGAATGAATCATAGAGTAGTTTGTATAACATGCACTAAATTTTGAGTGCAATTACTCTTGTCTCTCCCTATGATGTAAGTGCATATATCTCGTAACGTTATGTAGAATGAGTTTTATATTAAAAAATTCTTAATGTAATCTATAGCTCTTATGAGTGGGATGTTAGAGTTACGAGAGTATCCTTGATAGATACACCTAAGCGAGCATGGAAGTGGGGCCGCTTCCTTTAAGAATAGGGCTAATTCTCTAAATTACTCATGAAAGCTGGGATCAAGCACAAGGCCATAATGTGCTGGCTTAGAAGCTCATGGCAGAGTACTGGGATATTATGTGTGTGATGTAATCAAGGACGGACCCAGGTTAGGGCCTAAGGGGGCCCGGGCCCCCCCTGGGTCCAATTTTTTTTTTTTTTAGTATGTAAAATTTTCAAAAAAAGGGCTTGGGCTCCCTTGGTTTTTAACTCGGGCCCCCCCTCACTTCAACCCAGCCGGCCAGCCCAGGAGGCAAGAGCCCATGAAAACCTTTAAAAAAAATGTAAAAAAAAAAGAAGAAAGAAAACCCAGCAGTCAGTCGAAGACTTCAAAACCAAATAGAAAAGCCAAAAATGATAGAGAAAGGGAGAGGCGAGACAGAGAAAGTGAGAGGCGAGCTGTCCACACCCACGCCGTGACGCTGCTGCTCAGCCCAGCGCAGCGAGCTGTCCATGCCCACGCCGAGACTAAGAGAGCTGTCCTATCGCATACCCAAACCGGAAAAAGCCACACCAACGCCGCCACACGAGATGCTGAGACCCATCCCAGTTGCTCGATCTGACCAGCCCAACCCAGCTTCGTTGCTCCACTGCTCCAGCCTTCACAGTTCACAGGTATTTAATCTATAATTTCTTTCAAAACCTAATATAATGTTTGTGAATCTCATAATCTAAAAATCTATGCTTGTGGACTTGTGGTGTTTGTGTTTTTACTGATGAGTGATGAACTGATTTGGTGATTCCGTGGTTGTGAATTGAATCTGTGCCTGATTGCTTGTGGTGTTTTTTTTTTTTTTTGGCTTTTTGGACTCTCTGTGACTGTGTTTGTGACTCTCTCTTGTATTATATAGATAAGAGAGATAGAGAGAGAGAGAGAGTAGAGTCTGTAAAGATTAGATAATATATTAGTGTAGTGTTTGACAGAAAAAAGAAAAAAAAGAAGGTAAAGTTAAGAAAAGTTTTTGTTAGTAGTGCAGAATAAATTTATAGTGTCGGTAGTGGGATTGGGTCAGTGTCTGAAATATGGAGACAAGACAAAGGCAAAGACCAAAGACAAAAGAAAAAAACAAATCATATAATATAGAAAATTGTCACACAGATTTAAGAAAATAACAGCGATTCACTTGCGCCTATTGTTAACTCATAATGCTAAATTAGATAAATTTATAAATTGAAAAGAAGTAAGAAATAGTGTAGAACCTCAAGAGGCATTAAAATTTTTCAGAAGTAGTGATCTTTGTTTGTTGTTGGTAAAGAATTTCTATCCACAGGAACATATTATGACAAACAAGTGTTGGAGAAGGAGTTTTATCATTTTGAGCATAATGTTGGAGAATGGATGCGTATTTGAAAATTTCTTTTTTGCTTATATCCGGCCCCTCCCAGCTTGAAATCTTGGGTCCGTCCTTGGATATAATGTCTTGTTTCCACTAAAAAGTCATAGTTCAAGACTTAACTCATTATTGACTTTGGAACTGCAATGCAGAAACACTAAATGAAGGTTCAAGCCATTGGCACCCTCATTATGCATAATATTCTATCTTTAACCCAGAAATTATGTATCTATATTTTTATAAATATAAGTGGGGGATAGGTAGTCCTTAACTATCTCACTTTTTTCCTATCTCAACTTTCTTCATGCAAAAGTGTCATGTGTTGTTTGGAAGGAACACGTTAGCTCACTACAAGAATATTGTCCTTTTGCGACCAAATTTTTAAGTTGTTGCTAATGCCATGGAGGGAATTTTATTCACTTTTAGAAAGTGGCGTGAAACTTTTAGCGAAGACATTTGCATCATTAAAATAAAATTAAGATTAATTTATTGTAGCGATGACAACTTGTGTGATATGTTGTAATTATGTAGGTCTATCATTTGTTTACATTATTAAAAAAATATTAGGAGAATTTTGGTACGTCTTCATTCAGATTCTTGTAACTTTTTCGAAAGTGAAATAATGATTGTTTTGGAAGTTTATTTATACAGTTTGTGAATCTCTAATATCATTTAGGTTATTTCTGTAGGTATGTGTTCAGGGGCGGCCCAACATAATTTGGGGCCTAAGGCGAAAAATTTATATGGGGCCTTTAATATGTAAATATTAATTAAACAAAATTATTTAATATTAATCAAATTAAGGTTAATTTGATACATTAAATACATAAATAATACCAACTAGACTAATGTTAATTTCATATAGAGAATTGAATATCATAGTTGAATTATAAATATTAATAAAAAGAAATAAAAATATATTATGATTGAAAAAGATACTTTTTTTGGATATAAGACGATGCATAGTTAAATAAAGTTGTAATCTAATTTTTAATTTTATATTTTGATTTTAAGAGAGAGAGAGAGATAAATATTATTTGGTGTATGGTTATGTAGGATATTAATTTACAAAAATCAAAGTCTCAAACTCTTAGGGGAGATTAATCTATAATTGATTTTTTTTTTTTTGAGAAGTTAACAGTTTAAACACACACACACAGGGGAATTGGGAATGAACCTTTAATATCACACAACTCACAACCAACAAAAGCCGGTAACTCTTGAAGGTTGTGTGAAGGCTTTAAAGGGGAAGACAGACTCAACTCTAACCGATGTGGGATTTACCCACGTTTTTTCTTTTTTTGAGAAGTTAACAGTTTAAACACACACACACAGGGGAATTGGGAATGAACCTTTAATATCACACAACTCACAACCAACAAAAGCCGGTAACTCTTGAAGGTTGTGTGAAGGCTTTAAAGGGGAAGACAGACTCAACTCTAACCGATGTGGGATTTACCCACGTTTTTTCTTTTTTTGAGAAGTTAACAGTTTAAACACACACACACAGGGGAATTGGGAATGAACCTTTAATATCACACAACTCACAACCAACAAAAGCCGGTAACTCTTGAAGGTTGTGTGAAGGCTTTAAAGGGGAAGACAGACTCAACTCTAACCGATGTGGGATTTACCCACGTTTTTTCTTTTTTTGAGAAGTTAACAGTTTAAACACACACACACAGGGGAATTGGGAATGAACCTTTAATATCACACAACTCACAACCAACAAAAGCCGGTAACTCTTGAAGGTTGTGTGAAGGCTTTAAAGGGGAAGACAGACTCAACTCTAACCGATGTGGGATTTACCCACGTTTTTTCTTTTTTTGAGAAGTTAACAGTTTAAACACACACACACAGGGGAATTGGGAATGAACCTTTAATATCACACAACTCACAACCAACAAAAGCCGGTAACTCTTGAAGGTTGTGTGAAGGCTTTAAAGGGGAAGACATATTTAACACATTTGCAACATCTTTTTGAAATATTTTAGGGTTTCAATTGAGTTAAGGTTCTATTGGTCTCGTACTTTAAGGGTCTTAATAGAAATGAAAAAGAAAAATGCGCTAATTAAAAGCACTATAAAATGTTCAAAATATAATGTGATATTGTCTCTCATTGATAAACTTCATCAATTTAACTAATGAATGTTTATATCACGTTTTTTGTGATTAATAACATGGCAATTTGTAAGCCAATAGTAAAATTTGTATATCACTAATAAAAAAAATGTACAACATTTAGAAAATATATATGATTGTATAAAAATTTGGACTTTTAACTATAAAAAATGGGGCCTCTTTTTCCTAAGGAAATTTTTTTTTTTGGGTGGGGCCTTAGGCCTAGGCCTAACTTGCCTAGGCCTTGAGCCGGCCCTGTATGTGTTAATTGCTTTTGAAGGACTTGTTGGGTTGGAAGAGAGAGCTTCAAAGAAGACACTAATTTCTATAAGGTATGTCAGTACACGAAAAATTAGTTTCCATAAACATTTGACAATTAGATTTGATGAAAATGTATTGAGGAAAGCATTGGTCATTTCATTTAGCAATGGTAATTTGGACTTGTTTGAAATTTATTTCCTTAATATTCTTACATGATTAAAGCCACTTGTAGTTGCATTGAAAAATTTTTGTTAAGGTGCCGCGTATGATGAGTATAATGAGTTTTATAGGACTACTTTCCTAACGGAATATTTACAATGATGAAAAAATCTTCAAAATGAGATATTATATTTAGTTACTAAGTTGAGATAGAAGGATAAGTTTCCAATATAGACATCGTTATAAATTTTATTACATGCTACACTAGCTACTTTTTATTTTATATAAATATATATATATATAATTAATATAAACTACACTACTTACTAACATATAAGCACATCCATAAATTAAGAATTTTATGCAAAAAAAAAAAAAAAAAAAAAATGCCTCCTCCACCTAATAGACCACCACATGAGATGGTTGATCCCTTTCAAATGAGCAATGAACTCTTTGTGTATCCTGTAAGTGAAAGTATAATCTTTTATGTAGTTATATTTGTCACTCTATAGACTTTAACTAAATTACTTTACCAAAATATTACTAACCATACTATTATATTTGCCTAATAGCTACTATGGCCAACAAACAGAAAAGATGTCGCATTCCGATAATTGTCCTTCCAAGGGGTCAAGGAGTTGTGATAACAAAAAATGCTAGTTTGCTTACAAGAAGGGTGGGTTTCATCATTCGTAAGCATGCTAACCTTAGTTATGATTCTTGGTCTATAGACCCAAAAGAACACTAACAAATGTTAAAGAATCATTTGGTGGTAAGTTGTATTGTTTGAGGCTATGGTATTTTCTACATTGTATGTAAAAATGATTGATCATTATTTTTTTTTTTTTTTAGCTTGGTTTTACGTTGGACCCAAATCAATTGAGGATAACCCGTGTATGGAGAAGTCATTGGCAAGTACCTATGGTAATGTTCGTAGTACTTAATATAAAGAAATACTTGAAATACAGTAAGGAGAAAGTGAGAGCCAATGCTCCAGAGGATTTGACAAGACAAATAGGAAAGTTTATGTGATTTAAATAAAACAAAGTGTTGGGAGGTAAATCTTCTTAAAACTAAAATGTTAATAATTTTGAACACAAAAATATTTTTATTTGTTCTTTGTTATGATTGTTAATTCTCTAAATTTTAATTTTTTTTTTTTTTTTTTTACTAATATTTGTTAGGGTAAGTCATTACGAAATATGGGGAACAGAAGAAAGAACAAAACTGTTAACATAGCTTGTGTGATGGCTAGATTTGGTGGCTAGTCTAAGGTGATTTTTTAGGTAACACAAATAATTTATTTGTTGCATATAGTCACATGTTGGTTAAAAGTTGTGGTAGAGCTTAAGTTATATTATACTATTGGTAGTGATTGGTGGTATATTTTTTGAAATCTGAACTTATTTCCTTTGGAGAATGAGTCTTGATGCAAATTAAGTTTTGATAAGTTCAAAAGAAATAAGTCCAAATTTCAATAAATATACAACCAAACACTACCTGAACAGTATAATATAACTTAAGCTCTACCACAACTTTTAACCAATATGTGACTATATGCAAAAATTATTTGTGAATATTACCTGAAAAAATCACCTTAGACTAGCCACCAAATCTAGCCCTCAAACAAGCTATGTTACTAGTTTTGTTCTTTCTTCTGTTCCCGTATTCCGTAATGACTTACCCTAACAAATATTCGTAACAAAAAAAAATAGCAATTAAAATTTAAAGAATTAACAATCATAATAAAGAACTTATCAAAATGTATTTGTGTTCAAAATTATTAACATTTTAGTTTTAAGAAGATTTACCTCCCAGCCCTTTGTTTTCTATAAATCACATAAACTTTCCCATTTGTCCTGTTTCAAATACTCTAAAGCATTGGCTCTCACTTTCTCCTTACTAAATTTTAAGTATTTCTTATAATAAGTACTACGAACATTACCATAGGAACTTGCCAATGACTTCTTCATACACTGGTTATCCTCAAAGTGATTTGGGTCCAATGTGAAATCAAGCTAAAAAACAAAAAAAAAAAAACAATGATCAATCATTTTTACATACACGGTAGAAAATACCATAGCCTCAAACAATACAACTTACCACCAAATGATTCTTTAACATTTGTCGATGTTCTTTTGGGGCTTTAGACCAAGAATCATAACTAAGGTTAGTATGTTTACAAATGATGACACTCACCCATCCTATAAGCAAACTAGCATTTTTTACCACAACTCCTTGGCCCCCTGGAAGGATGATTACCGGAATGCGACATCTTTTTTGTTTGTTAGCCGTAGTAGCTATTAGGTAAAATATAATAATATGGTTAGTAATATTTTGGTAAAGTAATTTATTCAAAGTCTATACAATGACAAAGATAACTACATAAAAAATTATACTTTCACTTACAAGATGCACTAAGGGTTTTTTGCTCATTTGAAAGGGACTTTGAGTAAGCCATCTCATATGGTGGTCCATCAGGTGGAGGAGGCATTTTTTAGCATAAACCTCTTACTTTATAGATGTGGTTATATACTTATATGTTAGTAAGTTGTGTAGTCTGTATTAATAATATAATATATAAAAAAAAAAAGTAGCTAGTGTAGCATGTAATGAAATTTATAATGATGTCTATATTGAAAAATTATCCTTCTATCTCAACTTAGTAAGTAAATATAATGTCTCATTTTGAAGAATTTTTCATTATTGTATATATTCTTCATAATTAATGGGTTGTTTGTAAGGAAAGTAGTCCTATAAAACTCATTATACTCATTATATGCGGCACTTAACAAAAATTTCAGTGCAACTACAAGTGGCTCCAATCATGTAAGAATATTAAAGACATAAATTTCAAACAAGTCCAAATTTCTATTACTAAATAAAATGACCAATGCTTTCCTCAATAGATTTTCATCAAATCTACTTGTCAAATGTTTATGGGAACTAATTTTTCATGTACTAGGTTACTAACATACCTTACAGAAATTACCGTTAGTCTTTGAAATATTAGGACTGTTCAGTTCAAGGAATTAAAACTTAAGATGTTGGCTTGAAATCATTTAGTCATCCTTAAACTTCCCAAAATTTATGTACTTGAATGTAATCATGCGCATAATTTTTTTAAATGCTCTTGGCATTTTCTTTGTTGAAGCAATGTGTTTTGTAAGTTGTCATTATAATTGCAATGATGAGACTCCAGATTATAGTTTGCCATTTTGACTAATTAAGCGGCATTCTATTCTGTTTGTTAATAGAAATTTTGCAAAGGTGAGAAAATTTTTTCAATCAAAAGGATATGGTGGGGAATGTAAACAAGAACCTTTTTTTTTTTTTTGTGTTTGTTTATTCAGCTGTTTAGTGAAATACAACTTTCTTTCATTCCATTTCACCTGTGAATGTTTCGGATTTCTTATTTTATCTATTTAATTATAACGTGACTGAGGAGACATAAATTGTAACGTGACTGAGGAGACACTCTTTTGGATCCTTAGTAGGAGATTGATCAATATTATTATTCCATCTCTCTTTTGTTTGCGTTTGGTACCTTTGTCAGAACAGTGTTTTTATTTTTGTTTTGGAGTAAAGGTAAAGATAAGTTATGTGCAAATTGCAAAGACCATCAGCATAGAATATGTACAATTTTTTTTTTTTTTTTTGTGGTTTTCTTTTGCCCAGCCGGATGTGAATACTCCATGCTCGTAGAGAAGCTACCAGTCCACAAACCCTGATAAGCTAAAGTTGAGCAGTGAGCACGTATATGTTCACCAATGTTGGGCTTAAAGCTCTTGTTCTTTCACATGAATACTTACTGATTTTTATTTATTTTTTTTTTTTTTGAAGGGGGAAAAAACTGAACTTTATTAATGCAAGCAAGCTAAGTTGTACACTAAAATGAATGTGTGGTGAAACATCCTCCATCTACGCTGAAAAATCTGGTATGCTTAAAGCATATTTAGCCAGACTACAAGCTATAGCATTGCCATCTCTTTTTGTATGAGAATATAGCAATATATCAAAATTTTGAGAAAACCTTCTGACATCCTCAAGCAGTAAACCCGAAGGTGTTAAGGACTGTGTATTCTCTCGCAAAGCATGTATTACTTCCAATGAATCTCCCTCCAGAATAATGTGTCGAAAACCAAGGTCTATTGCAAAGGATAGGGCCGGAGCTGCTGCCAAAGATTCATTCTCCACTGCCTTGTAAGGTTGGTGTTTTATCTTTGCGCATGAGGCTAGAACCATGCCATTTACATCTAGAACCACCACACCTATACCAGCTTTTTTCTTCTTTGAACACGTCGGTCCATCGAAATTTATTTTCACCACATCCATTGGAGGAGGAAGCCAGTGGTTTTGAGATGTTTGAACATCCCGTCGCCTCTGAGACTCCAGCCCGTCTTGACCTGTGGAAATCGTCCAAACTGGTTCTTGCAGCAGCGGCTACCTGTTGAAGATCAATAGAAGAAGCTTGAAGCTTGTACCTGGTCCCGGTTCCTTTGATTCCAAACTGACCACGCCGTGATTGCAAAGAGATCCAGCTGCTTACCCTCTGTTATTATCCATGAAACCAGGTCTTTAAAGTCCACAAATCCGATGGAATTTCAGAAATCCCACACCGAGTGGTCTGCCCAGACAGTATCAAGCTCAGTGTAAGTCCACAAAGCATGGAGTGGGTCTTCAACTTCAGCTCGCGTCAATCACAGATAGAATTACCAATGATTGTGCGTCTCATCAATCAACTTACTGATTTTTAGTATAAAAAACATGGCGCTACTGCTGACCAATAATAACAAATTCAAATAAATGAAGTGAAAAAAAAAAAATGAAAGAAATAAAACAAACAAAAAGGAGAGGTGAGGTAGAAATTAAGCTCATGGCAGCCCAGCTAAGGACAACAAAAGGATTCATCAGCTTATTGTCATTGACCAAACAAATTCTATGAAGAATGTCAGAGGACACAAGTTGTTTCATCTTCCAGAAACTATTAATCCACTAGTTAAAAGTGAGGTCAGTAAAATGAAGACTACATTGGTGTATTAATATGTACAAACCAAATGCCTAACATTTAGCCAGAACCTGACTTACTGCCATGGCTATTGACAACTAATATACCAGGATTTCCCTCAATGTTTCTTAATATAAAAGTCAAGATCGATAATGAAATTGCATGATACACCAAATAAGAAATATTACGTTCTAATAACAGGACCCTTGTACTCCCCTCTCCGAATCACAAAGTTGTCAGGAGGTTGAAATTCTTCTAACCAAGTCACTTCAGATACCTTAACTCCATCCAACTCAAAATCACCTGGACTCCAATAAAAAAAAACAATATATTAGAGTTGAGGTATAACATACCATTTAGCAATTCCAAATTTTGGAGATTTAATGAAATAAAATAAGCAATAGACGACAATAATTTGATCATTCACATAAATTTCATACCAGGTAGATCCCTCCTTGGAGACTTTCGGAAATAAGTGCAGTGTCGTCCATGTTCTGAAGAGTAAGGTGGAGACAGGATGTCAAAGATAGCACAGGGAGTTACAGCTCTGAAATAGTGGATATTGCCTCCAGTTGTGGGATAAAGAATTGTCGTTGGAGAGGGTGCTGTCATCTCAAGATCTTTAACCAGTTTTGCAGGTCTTGCTGAAAAACCACCAATTACAACTAGTAATATAAACTCAAAACTGAATATTAAAGGCCCCAGCTAGAGAACAGAAGAGAAGAAAAAGGGAAAGTTGGGAAGTAGAGAGAGATTAAATATATCGATAGAAAAATGCAGTTATCCTTTCCAATAACAAACATGCTAACATCAAATCCATTAAAAAAAAAAAAAAAAAAAACCCTCATATTGTGGAATCATTTGAGATATTGACCATGTGTTCACTTTTCACACACATAAAAATATGACCAAATATGCTAAAAGCATAATCTATTCTTCTTTTTTCTTTTACTGTACCAGGGCCATGCAGGCTATCAAGCATCGAGACAAATTACTGGCTTTCCAATTTGCATATGATCAAGCATGGCTGATCTCATTGTATTCTTACTGAGTATGATTCACACATCCAATTTGCTTAATAAAGTCAACCCCCATTTTACACACAATCAAGCAGGCTGATCTAATACAGTCGATTACCATTGCAAGGTCAACTGTTTATGATAAAGAAAAGGCAATGCAGTATAGGATGTGCCAAAGTGAAGTTACAACTCCACCATGAGGTAGAGCAACTCCTCAGGTTGCATATAGGGGAAAAAAAAAAAATATATATATATATATATATATATTGGGTTGCAATATGATTAAACTTTGGCATAACTGCTAAGTTTCAGTAAAATTAATGTCAAAGCAGATTCTTCGAAGGTGATTCAAGGCCTGAAGAACAAAAGGAATAATCTGGAAATTGGTAGATGGTATCTGAATGAAAAATGCAAGAATCTATTTCAACCAGGATCACATGTTTAAGTTACTGCATGTTGACTAGTTTGTTTCAAGGAAGAAAAAAAAAGCCTCAACTTCTAATGGACAGCTGTAGTAGAAATCATCTGTATCACAAGGCAGGTTTGGAAAAGCACTGTCATACCAAAAAAAAGAGGGGGGGGGGGGGGGGGGGGTGGGTGGAGATCTAAGACACTGGAGCTGTAAATAAACATCATTCAGTTCCATGGGTATAGGAGGGAAGTAAAAATGAGGGGGGGAAAAAAGCGAATACATTCCCGCATTTGGTTTTAGGTGGGAAAGAGGAAGAGAGATAATGTGGGTGGATGCAATTTTCATCTAGGCCCACATTTTTTTGTCCACGCAAATTGGGCGGAAAAGGAGGGGAACAAAGTATCTTGCGCTTTAGAAATACCTCCATTCCCCTTGTACCCTTGTACTTCATTCCAAAAAAATTTCTTACATAAAGGCATATAAGTCAGATTAAGATATAAGATATGCTTTTTATTTTGTTCTTTCAACAAACCAAACCAGTAAAAAGCACATTCTTCTCTCCTTTCTTCTCTATATCCAAACACACAAACAAAGAGGCAATCCCCTTCTCCTTCCCTCCCCCCTCCCTCTGTTGCTGTTTTCCTTTCCATTTCCTTTCCCCCAGTGCAGCCAAACAGAGCATTAAAATCTGCTCAGGAAAGGATCCATCCATTGGCATTGCACATTTCTCTTTGAAGCCATTTATTACAGAATCTTGCCATCTCTCACCCACTGGAAGACCCTTATAAACATGGTAAAATCATTCTTTCCACAATTGGTAGGACTAGAAAAAACCAATCTATTCATGAAAACTCAGACTCACCTAAGGAAGGGAGGGAAACAGGCTTCTTTAAGTTTGTTTATCAAACAATCATGGCAAGCTTAAGCTCACAAGAATGCTGTGTACAAAGGACTTGACATATATACAACTCAGTAGAAACTTGAAATGGGTTTGACTAAGTTTGTGAGCTTGGTTGCAAAAATATCCAATTTTTTTGGTTATAGTTTAATAATCTAGTTTTGCAGCAAAACTATCTATCTATATTTTATTTTTCTACATATAGGTACAGAAATCAATTATTCAATTTGTAAGCACACAATTTTACATTCGTAAATTGAGAATCTATTCTATTTTATCAAAATTGCTAAGAACAGCTTCACTAAAAATTAGGTGACAAAGACTGGGGACTTATTTGGTTATAGTTCAAAAGTTTCAGCCTTGATGTTTCCTCATGGATTAGAAGAATGGAGTTAATCACACATGCTTATGAATAAGCTTGAGCATACAATTTTTTTTTTTTTTTTTTATATTTCAAGTTACATACACACCCGGAAGGTTTTGAACACACAAACTCACCATCCACCCTCCCCTTACAAGGGAAGAGGTGTCATTTAAGCTCAGCTCATTGGCATGCTTACATGAATTTTTAATTTTTGATAACATAGGGAACCTTTCGAAATAGCCCTTTGGATTTGCCTCTGCCAAGTAAAACCTACAAGTAACTGATCCCACCCACAAGAAATAGTTGCCAGGTAATCAAAGGGAATTCACCTCTAATGGACTAAGCAGAATTTACATGAAATTTTCAATGAAACAAACCTGAAAAGGTGGACTGCCTTAATGGCAAGTTCTCAGCTTGAACTAAGTAAAATAAATAATTAAAGTACCTAATCTTTAACTATTAATACTTCATTCCACTTAGCTCGATCGCAACCCTAGCCATTGATATCTTGGGGTCCCTCCATACTGACCTTTCTAATGTTGAAAAATGGTGTCTCAAGAATAACAGAGATCCTCGTAAGTTGATGTCCAATACACATGGAGCCCTAACATACAGAATTCTTTAACTACATATTCAACACTATCCTGGATAAAATGTGTCATTTCCTTCATTGTCAAAACTTAGCCACTTCAATCTTGTCTCCCTTATCTACTATCTCATGGAGTAATGAAGAAGGTTTGTGGAAGATATAACCAAAAGAAGGACCAATTTCTTCTTTTCTAACTTCATTAAGCAAATTACACTTCAGCTAATCATGGCCTCTTAATGCTCCATTATAGAGTAAAAAGCAATAAGCTGTTTAAGAAAAGACTCCCAAGCTCCAAATGATTAATAAAATCCACATCATATACATAAAACAAGTATCTGTTTCCTAAAATTGTTCTAATTAGCAAATATTGTACAAAGCTGTGGAAAAAAGCAAAGTTCATAGCTTGTGATGTATCCCTACTTGCCATTCCAAATTGTGGTTTTCCATGGGGAAAAAATGGTAAATTCAATCAGCCTCCCTCGAGATTCCAAGAAATGACAACCCACCCCCCCCCCCCCCCAAAAAAAAAATAATAATAATAAATAAAAGTATTGAAGAAATGAAAGTCAAATCTAAAATCAATATTTGACCTAACACTAGACCCTTTCTTTTTTTTTCGTTGACTAACTTGTCCTTGGTTAAGTATAACATTCCTTTTCCTTTTTTAGTGGTAAGTATCACTTTCACCTAATGGTTTGAAAACATGGCCTCACCCTCCACATAGAAATTATATGGGGAGGAGGTGCAAGTTTGACCTACAACTCATTGGTAAGTACAACTGTATGGCACCGAGCTTCCAAAGCCCATACTGGCCTTGGGCCCAGACCCATCTAGGCCCCGGGCCCAAGCCCATACCGGCCTTGGGCGCAGGCCCAGCAGAAAGTTCCAGTTACCTTATGCCCTTCTTGAAACTGCCTCAGAGTAAAAACAAGTTTTGGGTATTAAGTTCCCAGAGTTGACCGGTTAATCTTTCCCGGTAGAGCGCATGAGTCATATCCGGGAAGGTCATGATATGCACGGGAACATGAGTTGCCGAACATAATCGGTGAAAATGGAACCAAGTTCCAAGATCATAAATGCTGCACCGCCCTTTCACCTGAACAACCACTTTAACCAGATAATACTGGACCTTCAATAGCACTAACGGTGACTGTAATCATGATCTTCCCATTAACCTTGGCTATAAATAGAAGAAAGTTGGGAGAAGAAGGGGTTCAGAAAAATTGAGAGAAAACAGTCAAGGAGAGGGTGCTAACTGGGTGTCACTTGAGTCTCTCTGCCGAGAACGACCCATTGTAGGAAATACATAAGCCCACTACAAATAAATTGTGAGCCCAAGTGACCTAAGGTCCAGAAGTCTTGCACTTGGTTCTTACAATTGGCGCCCACCGTGGGGCTCTCCTACGAAGCTGTGGTTTGAGTGAGACTCAAGCAAGGGAGATGTCTGAGGAGCGTTCAGGAGGGCACGTTCCGAGCAATTCCGCAGGATCTTCTCGGGGATCGACGTGGAAGGAGCGAAGGCAGAAACGGCTAGAGGATAGGGAGCATCCAAGAGGAGAGGAAAGGTCCGGATTGGGAGAAGGATCGGCCCAGACACACCGGACGATTTCAAGCGTCTCAGCACATCGGCAACATGATGATAGAGACCGGGAGCTGGAGCGGTTACGCAGATTGGTAATGGACTTGGAGCTGGAAGCAAGGGGTCGGCGCCACGAAAGGAACCATAACCCCCAGCCCAGGAGAAACCGTGGCGAGGAAGGTTCCAGCCAATCTGTTACACAACAACACCGAGACCGATCACGTTCTCAAGAGTCACATCGACACTCCCGGGAGACGCGTCGTAGACGGGACCGTTCCCGGTCGCATGGATATGATAACCAAGGGTCAGAGTCGCCAGAGGAGCGGCGGCACCACAACGCCGCGATGGACGCCATGAGCAGGGCCTTGCGGATGGCAGCCTGGTCTCCATTCTCTGATGAGATTGAACGGGCGCCCATGCCGAGCAGATTCACGCGTCCACCATTCAATTCCTATGAGGGGAGGACAGACCCCGTGGAGCATGTCAGTCATTACATCCACATGATGTCTTTGCATGCGCACAACGATGCATTGATGTGTAAAGTATTCCCCTCTAGTCTCGGCTCTACCGCACTGAGATGGTTCAATGGGTTGCGGAAAGGTTCTATACACAGCTTCGCCGAGCTGATTCAAGAGTTCGGCAGCAGGTTCGTAACATGCAGCCGGGGTATCTAGAAGGTAAGAATAACCCATCTATAAAGCCTAAAACTACAAGTATGAACTCAAAGAAACAAAGCTGAAGGAACAGGAAGGGGAAGAAAGACTTACTTTGGATTCTAAGGAGGAAAAGAACGCTGAGCAAGCAAGCACACAGAAATGTGGTCGGCAGAGAGTAGGCACTAAAGATCAGAGGCGAAGGAAAAATGGAATGGTGTTTGGAGAAGGACTATTTATAGAGCCAAAAGAAATGGGGGAAGAAGAAACGCTTAATCAAGCAATAAATGGGCACAGCCTACGAGTGACCCAACGAACGCCAGGCGTAACCGATTTGCGCGCCGCTTCGGTTCACGAACCGTCAGGCAATAATGACGACTGCGCCTGGCGCCGCGAAACGACGCGTCTTTTGAGATGAATATTAATGAGAAGTGACAGCCAGAAGTCCCAGGCTAGAAGATTCCCGAGGTCAAAAGGCCCAGGCAGCTCCTTGATCCTCCTCGGCGACCGAGTATGAATCAAGGGGGGGCTATTGTATGGCACCGAGCTTCCAAAGCCCATACTGGCCTTGGGCCCAGACCCATCTAGGCCCCGGGCCCAAGCCCATACCGGCCTTGGGCGCAGGCCCAGCAGAAAGTTCCAGTTACCTTATGCTCTTCTTGAAACTGCCTCAGAGTAAAAACAAGTTTTGGGTATTAAGTTTCCAGAGTTGACCGGTTAATCTTTCCCGGTAGAGCGCATGAGTCATATCCGGGAAGGTCATGATATGCACGGGAACATGAGTTGCCGAACATAATCGGTGAAAATGGAACCAAGTTCCAAGATCATAAATGTTGCACCGCCCTTTCACCTGAACAACCACTTTAACCAGATAATACTGGACCTTCAATAGCACTAACGGTGACTGTAATCATGATCTTCCCATTAACCTTGGCTATAAATAGAAGAAAGTTGGGAGAAGAAGGGGTTCAGAAAAATTGAGAGAAAACAGTCAAGGAGAGGGTGCTAACTGGGTGTCACTTGAGTCTCTCTGCCGAGAACGACCCATTGTAGGAAATACTTAAGCCCACTACAAATAAATTGTGAGCCCAAGTGACCTAAGGTCCAGAAGTCTTGCACTTGGTTCTTACAACAACATTCCTATATTACCCTTAGTTCACTAATGAAATCTCTCTATTTTATCCTCTCTCTTTTTCAACCCACAATAAAATCAGCAATTTTTGCCCCCAAAAAGTATTTAAGTCTCCATATTGCCCTTGTGCTATCAGTGAATTTCCCAAATTGCATATTTCTTCTCTCTTTAATAAAAAAAATGCTAGTCACAATGTAACTCTTATTATGCCTTTCAAAAGAAAGAAAGGAGAAATGCAATGTTATTAAGATCCAAATAAAATAAGCAAAATGACTGCTTGTCATGACCAACTAGCAGGATGGGACTATATAAAATTATCGGAAAAGCAACAATTATGAGGTTAAAATGCAGAGCTGAACATCCCAAGTAGGACTTGTGACATGCTATAGAAAACACACCTTGTGAGGCATCAGCAGCCCCAGGTATATCAAGCCAATCATATGAGTTAACATATAATGTACCATAAACAAGCTTGCTCCAAACAGTCATTCCAGGATGATTATGAAGAGGTATGATAGAGGTAGGCGGCATGCAGAAAATTCCTATCTGCACAAAATTTTAAATACAAGTAACTATTAGTAATTTAGTTTTCACTTTTTAAATTATATTATTAATTAAGTTTTTCAACCTTTTAAATTCTAAGTGCAACTTTTATGGAAAATATATGGTGTGTTCAATCAATAGAATTCCTAAAAGTGTAACTTCCAAGTCTGAATACTTCAAAACAGATTTGCAATTAAAAACTGATGAATTTTAGCCTTGTGCTTACAGAGAAGCTTTCACACTCATGTAAATGCAAGTATTTGATTGTAGGCAGTGACTGATGGCCCCCATTACGTTCACCGGCAGGACCTGACCAACTGCGTACCAATTGGGCTTCCTGTTCGAGACCTACATCAGAAGGCTTGATTTTGTCTGAAATAAAATTGTCTACGTTAAAAAGCGCAAAGCTATTATGGAAGGGGGTGACAGCATTATGAGAAACTGGAAATTAAATAAGCATAAACAAAATGGAAAGAGAGTAAAAATCAGGAACTTCATAGAAGATGTAATTTAGGATTTCAATGGGTATACAAAATAAAGCAAAGAAGTAGAAACTCTGCTCATTTATAAATTGCTACAGCACTTCAAAAAAAACTTTAAAGAGATGTGGAACAACTTGAGCTGATAACAGACATTCACAAGCCTTGGAAACACTAGTCCAAATAAATCAAAAGATGCATCATTGCAAAACACACACAGGCAAACTCAACCACAAAGTGTCTATTTGGAAACAGCTTATTTAGCTCAAACTAAAAACTTTTTGCTGAAAGTACAGTAGATAAAGCTAAAAAGTAACTGAAATAGTGCAATAGGACCCATGAATATACCAAAAAATGCAATAGGACCCATGAATAGTACCAAAAATAAGCTAAATAGTAAAAAAAACTGGCATTTTAAGCCAATGCCAAACGCACACTATAAGTATTTTTTTTGATAAGTAATAAAACACATTAACAGTCTTGAATGAGAATTGTTTGATTGCAACCATTCCAATTTCAGCAGTTTTTAACATACAATCAAAATTTTTGCAACCCCCACCTCTGTAACCACAAATGCTTATTTATAACTTTTCTTTTAATGCGGGCATGCATTGAATGGATGCATGTCAAACAAAATGACATGACCACATTCTGGGACTCTTTGGCTTATAGGTCTCAATACCAGACAAAGACACCATTTCAGCTTCCCAGAATTACAATTACAAGTGAGTAATCAATGGACAATTCTTAATCTAATTATACTGAATACACAAAAAAGACATGCATAAATCCAAAAACAAACACATTTTTTGTTTTGAATAAAATAACATGTAAAAAATGGGCAATATTCTCTTATTGGATGAGTAATAACTGTATTTGAAAAGTGAGCCCTAAATATATCTGATATTCTGACCCTCAAACAGAATATAAATTACATGATATGAAGAGTACATTCCTAACAAGATCTGAAAAAACAAATTCAACATCATCTCAAAATGGCTTGTAATGCTGACGAAATAAATGAAAGGCCCACAATAAAGATACCTAAAAACATTAATAATCAGCAAAAATTCCTATCCAAAAAGTTTCTAAAAAGGTGCAGTTTTGTTGATGGCTATGCCTGTTGGAAATTTATCAGCGGGATAGCCCATGAATTTTCAATATGAGATCCCAAATTCCGAATGAGAAAGAGTTGCTTGATTTGAGTTGAGGGAAAGGCCAAAAATAATGTGGAAAGAGGTAATGAATAAGAATATATTAATCAGGGAGAGTAAGGTTTAAGATAGGTTGTACTTTATGGAAGGGTATTGCTTTAAAGTAGTGCATGGGGTGGTTGCACAATGAAGCCAGTGGGTCGCGCACACAGTTGTAGTTTATGGAAGGGTAATAGAGCAGGGTGGGACTGTTTTGCTAACAATGTCCATTTTGAAGTAGGGATTGGAGATAGAGCAATTTCTAGTATGATCGGTACTGCAGGGATCAACTTTTGAAGAAATTGTACTAGGACTTTACTTGTTAGCTGCAAATCCGGATGAATTTGTCGCTTCATATTTGGAAAGCAATATCGATGGGGGTGAGAAACATTGGATTGTTTAGTTCACCAGACAGTTCAATGATTGGGAATGGAATTCTATCAATTCCCTATTGGGATTATTGTATTCCAATAAGCCAAGAAGCAATGGCCTAGATAGGACAACTGAGTGGAACAGGGACATATGACATTTGATTTTATTATGGTGCATTGCACGAACCCAAGAAGATTTATTTTTCATGGAGAGGAATTTAGCGTGCCAAATCATAGAGGCAGGTTGCATCTTTTGTGTGGACAGTGTCATGGGGGGAGATTTTGATGAGCCATAATCTTAATGAGAGGAATCATTTTGGATGATTGGTGTTGCATGTGTGGGCAAAGTGGAGAGACAATGGATCATTTGCTACTTCATTGTGGTTTCGCTTATGTGATGTGGAGCTATGTTTTTAGGCTTTATGGAGTTCATTTGGTGATGTCACATAGAGTGGTTGATCTACTGAATGGTTGGCATAATTGGTTCAGTAAATAATTTGCCGTGTGGAACTTAGCTCCCTTGTGTCAGTTGCGGCTTTTGTGGAGTGAGCAGAACTCTTATACTTTTGAAGACATAGAAGTATCAAAAACCAAATTTATGTCATTATATTATTTCGTGAATGGTCAAATTTCATTGGTATTAATGATAGTGGTTCTCTTACATAGTTCACTGAGTAGCTTTCTTTTGCTTGTACTTTTTTATGGAAATTCTTTTGGCTACCTTGTGTTTTTTCTTATGCATGAGGTAGATATCCGTGATAAAATCAATGCTTATCCCAAAACAAAAGTTTTAAAAGATGATAGAATGACAGAAAAAAATACACGTGGCAGACCCAAATTAGTTCATCAGAATCCATAGCCAACCCAATTTTACTGGGATTTTTAAGGCTTAGTTTAGTTGAGTTGGATCCCTCGAAGTAGTTTGAGTGACCCAAATTGCCCCTCTATGTTTGTGTGCCAATACTAGAATTGAACAATTCTTGGTCAATCATTGAGTTTACTTTAAAAGCACCTAGCTAATAAAGTATTTGTCCCGGAAATAACTACTTTGAATAATGTTTTGTGAATCATAATTAGGATTTCTTGGTGAAACTGAACATTTTAATTCAAACGGTATCTATATCCATATCTCAAACATTCCAACTAAAAAACAAGATTACGTCGCAAATGAGAACATGAGCAGTAGAATTCAAGTGCAGGTTACATAAGCTTGAAAATATATACAAGGCAATGAAAAGATCCTTTTACCTAACATAGCACGAACTTTCTCAATAGCTTCCTCTGAGACTGGTCCATTGGGAGACAACGAGGCTCGGCAAGTATTATAAAGTCTCTGTATAAAATATGGCATTTTGTAAAGACGGTACCAACTTAACTGAACAAAATTATCAGTAAGCTGATAACGCCTTTGCAAGAAAGTTACTCTCGATTGCGGTGGTGACCAAAGATACAACTGTGGAATATGCAAATCTTATCCGGTGTACAATACAAACAGTAATAGATCTGCATTGCAATTTAATTCATCCTTCTCTGCCAATCTAATTCAAGAGCACCTATTCAAACAAACATTAAAACCGAACCCAGAATAAGTAAAATTCACATTAAGATCAAAACTCCTAAGAATTCAATTACCATGCAATTCCATCCAAAACTTAAAACAAATAATCTAACAATAAGAGTTCTCTAGCATATAAAAAACTTGAAGTTCATTAACTAAATTTAATTAATGTTGGTTGCTCAGAATAGGAACCCACTAAGAAAGTTATCAGATTTTTCATTATAACCAAATGAAAACCAAAGAATTAACCCAACCAAAAACCAAACAAACCAACCAACCAACCTACTAAACTAATTGTGCTAGTTGAAATTTTGTTCATTTCTATACTTCTCATCTATTATCTCAACAACCCAAAACAACCCAAAACAAGGTAAAGAATCAAATATAACTTTCTAAGAGGAAAACCCATTTCAAGTTATAATGATATGTTCACAAAAAACCCGAAAATGGACGAAATTTTGAGAATTTGAAAGTATAATTAAGAAAGAAGAAGAAAACCCAGATTGGATCAGAACCTGAAATAGCCATTGGAAGATCCAGCAAGTGAAAAGCGAAGAGTGGGAGAGATATATATATATATGTGTGTGTGTGTGAAGAAGTATGAGTGGGGTTTGGGTTGGAAGGGCTACGAATGGAAAGTGAAGGATCGGAGAAGAAGGAGCCGAAAGAAGATCTTGCACACGTCATTACCCATTTTTTTATTTGTTTTTGCTTTTTAGTTTTACTTTTTTTTTCGTTTCGGCCTTTTGGATTTGGACCCAGGCACCCAGCAGCTCTTGTTCTGTTGACCACTATCTACTTAGGCATGATTATTCACCAAATTACCATTCTTTCTTTTTTTTTTCCTTTTTTTTTTTTTTTTTGATAGGATTCTTTTCTTTTTTTAAGAAATGAGTGTATATTTTTTCACAATTTATTGAGTTATTGTACTATAAAGTATAAACTGATGTTGGTCATAGATTTTGAAAATTGAAAAATAATTGTTAATAAAAAAATTATTTCAATTTTGGGTATAATAAATGAATAAAATTTGGATATTAAATTACCAGATTATATGAAATCTAACTCTTTAAGAACTGGATTTTGTGCATATGTGGAATGGTTGACATGAGGAAAAGTAATATTAAAGTGAAATCCAGATGTTTAACACCAGGATTCTCCCAATTGAGTTCTTATTTTATTAACTATAGCCCACTTTAACCTTTTTTTTTTTTTTTTAGAGAGTTTCAACCTATGGCATCCGCTCCTGATAATTGCTCTTTATCATCAGACCAAGACACCAATCAGTTTTTTTCCTTTTTTTTTTTTTTTTTTTGATAGGATTCTTTTCTTTTTTTAAGAAATGAGTGTATATTTTTTCACAATTTATTGAGTTATTGTACTATAAAGTATAAACTGATGTTGGTCATAGATTTTGAAAATTGAAAAATAATTGTTAATAAAAAAAAATATTTCAATTTTGGGTATAATAAATGAATAAAATTTGGATATTAAATTACCAGATTATATGAAATCTAACTCTTTAAGAACTGGATTTTGTGCATATGTGGAATGGTTGACATGAGGAAAAGTAATATTAAAGTGAAATCCAGATGTTTAACACCAGGATTCTCCCAATTGAGTTCTTATTTTATTAACTATAGCCCACTTTAACCTTTTTTTTTTTTAGAGAGTTTCAACCTATGGCATCCGCTCCTGATAATTGCTCTTTATCATCAGACCAAGACACCAATCAGTTTTTGGTGTAGGCGGAGATTGAACCTCAAATCTCTTATACAACCATCAGAGATTTTACCAGTTGAGCTAACTGAAACCCACCACTTTAACCTATTTATTCACAAAACTACCATTTTTTTTCTTTTTCTTTTTCTTTTTCTTTTTTTTTAGATATAAGTTGGCTATGGGGGATAATAAGTCTATACTTGCACAAAAATTTTCAAAATTTTGAGTTATCTTACTATATAAAATTGATATAAAATAAGTTTATACTTACACAAAAATTTTCAAATTTTTGAGTTATCTTACTATATAAAATTGATATAAAACAATTGGGGATAGATTTGACAATGGAAAATTATTTTTTAATAGAAAAAAAAAATGGAGCATATTGTATGAAAATTAAATCTTTAAAAACCGGATTTTGAGCATATGCCAAACAGTTGACATGTTAAAAAGTAACATTAAAGGACTTAAAGTGGAGTATGTTCCTAATAATAATAATAAAAAATAAGTAAATAAAAGTTGAGTCCAAATGTACCCAGTTGAGCTCTTGCTTTGTTGACCACCAGTCACTTTGGCCAGCTTATTCACGAAATACCATTTCTTCTAGAGTTCATGTACATGAACAATAAAAATGTCAACTTTTCACCAAAAAAAAACTGAGATCTTAATTCATTATAGGTCCAAAAAAAAAATATTATACCCGGCCAAACCCGTCAAATCTAAAAATAATGTGTGAAATTTTTTTTAAAAATAATGTTTAAAAATATTTGGAAATTCGTTTTTGCTCCTAAAATTTATCTTTTGTATATATATATATATATATATATATATATAAAAGAAATGAGGTGGTTAAGGTGGACAACAATTTTACACGTATATAATATTTTTTACAACTTATTATCTCATCATATAAAACTAATGATGGTGATAGATTTGACAATTGACACTTTTCAAAAAAAAAGATAGATTTGACAATGGACAAATAAATGTTAATAGCAAAAAAAATATATTGAGATTTTGGGGTTTAAGGAGGAAAAGTAATAAATGCAGGAAATTTGAAAGCGAAAGACCTTAATAGTATGATGGAATCTAACTTTTTAAGAGCAATTACATCAGTTTGTGCATAAGATTTCGTTTATTTTATACTTAAAATTTATTTTTTCTATTTTACATTATCATTTTTACAAAACATTCACATCAGTTTATCTATTTTACAAGATATTTCAATAAAATATTCTTTCGACTCGATTTTTTTATTATTTTCCTCAACTGTCTTTACATACAATACGCGCTCTCTCTCTCTCTCTCTGTGCCCATTTTTTCCTGATTTATTTCTCTCTATACCCATCTCTCTACCCCTCTCAATACCCATTATGAACAGATCACCTCTCTCTCTCTCTCTCTCTCTTTTACCTTCTCTCATTCTTTCTCAAAAACAACCAACCCAACCGACCGATCCACGAACCACGCCGGTCGGACTTCTTCACCACTCAAAAACTACCAACCCAACCGGCCGATCCACGGACCTTTCATTCTTTCTCAAAAACTACAAGCCCAACCAACAGATCCACGAACCACGCCGGCCGGACTTCTTCACCACTCAAAAACTACTAACCCAACCGGCCAATCCACAAACGATGCCGACCGGACTTCTTCACCGGCCAATCCACCCTTCATCGGCCGATCCACGAACCAAGCTCCACAACCCTCTTACTGATCCAACCTCTCGGGTCTTCTTCTCGACCCATCGACCCAGATCGCTCGCCATCAATGGCTTTTTCTACCGCTCCATTAAGCCTCACACTTTTCAACACACCTCTCCAATATCGCCGCTCTCACCCACAAGCACCGATCATTCCATCAAGCACCGATCTATCTCTCTCTCTTTTTTTTTTTTTTTTTTGGTAAACCGATCTATCTCTCTGTTGGTTTGTCTGTGTGGGTTTGTTTGTGTGTGGGTGTGTTTGTGTGTTGATTTGTCTGTGTGAATGTTTTTGTGTGTGGATGTGGGTGTGTTTGTGTGCATTTGAGGAAGAAGAAGATGAGGAGAGGAAAGAGTTCGTTGTGCACGGAGAAGAGAGAGAAAAAAAAAAGGTGCGAACGGAAATTAATAAAATAATAAATACACATGCTACAGTAACCGTGCATATATGCACGGTTAATGTAGCAATTGTGCATTTATACACAATTATGTACAAGCTGATTTGGACGGTGTTTTGCTCAAATTGTGTAAAATTAGCCCCTTTTTCCATTTTGCACAATTATCCCCAAGCTGATATAATTGCTCTAAGAACCAAATTTTATAAATACAAGAAAAAGTTGACATGTTAAAAGGTAATGTCGAAGTGGAATCTAGATGTTTAACATAGAGATTTTCCCAACGGCGATCCTACTCTATTGACCACCATCCACTTTGGCCTATTCATGAACCCACCATATATTTTATTTTATTTCTTTTTTGTATAAATGAGGGAGTTACCATGGATAATAAGTTTACATGTACACGATGATTTTCACAATTTATTGCACTATCTTATTATATAAAATTGATGTTAATGATAGATTTGACAATTGAAAAATAATTGTTAATATAATAAATATTTATGAATTTTGGAGTTTAAGGACAAATAATAAATGTAAAAAAAAAAAAAAAAAAAATCAAACATAGAGAACCAAATTGCGTGAAATCTTATGGCCTGTTTGGTGTATAAACTTAAACATATATTTTCAGTTTTTAAACAATATTACACATTTTTCACATATTTTTACACCTATACATATTTTTAAAAAATTAAAAATTATTATTTAAACATGAATATCAAACAGTTTTAACTATTCAAAATCTAGATTTTCTGCATACGTGGAATAGTTGAAATGTTGAAAAGTGATGTCAAAGTTGGAATCCCGATGTTTAACATTGGGATTCACGTTGGGAGGCAAAAAATAAATAAAAAGAAAAAATATCCAAATTCTTTTTTCTTTTTCTTTTTTTGTTCAGAACATTCTACATTAAGTTTAAGGTATACCACAAACAAAACCGACAATGAAAGAGAGCGAGAGAGAGAGAGACGAATCGAGAAGGCAGAGAAAAATAAATTAAAGTGCACATCCAGAGTCACTTTTGAGTTTTGAGGAGGAAAAAATAGATTTGATTATACTAAACACAAATTTTACTCACATGTAAAGAATTGGGTTTTTCAATTGCCGTATTTCATGTAATTTGATATTTCAAACACCTAGATTCCTCACAAATTTCCTTTGGACCCTAAAAAAAAAATTATTTTATTTTAAATAATTATTTGCCGATTGTGCTGTGATAGGTCAATGCAAACGTGGTATGGATAACTCAACAAATAAAGCTTTCTTCATTATAAAAAAAAGTAGTTAATTTGTGTGTTTGAAGAAAAACCCTAAAATTAAACTTCCATATACATAGAAGTTAGAGAGTTCTACAAATGATAAATGATGATGTACAGAAAATTAGTAGGCTGAATGTTCCGTGCTTCAATGGGCTTATGGTTGCTTGGAAGGTCTGAAAAGAAAAAAACACAAGATCAAATGTGACCAGAGTAAACCGGTCAAGAACCCTCCAATGCTTAAGTTGGTTTTTTCTCTTGAATTCAGGAATTCCAACTATAGGAATGGTGAAAACTTACCTTGAATTGATATGGCTGAGTCTTTTTATAGTGACTTTTGAAGTGGTTACTTGTTTGGTAATAACTTCCCTAACGTGGGTGGAAGTTAAAAGGTTCAGACTTAATTTCTATAACCGTTATGAGAAGTTAAGAATTTAGTGGAAAGTTAGGGCGAAGAATAAGGAATTCACCTCCACTTCAAAATAGTATATTGTGATCCAAATTATAAGCTTTAGGTAGAAATTCACGCTAAAAATCTATAAGTGTTGGGTGGTCGTCCAGGTCACTTCGTGAGCTAGACGAACCTTTTGGTCCTGGACGACCCTTCTGGTCCTAGATTACCCTTCTGGTCTTGGATGACCCTTCTGGTCTTAGGTGACCTCTTCGAAGGCACTCATAAACTAAACCTTCGTTATTACCCTGGACGTACAATATTTTGGGTGGATGATCCTTCCTTGGATGACTTGAATGACGAATTGGAGATAGGTTAGTTTTTTGTTCACTATCAATAACAATTCAAATATGCATTCTTGGTCACAAGTTTGGTTCGTTGTTATGTATCCTTGATGTGACATTAAGATTTTTTGTTTATTTTATTTTTTATAACATTACCATAATTTAAAATTACAAAATATATCACATTATCTTAATCTTATCACATTCTTAAACAATGTATTATTCTATTGAGATTGCATTAATGTAAGATTACAATAACATAATATTACGGTGTAATATAACATCACGGCGAACCAAATGCCCCCTAAATAAAATTGAAAGTTGTAACCCATTCTAGTAGATGGACTAAGTACCCAACATGTTTAATTCTTATTTTCTTTTTCTTTTTTTAAATTTTGCGAGTTATTGAAATTGATTCCACATTTAATGTATATATCTCCATCTTTAGATGTCTTGTTAAAGGGTATCTTTAGGACAATTGTTATTTAACCATTTTAAGAAATGTTTGATACCAAAAAAATATAAGAAGTCATCAAACAAATTAATAATTTTTTTCATAAAAAACTTCAAAAATATTTCATAAACCAATCTCGTTAGGGCATCCGTTAACTTTCATTTTATTTATTTATTTTACTTTTTTTTAATGAGTGCTTATAAGTTGATTTGCATGCAATATTTATTTGAATACTGCCCCACGAATGGATGACGGGATGTACATTATTATCATTGCCTATGTTGTGACTGAGTGAGAAAATCAAGACAGTTTTCTTTTTTGGATTTTACTAATATATACCTTAAGGGCACACAATAGTAAATTAATTTTGGAAAAGATTTATCGGGAATTGAAAAAGTTGTCAAAATTTTTTTAATTCCCAATAAAACTTTTCCAAAAATAGATTTGTTAATGTGTATCCTTAGGGCACACGTTAACCCCGGACCCTTAATTTTTTTATGCTGAGAAATCAAGACAGTTTTTGTTTCTAGAGAACCTTGTTGGTGGCATTGGGCGCAGGAGACATCATGGATTGTGCTTTCTAAAGCAGATGATATATTAATCTTAAAGTGATTATATAAATAAATAATCTTAAAGTAACTTCATATTTTACTTTAAAATCAATGTTTGTTTGTTTAAGGTTCAACAATTATATATATTTTTAAAAAATTATACCTTTCAAAAGTGTTAAAAACACAATTGCTTATATCTAATTAGTAAATTGTTCTTGTTCGTAAAAATGTATATTTTCTAGTATGTACTAATTATATAATAAACTCTATAATTTGATATCGTTTACAAGTTAAACCACAAAACTCTAGATGTACAAATAGTTACTATATGATTTAATACAATTACAATTATATAATTTTATGTTAAACTATAGAACTCTAGATTAACAAATAGTTACTATATGATTTAAATACAATTACGATTATATAATTTTATGAATTTAACAAAAACGGACATAAGTTGTACCTGAGATTTATCATATTACCAAAAATATTATATGTGAATATAATTGAAATTTGGAATATGAAAAAAAAATGACAGCATGGTTTTTTTTTGGGAAAGAGTTTCTACCTAGCTATGACGTCCGATCTGAGATTGAACTTCAAATCTCATATATAATCATTAGAGACTTTATTAGTTGAACTAACTAAAACCCATAATATGACTTATTTATTTAAATACAATATGACGAATATTTTTTCCATTTATGTGTTTTCTAACATGAAAATATCATTTTGTATGCACGTACGTGGGACAAAATGGGCTTCTGCCCTTTTCAGCCAAATTAATTAGCCTTTTGCCCTTCTTCCCAAACTAAATAGGGAAATGCCTCTCTTTTGAAACTCCACTTTCTCAAAATCGAGTTAAAAAAAAAAAAAAAAAAAAAAATTTCTGGAGCCCTATAGTGACGTTTTCAAGGACATATAATGACGTTTTTAAGGACCTATAGTGGCGTTTTGTAACTTGATATCCATGAAAAAGTCGAGTTTTAAAAGAAGGGCATTTCCCTATTTAGTTTGGGAAGAAAGACAAAATGCTAATTAATTTGGTTGAAAAGGACAGAAGCCCATTTTGTCCCACGTACGTGTGATAGCCCTTCCAGAAGTAAAATTCAAACTCGCCACTGTAGGAAGTATGTGCGGACTGCGGCGTGTGGTGGATTTAGAGAGCTAATCTTTCACACATATAAAAGTGAAATATAAGTAGAATCTCATGTAAGCATGATGTGAGCTCCATTGCATACCAAATAAACATATTGAATTCTTAAAACATATTCATCTTACATTGTTCGTCCCAATGGTCACAATCTATAACCTCGAGCAATTGGATGTCCAATATTCCCTCAAAGAATAAATAAACCACCCGGTAGACTAAACAAATAGAGAAGAAGAAGGGTAGCTAATGAATCTTTCAAAACCTTTACTAGCCGAGAAGGAATCAGCTTTCATTAAAATGATTGTCACCAATTTGAGAAATGTTAATTAATGCCCTAAGGATATTGGTTTAAGAATTATTTTTAAAAACATATTATAGAAAAATGATAAAATAATTAAATTTTTTATCAGCCTTTTATATTTATCATAAAAATTATATTAAAACTTTTATAATATAATTTATTAACAATTGCTTTAAACACACTCTTTAATGTTACTTTTTGACTTTTATGTATAAGTTTTTTTTTTTTTAAAGTATGAATATACTTTAACGCACTTTAATTTCAACAAAACAAAATTTCAATAAAAATCCAAGTAAGTTATTCTCGAACTGATAAAAAGGTAAACGTAAGAAGGTAAGTTGTTTATGTGAAAAGGATTGAGATCCCGTGCAATACCTAGGGTATTGCACGGTGTGCAATTGCTCAAATCTCAACCATTCATTAAATCTAACGCTTCAGATATCGACACATCATTTAAGCCACGTCAGCGATCCGTGTGCTCCATTTAACTTCACTCTCCTCTCAATATTTCAAAATTTCAGTCTCTCCCTCTCTCTTTCATTCCACCAAACCTATCTGGGACAGCCATGGCCAAACTTCCATGGCTGCAACTTGCAAGCACCGAATCCCATTCCACCACCACCTACGGTGGTTTATGCTGGTGTGGCTTCTTCTCTCTAGAAGTGCCGCTCTCTGTTTTCTTGTTCTCCTAAGCCCAGTCGTGGCCGAGCTCTCCTTGCAGCCACCGTCTCCGAGTTTCTGCCACCACATCAATTTAGCGAACAATCTCCCTCGCTGGATCTGTCAACTCGGTATCAAAACCATTGTTGCCTAACTCGCCACTCTCTGTTATTATCTTTAGAAAAATAAAAATGTCTCTTGAAAACTATATTTTATTTTTTCAGTATTTTGATATTAACTGTTTTGTATGTTTGGTTTTTTTGTGTTTATTTTGCATTTTTTGTTTTGTTTTTGGGATGGTATCACCATTCACCCGTGAATCGTTTTCTTTTATTTAAGGTTACCTTGAACTATTTGTTGGAATAATATTTCTACGCATGATTAAGTGTGATAAAAGTTGAAGTTAAATAAAGTTGGTATGAGTAAAATACATGAAGCTGAAGTTAAATAATGGTTACAATTATATATCTACTTCTAGTGTAACTGTTGTAATTACTGCTGAGGATGAAGTCAAATGTGATTTTGCTGTTTTTTGGGTGGGCATTGAAGGTGTTTGATGAAATGCTTTATAGAGTTTTCTTTGTATTCAGTCTTTTTTTTTCTTCTTCTTTTTTTGTGAATTTTCATGTTACTTTGGTGCTAAGATTGTGATTATAATTGAATTTATGTTAGTATCATATCTTTGAAAACTTGAACTTCTTTTCTTGATTATTCTCTACGGATTTTTTTTTCTTTCTTTGATTTCTTTGCCAAAGCTTATCCCTTTGTTTCATTTACAGCCCTAACGATAATCCCTTTCTTAGTTTCTTTCATTGAAACATACTATGCTTTCTTAGCTTAATGATAATTTCATAGTTTGAAGTTTGTCACAATGTATTAGTTCTCTCTTATTCCATTTGTTTGTCATTATTGTGGTTTGAGTTTGGTAGTAGTTGATTATTTTATTTTCTTTTAATGTTGATTTTTGAAATGCACAGAAGATGTTTGTGAAAATATTGTTAGAGAAACAGAAGTTTTCTCCCTCTTTTCTTGATTTTTTGTAAAAGATTTCCCCATTCTTTTTTGGTCCTCGCTAAAAAATAATTTCTTGTGTAATGGTTTGATTTTTTTTTTTCTTTCCTTGTTTTCTTGTTTTTGTCCAGTTGGTGCTCACTGTCATTTTTTTCCATCACAGAAGCTTTAAACAGTTTGAGCATGCTGTGAATTTAATTGGCTTGTCTTGAAATAAAATTTTTTGCCAAAATATTTTCACCTGCATTTGCCACTAAATACCTTGGATCTCTTTTTAGATTCTTTCAGTGACAACCTTTATTGGAGCCTAATTTTGCTTCAATGCCTTTTTTCAATTGGTGAATATCTCATCTTTGCTTCTCCTTAATGCAAAATGCATTTGTTATTGTCTAATTGCCACATTAAAATTGGGCAATGCACCTATTATATTACGACATTGATTACAATGAAATTAAATGCATCTCAAGAACATTCGGACTATATGATCTGCTTTGTATTTCACTTTTAATTTTGGTCCTTTAGTTGAGTTCTTAAGATGGAAGCTCCTAAGCCAAATCCTCAACAAACTTACATAATAAGTAATGATAATGATCTTATGGCTTTACTTGTGCTTGCTATTAATTGGAAATTTTGATACATGTTTATCATTGAAATCACTCTTTGTTCTTTTGTCAGGTTGAATAGCATGATTATAGGTATGATATTCTTTTGATCATTGAGGGCAAGAAAAGGCAGGTGTTGAAGGGATTAGTGCTAAAGTTTAGATTGTTTTGTGTTAGTGAAGACCACATGTTCTCACACTTGTATAAGTTCTACCATTACGAAGAAGTATTGTAGAAATATATTTTTTTTGAATACATGTAGACCTTACAAATTTTGTGAAAGCAAATTTTAAGGTTTTTTTTTTTTTTTTTTTAGTGAAATAAATCATTGCCCATGAATATATATATATATATATATATAGGGCTCTTGCTCTAATAGCCATGTAATCAAAGTGCACATTTCAATAAAGTTTTGTTTATTCTTGAATCAAACTATTGCATCAATTTGTGACCGTATGGGCAACATCAAAATTGTTCAATTTGAAGCATTACAAGAAATTAGAAATAAAAGGTACACAATCAATTACATTTATTAAACTCTCAAACCAATATAAAGAAAAGAATAACTATATTTTATTACATTCTTCTTTGTTTGTACTCTAATTCCTTGTAAAAGTTTTTCGTAAGTTAACGATGAAACTACTTCAGTGTCAAAATTAAAGAATACATTCAATGTTTCACTGATACTGAAAATTAGCTTTTCGAAAGCAAACTATGGCTTTAATAAATAAGGGAATGCTCGTAACAAGTTCCACTTTGAAAACATTCAATTACAACCAAAGGCCATCCACCACTAACACACTACAGCTTTCAAAATCTGGTTCAGCCAGAAACTCTTAACAACATTCCATCTATCATATATTTCAGAATAGTCTTTTCTGAAGTGCAATCTTCAAAATGGATAGAATAACCTATATATCATGGCCAAGTTTGACACCCATTTCTTGAGAAACTCTTGGAGAAACACTCATTGCAGAAACTTGTCTTGGCTGCGTGCATCCAAAGCTGGTATTTCCTTAGACTTCTCAAGCAACTTGGACATCTCCTCATTTTTTTGCAACCATCCATAACTGATGTTTTGATAAAATCAATCTAATCCTCAAACACAAATTAATAGTCATCAGATATTTGCTTTTTATTTTTTGAACCATTTTGTACTCATTTGTATCATCAACCACCACCGACTGCTTCTTTTTCACAATCTCATTTTCCAAAGATACAACACTAACATAAATTCAATTATAATCACAATCCTAGCACCAAACTAACATGAAAATTCACAAAAAAGAAAAAAGAAAAAGAAAGAAAAATAGAATACAAAGAAATAAACTAAAACTCTATAAAGCATTTCATCAAACACCTTCAATGCCCACCCAAAAAACAGCAAAATCACATTTGACTTCATCCTCAGCAGTAATTACAACAGTTACACTAGAAGTAGATATATAATTGTAACCATTATTTAACTTCAGCTTCATGTATTTTACTCATACCAACTTTATTTAACTTCAACTTTTATCACACTTAATCATGCGTAGAAATATTATTCCAACAAATAGTTCAAGGTAACCTTAAATAAAAGAAAACGATTCACGGGTGAATGGTGATACCATCCCAAAAACAAAACAAAAAATGCAAAATAAACACAAAAAAACCAAACATACAAAACAGTTAATATCAAAATACTGAAAAAATAAAATATAGTTTTCAAGAGACATTTTTATTTTTCTAAAGATAATAACAGAGAGTGGCGAGTTAGGCAACAATGGTTTTGATACCGAGTTGACAGATCCAGCGAGGGAGATTGTTCGCTAAATTGATGTGGTGGCAGAAACTCGGAGACGGTGGCTGCAAGGAGAGCTCGGCCACGACTGGGCTTAGGAGAACAAGAAAACAGAGAGCGGCACTTCTAGAGAGAAGAAGCCACACCAGCATAAACCACCGTAGGTGGTGGTGGAATGGGATTCGGTGCTTGCAAGTTGCAGCCATGGAAGTTTGGCCATGGCTGTCCCAGATAGGTTTGGTGGAATGAAAGAGAGAGGGAGAGACTGAAATTTTGAAATATTGAGAGGAGAGTGAAGTTAAATGGAGCACACGGATCGCTGACGTGGCTTAAATGATGTGTCGATATCTGAAGCGTTAGATTTAATGAATGGTTGAGATTTGAGCAATTGCACACCGTGCAATACCCTAGGTATTGCACGGGATCTCAATCCATGTGAAAAATATGGGGTTTGATATATGCTATGTCACTATGTCAGTGTTCAATATAATCAACAGTCCTTGTCCTTGTGCTGTGTAGTGTTCAGTGTTCAACTTTTGTTTTGTATTTTATACATTTTTTCTGTTTATGGCAGTGGGTAGTATGTCCTTGTCCTTGTGCCCAGGCTATTGGGTAGGCCAGCATGGCTCAGACCCTTTCTTACTACTTTTGTAATTGTTGTTTGTTTAAATACACTATTCAACCTTTCTCAAAAAAAAAAAAAAAAAAAAAAATTCTATTCAACCTTATTTCGGTAAAAAAAAAATGTAATCAACAATTTAGTGGTAGTTTGGATACAATTTATTTTTACTAAAATTGAAAACACTATAATAAAATAATTTTTAAATATGTGAATAGTATTATGGGACCCGTAAACAGTATATAAACAGTATATTTTGTCTCCTGTATAGTAAATCCATGTGATGTTACTGTTGCTAAAAAAAAAAAGGGCAAAAAACACAAACGTAAAAACATGCCGTGATCCAAACACTCACTCAGGGTCTGTTTGGATTGAGCTTATTTTTGCTGAAACTGAAAACACTATAGTAAAATATTTTTTTAAATGTGTGAATAGTACCGTGGGACCCATTTTTAATGAAAAAGTTGCTGAAAAGTGGAATTTGTAGATCCGTGAACAATGAACAGTGAACGGATGCACTGTTCACCAAGAAAAAGTCAACATTTGCGGCTGAACAGTGATGCACAGTAGCCGATTACTCCTAAAACGCGAGAAAAAAAAAAAAAAAAAAAAAAAAAAGGATGCGTTTACTGCGTTTACTGTAGCATGGGTCCCATGCCCAAAACGCAAATGCTGAAACGCAATAAAATGTCCAAACCAAACGCTCACTCAGGGTCTATTTGGATTGAGCTTATTTTTGCTGAAACTGAAAACACTGTAGCAAAATATTTTTTAAATGTGTGAATAGTACCGTGGGACCCATTTTTAATGAAAAAGTTGCTGAAAAGTGGAATTTGTGGGTCCGTAAACAGTGCACAAATGCACTGTTCATCGTGAAAAAGTCAACATTTGCAGCTGAACAGTGATGCACAGTAGCCAATTACTCTTGAAACGTGAGAAAACAAAAAAAAAAAAAAAAAAAAGGGGACGCGTTTATTGTGTTTACTGTAGCGTGGGTCCCATGCCCAAAACGCAAACGCTAAATCGTAGTAAAACGTCCAAACCAATCGCTCACTCAATGTATTTCAACCGATTATTACTTCAAGAGAAGGAAGTTCAAGGATCAGGTTCAAAAGAAAGTAAGCAATAAGTTATATTGTTAGTTCGGGAAATGGATTATCGAAAGATTGTAGTGAAGTGGTTCAAGATATAGGTTCTATACAAGTTGTTATGATTTGGTTCAAGATATAGTTTCTATACTTCTAATACAAAGTTACAAATTGTTACTATTATTTTTTCATCCTACGTGTTCATTTGTTTGGCATCGGCAATTGTGGTATGACTGTTGGTTGTAAATTGCAATGTTGGGTGAGACGGTGTTATGGTAAATAATTAATGTCATTGTAAGCGTTGTTAAATATGGCAGATAAATTGTGATATTTTTCTAGCCACTCGACTGGCCAATGATGTCAATATGGCATACAGTTAAACTTCTTGTCATTTTGGGAAAGAGAGGATTTGAATTCTAACAATTATATACGTTGAAAACATCAAAAATGTCCGTTGAATTATAAAGTTTTTGGCAAGTTTTTTTTTTTTTTGGGGGTGGAAATTAGAGAAATTTTATGGAAGACAACTAGCAAATGAGGAGATTTGGGGAACTGGCCAATCAATATTAACAAGAGCCCAAATGAGGCTAGAGTTGACGGTTTAGAGTATTCAATGCATACAAAAAGAAGCCCAATGGACTAAATTATGCGCAAGGCCATTAAGGGTCCTAGGGTTAAAAGAAGAAAGAAAAATACAGTAAAATTATAGAGAAAATATCTAATGTCTTCGAGAACAAAACAATATAGAAACAAATTATGGCAATTTTTGTTTAGAAAAAAAATTATGGCAAGTTGAATATGACATAGCAGATTGATTATAATATTATATATATATTTTGATTATCTATCTATACTATTATTTAAGGGACTTCCCTGTTTGGATTCCTCATTTTTTTAGTTAAAAAATGCTCATACTCCCCTATGTTTAAGTAAGAACAAAACTAAAAGATAGTACGGTAAAAATACACTTCTAACTCTTACTAAAACATTGCCTAGAAAATAGGACCACAATTTTATTTATTTATTTTTTTACAATTTCAAGCAAAATAAATCCTAAATTTTAGGATTTTAGAATCTTGAATTTCAAGGAATATATATAGTTCAGTTGGAGAAGTCATGCTTCAATGTAAAATTATGCTTCAGGCTATATTTGGTGCGATGTGCTTTTATGTTGGTCAATGAAATGAATTTCTTTGGGTAATGATTGTTTATTAAGAATCTAGTTTAATCTTTTGGATCTTATTTGATACAAATACATTCTTGTTTGGATTCCTCATTTTTTAGTTCAAAAATAACCTTATACCCTTATGTTTAAGTAGAGACAAAACTAAAGGACAACCCGGTAAAAATGCAACTCTAACTCCCACTAAAATATTGCCTAACAAATAGAACCACCCTCCTATTAATTTTCAAATTGATTTATTCACTTATAAATTAGATTTTCAAAATAAAAATTATATATATAAAATAAATAAATAAAACACAGTTTTTTTTTCACAAAATAGGACCATTAAAAAAAAAGCCTCATCGCACGTGCAAAACGCGTGTGATGAGGCTAGTAATATTATATATATGTATATATATATATATATATATATATAACCCACGTATCAGGTTGAATGTTGAAGTTGAACAAATTGCTCAAAATTAATGAACAATAAATATGCTTAAAATATAAAACTAGTTGCTCAAAATATATTTTTTAAATACATTATGGTAAATATATTGAGTGAAAATGACTAACACCATCAAACTAGAATCTTTTGTTGCATCATCGCAATCATTTTTATTAGATATTATTCGGTCATCTCATTTGAGAATAATCTTCTATCTTTTCTCTCCCAAAAAAAAAAAAAAAAAAATTGTCCTCACCTTTGTATTGTTCTTATCATTGAAATTAGCGACCAAAAAAAAAGTCACGCAAAAAATAATATGCCAATATATAGGATATGAACAATTTTTTTTTTTTGGGCTCCGTTAATGATAAGTGTGGACAAATTTCATCCAAATCGTTTAAATTCTATTTCAACTCAGCACATGATAATATATATATATATATATATTTTTTTTTTTTTGCATCACAAAGATCTTTTTTATTTATTTTATATAATCACTTTAACAACACTTACATAATTGACATCGAAAAAAAAATCACAAGAAACCACCTACATTCATAAATGCATTTTGCACGGCTGATGTACAACATGCTACAATGTTATGTTAAAACATTTTTTTTTCTTCTTTCTCTTTCCTCTCACATTTTCCCTTCTTTATATTTGCTATTGTTGGTGCAGATAGAAAATATATTATTAATATGATATAATGCAAAATAAAAAATGAGGATGTAGGTATGTTGTTAAAGCGATCCTGTAAAATAAATAAAATAAATAAATAGGGGTTTCTCATGCCGCCAGGGTTCTCTCTGCTAGGGTTTTTCCTTAGCTAGGGTTTAGTCTGGTCCCGTGTAGAATTATCGTCCCTAGCTCTGTCTAGGTCTTTGTTTCCCTCTTGTTCTCACGAGACAGGTAGGATGGAGAGTATCAGCAGGAATACAATGACAACCTTGGATGATATGTGGTCATGCTTTAACCTTTCAAAGGAAGAAGTGCACGAGGTTGACGTCCCTAGTAACAGAGAAGCAAGTGTCCACCGTCTTGCAAGTAAATTCCTTAACAAAAGAATCATTAATGTAGAAGCAGTTGCACAAACATTCAAGCCTCTATGGAAACCTATGGGTGAACTGAAAATTCGGGATGTTGGTGGGAATAAACTAGTGTTTGAATTTGATGATGCCTTAGATCTAGAGAGGGTTCTCGAGTTTGAGCCTTGGTCATACGATAAAAGCCTAGTAATTTTTCAAAAAACTGAGTCCATGGAATCAGCCCCATCCCTCGACTTCTATGTGACAACCTTTTGGGTGCAATTTCATAATGTTCCTGAAAAGAGCCTAACGCAGGAAACTGGGGAAGCTGTAGGAAATATCATAGGAACTACGATCAGAATTGCCGACCTGGAGGATGATGGAGAGGGTTGTGAATTTCTTTGGGTTAGGGTGGCTATGAATATCACAAAACCCCTTCTTCGCTACTACAAACTCAAGAATGACGGTAAGCACATTGGCTAGGCTCTTTTAAAGTTTGAACGTCTCCCAAATTTCTGTTACTGGTGCGGGATGGTAAGCCATATTGAGAAAGACTGTGAGATTTGGCTTACGGGTAGAGAGAGACTTGGAAAAGAGGACCAACAGTTTGGCGACTGGATGCGTGCCGATCAGTTCAAACCGTTTCGGAAGTCAGTAGTAGTGATCGCAGGTAGTGGCCGTGGCTCTTCAAAGTGGAAGAAAGGTCCTTCAGTGCCAAAGGATAATGCTGCTGACCCCATTGTTGTGAGTCCTAGCTCACCAACTAATTTTTCAGAACTAGTTATGGATATTGAATCACCTGTGGAGCATGTAGTTGCCATTCCTACATCATTCAATGCACGTCGGGAGCCATTCCTAAGGCATGAAAAGGAAAGGGTTATTGAGAGATTATCTGAAGGAGTAGCTAGACTAGGGTGTGAGGTTCAAAAGGCAGCATATGTTTCCGATGTCCAAGTTAATCCGAAACAGGGAATTGGGATTTCTGAAAGAACACAGAGAGAAGGAGGGGCGTAGAGTGACAGAATCCCGTTGCAAGACCTTTCAAATTTCCAAAACAACACACCTGAATCGGCAACACTCAAGACTTGGAAAAAACTAGCTCGTGAGGTCAATTCTCAACAGAAAAATGTAGACAGCCCCACTAGCTTTGACCGTAGACCCTTGATGGAGCTAGACGAGCCACAACCAGTGAAAAGGAGATGCATGCAGAATAGGGAGGTGTTCATGAAGGAAAACTATACGGCGGATGCTGGATGCCAGCACCCCCAAGGCCAATGAGTTGTTTAAGCTGGAACTGTCATGGGCTTGGGAACCAATAGATAGTTGACGAGTTGGTTACCTTAGTTGGTAAAAAAAGATCCCAAAATGGTGTTCCTCATGGAAACCAAGTCTAATAGTGAAGTTATTGAGCAAGTTCGCAGAAAAATTCAGTTTGCCCATAAGTTTGTTGTTCCTCGTCCAAACCAGGGTGGCGGTTTGGCCTTACTTTGGAAAGAAGAAATTAAGGTAGATGTTTAGACTTCATCAGATAACCATATTGATGTGGTAGTTGACCAAGGGATGGATGACGCCTGGCAGATAACGGGTTTCTATGGCAACCTAGACTCCGCCAGCCGGGAAGATTCCTGGTCTCTACTACGTGACTTAAGCCGTCATTTCTCTCTACCATGGGTTTGTATTGGGGATTTTAATAAAATTCTAAGAGCGGAAGAAAAACAAGGGTGGCTTAATAGACCAGAGCGTCAAATACAGGGATTTCGGGATGCTTTAGATTTTTGCAGCCTCAGAGACATTGGTTACAATGGGTTCCCTTTCACTTGGTGTAATCGTAGACCAGGAGATCATAATGTTTGGGTGAGATTAGACAGAGGTGTAGCCTCGGTGGATTGGTTGCTTAAGTTTCCCACTACCCATGTGCATCACTTAGAGGCTTTTCACTTGGATCATAGACCACTGCTATTGGCATCTGACTCTGAGTTTAGGAGATTTTATCGAAAGGATTGCCCTTTCAGATTTGAAGCTATGTGGCTTAAGGATAAATCTTGTGAAGCGGTGATTAAAATTTCTTGGGAAATCCCTTTGGGCTCTTCTCCGGTAGCTAATTTTTCTAAGAAAATTGACATGTGCCAAATAAATCTCCGAGTGTGGAACCACAACACTTTTGGGCATGTCCGAATCACTCTTGATAAGAAGTTAAGAGAGTTGCATAGGGCTGAAGAGATGGGGCTGTACAGCACCGATCCAGATGGTATTGGATAGCTTCGGGATGAAATCCAAGCACTTAAAACTAAAGAGGAAGTGGTGTGGAAGCAAAGGTCTCGTAACAGTTGGTTGAGGGATGGAGACAATAACACAAAATACTTTCATAGCAGGGCAACCCAAAGGAATAAACACAACTATATTTCGGGCTTGGAAGATGACAATGGAGTTTGGGTGGAAGAGGATAGCCAAATGGGTAATTTATTTGTGAACTATATTTCCACTCTGTTTACAACCTCTAACCCGACAGGTATTGATGTTATTTTGGAGGGGATCACACCAAAGGTTACGGAGGAGATGAATTTAAGCCTCACTCGAAACTTCACAGTTGAGGAAATACATTCAGCCATGCAACAGATAGCACCACTTTCAGCCCCTGGTCCTGATGGCATGTCCCTAGTCTTCTACAAGTCATTTTGGCACATTGTAGGAGAGGATGTCACCAAGGTAGTCCTTGCTATTCTGAGTGAAGGTACTATCCCTGAATCCAAAAACTCCACTTTCATCTCGTTGATACCTAAAGTAAAAAATCCCAAAAAAGTCTCTGAATTTAGGCCTATTAGCCTTTGCAATATTTTCTACAAAATTATTGCTAAGGTGTTGGTGAACCGACTGAAATCTGTACTTCCTCATATGGTCTCTAAATCTCAAAGTGCTTTCCTTTCAGGCAGATTAATTACTGAAAATGTGCTTGTTGCATTTGAAACCTTACATTATTTAAAAAGGAAAATCAGGTTACATGGCTCTTAAACTAGACATGAGTAAGGCCTTCGATAGAGTTAAGTGGAGTTTTTTAGAAAAAATGATGTTGCATTTGGGGTTCTTGGATAGCTTTGTGTCTATTATTATGTCTTGCATTAAATCTGTTTCCTATGCTGTGCTTTTTAACGGGGAACCTGTGGGTCACACAAAACCCACTAGGGGGCTCCGCCAAGGTGACCCTTTGTCTCCTTATATGTTCCTATTGTGTGCAATTGGCCTTCAAGGGCTCCTTCATAAAGCTTAATCTGATGGTGCAATAAGGGGGGCATCTATTTGTTGTAATGGACCTCGTGTATCTCACCTTTTCTTTACAGATGATAGTGTTCTCTTCTACTGGGCAAAGCAAGCTAAATGTCAAGTCATTTTAGACATTTTGGCCACCTATGAAAGAGTAGTGGGCAGAAAATAAACAAGGATAAAACCAACCTTTTCTTTTGTACCAATACTTCTCTAGATGTGGAAGAAAGTATCCAATAGCTCCTAGATGTGCCTTCCATAAGAAACTTTGAAAAATACCTAGGCCTTCCGGCCTTTGTGGGTAGAGGGAAAAAAAAGTTTTTCTTACATTAAGGAGCGTGTGTGGAAGAAGCTTAAAGGGTGGAAAGAAAAACTCCTTTCTCAAGTCGGTAAAGAGGTGTTGATCAAGTCCGTAATACAAGCCATTCTAACCTATACAATGAGTTGTTTTAAGCTCCCTAAGGGTTTGATCCGTGAGTTGGAGATCATGATTAGAAAATTTTGGTAGGGGTATGGCAATGAGGGAAGGAAAATTCATTGGGTAAGTTGGGAATGCCTATGTGAAGCAAAAGAAAGTGGTGGTATGGGGTTCAAAGAGATTGAAAAATTTAATGATGCTTTGTTAGCAAAGCAAGTATGGCGCATGATGCACAACCTAGATTCCCTTTGTTATAAAGTGTTTAAAGTGAGATTTTTCCCTAATTGCTTTATTCTTGAAGCCAATGAATGCAAGGTGGGGTCATACGCTTGGAAGAGCATCCTTAGTGCTAGAGATGTGGTGAGAAAAGGCATGGTTTGGCGGGTTGGGAATGGCCAATCTGTTTGTATAAGGGAGGATAAGTGGTTGCCTAATCAAGTGTGCAAAACAATGATGATCCCCCCCTTTCTCTCCCACCTAATGCTAAAGTTTGCACCTTCATTGATCCCGAGTCAGCCACTTGGAGGGTGGATCAAGTCCAGCAATTGTTCACACCACTTGATGCAAAGTTGATTCTTAGCATCCCCCTTGGTGCTAGACTCCCTCTAGATCGTCTAATATGGTCCCATACGCCAACAGGTGTCTTTACAACCCGAAGTGCTTATAGAATGTTGGCCAATTCAGCTTTGGTCAATAATGCTAGTAGCTCTAACCCAAACCCCCAGAAGCAATTTTGGAGAGGCCTTTGGAAGCTACAAGTTCCAAACAAGGTAAAGGTATTTGCTTGGAGAGCTTGCAACAGAGCCTTGGCCACAATGGATAATCTCACCAAGCGGCACATTGTTGATGTGAATCTGTGCCCAGTTTGCAAGGTAGTGGCTGAAGACCCACTGCATATGGTGCTGGACTGCCTCGAGGTGGAACAGGTGTGGAGGGAGCATGGTTGGTTTAGCTAAGCCATCTCCTCCCCACCGATTGATTTTACTGACCTTCTATCTAGATTTTTGCAGGTTACAAAGGATAACAAAGCTGAGTTGTTCATATGTATGGCGTGGAGTCTTTGGCGGCGGTGAAACAAACTGAGGATCGGACTCCCATCTCCTCCATTGAATATGGTTAGCCTTCAAGTTGCAAAGTTTCTGCAAGATTACCTCGATGCATAAGAAGTCCAAACCACTAGCAACTCCACAGCTAACTCCACGCAATCATGGTGCCCTTTGAGTTCTTAACCATTCAAAGCAAATTTCGACAGCGCAGTATTCAACAATTCCAACTCGGCTGGTGTCGGCGTGATCATTCGTGATAGAAGTGGAGAAGTGATAGCAGCCATGTCAGAGCGTATCCCTTTCCCTAACTCAGTGCTGGAGGTTGAAGCAATGTCGTGCAGAAGAGCGGTGAAGTTCGCATATGAAGTTGGTATTCACGATATCATTGTTGAAGGAGACTCGTTGACAGTGATCCAAGCTTTAAGCCACGGTGAAGTATGTGAGGCTCCATACGGCAACCTTATTGATGACATTTTAGTGCTAGCCTCTAGTCTTTCCACAGTTGAGTTCAAGCATGTTAAAAGGTCTTGTAATAGGGTGGCAGATGCTCTAGCTAAAAAAGCCAAATATGGTGATGTGTTTCAAGCTTGGATGGAAGACTTACCACCCGACATCACACCCTTGGCTATTTTTGATGTTCATTGATACTTTGTATTTTGGTTTTTCTGTTTTCCAATAAATGCCCAAACTTGGAGTTTGGTTTCTCAAAAAAAAAAAAAAAGAGTAAAATAAATAAATAAATAAAAATTTATTATTAATTATTTTGCATTTTTATGTGTTTTTTTTTGTGTGATATGTGGATGCTCTAATGTATAATTTTTGGGTAATTAAAAACAAAGACCCGAACCCGAACATGCATGTGAACCGGATCGAGGTCCAGGTCCAGATCCAGTTGGAAAAGGGAGAGCGTGCGGCTCAAGCTGATCGTATATATATAGTTATCAATCATCCTCATCCTTTCACAAAAGCCCTAACCAGCACAGCACAGCACAACACAAGCACAACCGAATCCAAAAGCTAAGACAGAGAGAAGCAAAAATGTCAGGAGTCGGACCAATCTCGCAGGACTGGGAGCCAGTTGTGATCCGCAAGAAAGCCCCCAACGCCGCCGCCAAGAAGGACGAGAAAGCCGTCAACGCAGCTCGCCGCTCCGGCGCCGAGATCGAAACCCTTAAAAAAGGTCCGCTTTTTCTTTTTTTCTTTTTTACCCGCATAAATCGAAAAAAAAAAATCGATTTTTATCATAAACAAATGGGTTTGAATAAATCAACAGAGGTGGAGGACCTGTTTAATGATAATTCTTAGATTGTATCTGTGTGGAATGAGTTTCTCATGAGTTAGATTATCTTTTTGTTTAATTCTACGTTGTCTTTTTTTTTTTTAGGTTTAGGTTGTTTGATTATGTGTAGAATAATTATGGCTGTGATTTATCAATTGGTGCTTTTAAGTTGTTGGTGATAGGTTTAAGATTTTAGATTGTAAAAGTTAATTTATGAATTTATATATTGGTGCAGCTACTGCTGGGACAAATAAAGCTGCTTCAAGCAGCACTACTTTAAATACAAGGAAGCTCGATGAGGAAACAGAGAACCTTGCTCGTAAGTATATTTCTATTTCAGATTTTTCATTTGATGGGTGTGATGGAATTATATGCATTAAGTCTTAATTCTTTTAAGTGTGATTTTTTAAGAATCTTTCGTTCTTTAATCTTTATTGCATGCTTTTGTTTCCAAATGCACTGAAATTTTTGGTTTTGTTCATGGTATATGAATTTAATGAACTGTTTTAATCACATAAATATGGGGCAATTGTGCCAAACTGCCAATGACCTCTAGACTTACTTTTTTTCATAAATGTGGTGCATATGTAACTTATCGATTATAATATTTGGAATATATATATATATATATATATAGAGGGCGATTGTTGATTTGGTAGCGTTTGAGCTTTGTTTTATTATGCATGAAACCTTCAAATTCCCATGCTAAATAGTTTCGGGTTGTGTCCAGCTTCTTGTTCTTTCCATTAGAATATATATGAAACTCTTTTATATATGGGGTTGTTTTTGCGGAAACTTTATTTTGTCTTTTGTTTGTTGTATTCTTGTTCTTTAAATTGTTCAATGGATTGAATAATTGTATTATAAAAGAACTAAGGAACTCACATGGACTCTATGGAGTTGGATATGAACAAGTGGCCAAAAGTAAAGCTGAACTTATCATGTCCTTTGGATCAATACCATGTGAGATTTTTTATTATAAATGCCATCGTCATCAGTTGTACAACCAAAATGTCAATTACAATTAATTTTTCCTGTCTTCTATTATTCATCATTTTTACTCTCAAGGTTTTCATCATCTTTTTTATGCTTATTTTGAGGTTTGTTCTTAAACTTTCACCCATCATCTGAAATATTGTTCTTCATCTATCCTTAGCTGGGATGTAGCAGTTCAGTATGTCTTGAAAATTGCAACCACTTAACTTTAGTAAGACTTTCAAGGTGATGGTGATTTTCTCTTCATGGTTGATACAGAAGTAAATACTCAAGGTTCTTTATCACTTGTCTTTTCCTGAATAAAGTGCAGATTATTTTTTTGGGATAAGTTTGAATACAATGCAGATGCACTTTCAAATACATCATTACCTGGTGTTGCACCAAATCTTTCTCTCGCTTGTGACTGAATCACAATATGAGTTCCTATGCTTGATTCTTGTAATATGTAAATTTTGTTGAATCATTTTTAACCTTGGAGGAGTTAATATGATTCTCTGTAGACAGACGATAGTCTATGCTAGGTTTACTGCCTTTGTGGTGTCTTTGGGAGCATAATGATTGGGCCTTAGGGGCATAGTCTGAAATGGTTTTCAGATAAAATAGTTGTAAAGAGGTAGGAAGTTATATGAGAGCGGATCAAGTTGCTCAAAAGGGTGGTGTGCTGCATGTCTGAGGGGAATTGTGAATTCCTAAACTTGATGGGTAATTGTTATGGTGCATATATGGATTTGATGACATGATAGTGTCTATGCATCAGCTGGTGCTCAAGATGGAAGAACATAGTTTGTGGATGCAAGGGGTGCTAGATGATAGGAGTGTAGATTGAGAATGTAATGGTGCAAGATCCCAGCTTGAGATGAAGAAATGCAATGATAGTAGTTGAAAGGTCTTCTAGCATGTTAGGGTGGAATTACACACTGCACTATTGTTTAATTACATTCTGCACTAGCGATTCTATTAAATTTGTTTCCATTGAGATGTTGATCCTTCGGATGCAGTTGGCCTATAAGTTGAATAAGACCGACACTTTGCTTCCTGTGCTTTCTTTTCAGATATTTGCTTATTTATGGCATAAGTTCCTCCTGATATATGAGCTAGCAATTTTATAATCTAAAGAAAGGGAGTATGATGTAGTGGTCTGAGGAGGACATGATATGTTTTTGTGCTTGACTAATCTGTTTTACTTCTTACGACTGTAACTCCTAGGACAACTCTCCACTCTCTTCATTTATTTTGTCCAAAGTTCAATTATTGGTTTGGGAGTATTGTTGCCTTCGCTTAGTAGTGTTTGCCCATGTATATTCTAATATAATTTTATTCTCATCTGAATTTTGAGTGCAGATGAACGTGTACCAACTGAGCTAAAGAAAGCTATTATGCAAGCACGAATGGACAAGAAGCTTACCCAGGCTCAGCTTGCTCAAGTAACTCTCTCCCTCCCTCTCTCATTCTCTTTCTCTCTCCACCATATTGACCTGCTTAATGACAAAGCATTATTTGTCTGTAGATGATCAATGAGAAGCCTCAAATCATCCAGGAGTATGAATCTGGTAAGGCTATTCCCAACCAACAGATCATCACTAAGCTGGAGAGGGCCCTTGGAGCGAAACTGCGTGGAAAGAAATAAAAAGAAGCCTTGTAAACAAAAGAAGGAAATCTTGGTGCTCGTTTATGTTGAATGATGTTGTGCCTTGATGTGTAGCTAGCTAAAATCGTCCGTAGTCAAATAGTGGCTGTGTCCACGAACTAATCGTATCTCTATGTAAGATGACTCTTTGGAACGATGACCTGTGACGGGTTCAGCTCGCAGTTTGAAAATAATAAAGATTTGTGTGTTCCCTGTCTACAGTATATCCTTGGCCTTGTGCTCTCAAGGCTCAACAAATGCCTAAGAAAATGCATGGTTTTATAAAAAAATTTACATAACCCAATTTCTCTACTTTTGCAAATGGACTTCCATGATTAATTTCCTTTGTACGCTCGTCATTGGTCATGGATTAATTTATATTAATACAAACTTTAGCTACAAAATTAGTTGTAGCTTAAGATTATAACTTTATACAATATCAATTAACATTATTATATATTACAAATTTCGAAATCTAATAGTTGTATTACATGTTCTTAGTACACGTTAAATTTTGTGCTAATTGGATATTATTTATTATATAATCTATGAGATTATATGTTATGTATAATTTTAAATTATAAAAACTTACAATTTAAACAATTTATTGATGACATAGTTATTGATCTTTAATTTTCTAGAAATTTTAAAAGTATGAAAAATATAAGAAAAGATGTAATTCAATGATGAATTTGTTAAAATTTATCTCCAATAAAAAAAATATTGAGTAAAGTTATAGTTTAAAATTATAACTAATTTTATAGCTAAACTTTCACCATGTAAAAATTTATCCTTAATTTCTATTTAGCCAATAGCATTTCCTATTTACTTTTTTACATGTACTTTGATTTCTTAAGTCACCATGATGTTCGCAAAATAGCATCTTTTAGGTCCAAAAGAGTACTCACAGCAGTGGTGCTATATAGGTATAATGCTATTTTTTAGCTCCAAATATCAAAAAACCTTCGCGCAGCAGAGGAGCTAAATCTAAAAGATTTAGCTCCTCAGCTACAGTGCACATTTAAAGATAGATGTGCACTGTAGCTCAAAGCTAAAAAAAAAAAAAAATATTACACTTCTCTCTCCTCTCTCTCATTAGAATATTCCATTCCTTTTCTCTCTCTCTCTCTTCCTCAATTTTTTTTTTCTCTCTAGCTCACCGGTCTCTTATCTCCCTCATCCCTCAGCTCGCCGACCTCCCTCATCCCTCAGCTCGTTGGTCAAATTTTTTTTTTTCTCTCTAGCTCGCCGGCCTTCCTCATCTCCCTCATCTCTCTAGCTCGACTGCCCAGTGCCGACCGAAGCCCAGCCCAGTGCCGACCACTCGTCACACTGGGTTAGGCTGGGCTTCGGTGGATTTTTGTGCTCGTTGTGCTCATTCCTTTTGCGCCGACCGAAGCCCATTCCTTTTGTGCTCGTTGTGGATTTTTTTTTTCTTTTTGTTGTGGACTGCCGGTAGTGGTGGTGGTGGTGGTGGTGTGGGTGTTTTCCGATCTGTTGTGGGCAAGTGGGCTTGTGTTTGTGTTTGTGGCAGTGGGCTTGTGCTCGTTGTGGGTTTTTTTTTTTTTTTTTTTTTTTTTTTTTTTTTTTTGTTGTTGTGGACTGCCGGTAGTGGTGGTGGTGGTGGTGTTGGTGTTTTCCGATCTTGTGCGTGTGATTGACAGTAGAGGTGGTTGAGGTTGGTGGTGTAATATTTTTTTGGTAATGGAATATATTATTTTATTGTAGTGGTTATAATATTTTATTGTGATATTTATATTATTTTATTATGTTGAAAGCTAAAATAGATCCATTGCTGCAGCATGTGTGTAGGTAAAATAGATAAAGTAACTTTTGGTGGAGCTAAATTGCTAAAAATTTAGCTCCACTGCTGTGGATGCTCTAAAAGAGATTATACTTGCGGACTGTATAAAAGAGGGACCCCTTGTTTCAACAAAAAAATATTTTTTCTGCATTTTTTGGTGTTTAGTGGTTAGTACACCCAATTTTTGTTAATTTATTTTAAATATGGTCAACAGAAAACAAACCGAATAGAGTACTTTAGTTTGCTGTTTGCACTTTTTCTTTTAATTTTTAAAATAAATAAAATACAATTTGTGCTTATCACGTTCATTTTATGATAATTATTCTTTACAAGATAAAAAAGGATAATTATTCTTTATAAGGTAAAAACGTTTTAGTTTAGATAACTAGAATATTGAACCCATAGCAGATGTTTTTAATTTGCTAATTCACTTTGTACTTTGTTAATAGGTGTTGGCCAACACCTGTTAATGAATCAGCTGTAGTTCATTTATGATCTATCACAAATCTCATAGGAAATTGGCAAAGTTTTACTTTTCAATTGTGTTTTATCACAAAATGATTTAACTTTCTCCATTTAAACTGACACACATTTAATACATATTCAGTTTTTTTCACATCTCTAAAAAAACGTGAATAATTTATTTTAAATTTTATCGCATTAACGGATGCTGTACAACACCCGTTAACAGCACCCATTGACTTTATTCTATAATCACTTCTAGAGATTTGTGTTGTAGACACATTTTACTCTAGGGTTTATTTTTTCATGATAAATATATGGCTTTTTTTTTTTTGGAGGGTGATGATAAATATATGGCTTGAGATAAACAATTTGTAGTTTTGGTCCTTTTGGAACAACATAAATTTTTTTTTTTTTATAATTATTTTGGCAATAAGTAAGATATGGTTTTGAATGAATGGCATGTAAGATGACCCTCAATACATAAGATATCAAATTAAAATCTTAAGTTAATATTCTTTAAACTAATGGAACATGGCCAATTATTTTCATATTGTTTTCAAATCAATCACTGGTGACTCAACTTAAAACTTCCAAATTTCCAATGCACTTTGTGTTAATCATCCCAATCACAACTCTTACTCTTCTCGTTAAAGTTTGGATTACCAAAGGCGTTGAATATCATTTATACCATCCTTAAAATACACCACACCAACCGTATGTGTAAGCAAATTGTGATCCGAGTCATTTCCTTAAGTTACAGTTTGCCAACAAAGTCTTTGACACTTAGGTTGCGTTTATTTCGGTTGAAAATATTTTTTGAAAAATTTCCCCATTTTCAAGTATTTGGAATGGTTGTCAAACTAAAATAATTTCCCTAACAATAAAATAGCCCCTCATAAGGAATAAAATGATTTATGCCCATTAAGAGTTGTAAAACAATTTACGCCTCATACAGAGCCTCAAATCCTCAATCATCAACAACTTGAGCTACATAGAATAGAATCAAGTGGAAGCCACTGTGGGATGATTTGCTGTTGAGGTTTTTACGATTGATAATTGTGTTGTGATATTATCACTTGATGATTTGGTTTCATTTTTTATGTTATTTGATGATTCGGGTTTTCAATGAAGTTGGATGGTGCTATATTGGTTTTGTAGCTATTTGATGATTTGGGTTTGTTGTGATTTTTTATGTTATATCATGATTTGGCCCATTTGGATTTCAGTGAAGTTGAGAATGATAGCGATGCCTTATCATCTTGAATGTTCAGCGTGATATTTGCTACTCAACATAATTTGTTGATTGAACTTTTTTAATGGTTGATAAGTTGTGGTACATACATGTAGTTTTCATTTCACTATCTCGGAACTTGAAAGCCTGTTCGTTTGTTAAAAAAAAACACTAAATTTTATGATTGTATAAGGAATGGTACAGCAGTATGTAGCAAGCAGTACAAACGATTTTATATGAGGTTCTTTCTTTAATTGAAAATTATAGGAAAATTTTGATGGAGGATGGTGGTTCCAATTTGCAGGGGCAGCTCAACTCAACTGTTAGACCATTTAGGTAATAGTCTAAGATCCCCAACTCTTCTCATTGTTGCCAAGGCGTTAGCATTAATTCCCTTCCTGTTTTTCATAGATTAGTCTTTTCTCATTCTTAAAAGCCAGAAACGAGCTCGTTTATAAAATTCTACCATTGGAGATCTTTTAAATTCAAGCTTAGAAGTTTGACTTTAACAACTACACCCTCAAATCCTCATGACTGGTCTTTTATTTTATATAGGAAATCCGTACGATCTTTACCAAAGATTAGAGACATTTGGTACCTAAATAATGCATACTAATGTTATGAAATTTTACCCACTAAAGTATACATATATCGAACCATTTCAGTTGTACGTTGAAACAATGTTGAAGTCCTCAGGTATCCTACAAATACGGTTCAACGCCTAGAAGCCCCAAATTCATATATACTAAAGCCTCAATTTGCTTCCTCTTCAGTTCGTTTAGCAAAAAAACACAGGATAATCAAATGCGAAAAAATTGCAAGCTTTCGTTTTACAGGACAGAAAAACACATAACATTTATAAAAATAAAAATCATTGCATTTGCTAAATAAAAATGACATTAAATTTTTCACATGAGATAGATGCATGAATTAAAATTGGTAGCAAAACACAGTCAAAACCAAATGCCTTCCGCCACATCTATTATTTGCTAAGATTGTAACTCTACATAATAAGACAATGACAAAAGAATGCGAATTCAGTCTTTTACTCAATATGCAAACAAATACAATACACACAAGACAAAATCAGAACAAAATGTTGTTACAGAAATGTATGTCTCATGGCCAGTCCCAAGAGGTAAAAGCAGCAACGCCGCTCCACAAGGCAATGGAATATGAGACCACCAGTCAATGGAGGAGCTCCCGAGGGAGGACCATCAACATCAACAAGCATTTTTATGTGACATTAACTTAGGAATTTGCAGACATATTTAAGATTGCCCCATTTAAGTAAGGGATTTCTCGTAAAAATCCCCAGTCACATTATTAATAACAACACATTCTTAATACAAAAAAAAAAGTAAAAATTTTAGATTTAAAGCTCTAAAGTTTAAAATCAGTCATAGGAAACCAAAGTTAAAAACAAGAATGCTTGAAAAAAAGAGATTTTTTTTAATGGGTTATATAAAAGAAGAAAAAATTAATCAAAAAATTAAGCCACTGAAAAATCTCATAGCTACGCCTCAGAATTGCAGAATAACAGCAAGGCTGATTAAGCCATTCAGTCCCGAAAGATGGTAATTTGATTTATGATATCATCATTGGCGATATTCAAATTCAACTACAATAAAACCAAAAACAAAAACAAGATCATAGATAGTGATAGAAATGTATGTCTCATGGCCAGTCCCAAGAGGTAAAGGCAGCAACGCTGCTCCACAAGGCAATGGAATATGAGACCACTCGTCGACGGAGGAGCTCCACCAATGAAGGAGGAGGACCATCAACGTCAACAAGCATTTATATGTGACATTAACTTAGGAATTTGCAAACACTAAACAAAGTTTGCTCCTATCAAGTAAGGGATCTGATCTAAAATCCCCTGTCACGAAAAGAAGTCCACACACAAACACATATTGATACGAACAAAAAAAATATGCAAACATCATGACACGCCCCATCAGAGCAAGGAAGAAAGACCTGAACAAAAACTCCATGGGTATGAATTCTGACCCAGATCAGATCAGAATTCCCCATCCACATGGTAGATCAACATGTTTTGAAAACTATAGATACCCAGGAAATCCCTATAGTTAAAGCTACACAAGGAGTACACCACCATGAACAACCAGTCTATATATATATATATAGAGACATGTTGCGCAGCTCTAGAAAACCTTTAGCTAATGCGGCGGAAAAGTGAAACGATGGTTAATGTTGTAACCTAATACCAAAAGTTAAAACCCTAGAGAGGTTCACATAGGAATTGTATGTCGGCCTTAGCCCATAAGAAGTCACCTTCGAAAGCCCAATAAAGCAAAAAAAAGAAATCAGAGATTTAAGTGAGCCTTAGCCCATATCGTATTTAGTTTTTACCTCAACCGGGCCGAATCTTTCTATCTTTCTTGGCTTTATAGAGTTGAATGGTACCTCCGTGTAGGAGGTGTGTGACGGTTCAAGATCGTCAGCCGTAGAAGATCCCCGTGGGGGGTCTGTTTCATGAAATGAAGTGTCTCATTATTTTCAAGATCTGGTGCAGTACTTTTTGAAAACTATGGTCTGTTTGATAGAGTAGGTAAACAACGCATTTTCAGTTATTAAACAACATTACACATTTTTTTCACATATTTTTTCATCCACAGGTATTTTAAAAAATTACAAACAACATTAGTCAAACTCCTCTACCAAAAGGGCCCTATGATACTCTTCTTCATCTCGCAAGTCTTTTTTCAAGGTTTGGTGTGGTATATTTTGAAGAGATTTACTACCGTGTGCCTTAAACATATATTAGTAATCCATTTTATAAAACTTTTTATGGAAAATCGAAAAAATAATTCATTATTTTGACAACTTTTTCAATTTTTCATAAAAACTTACCAAAAATGAATGGTTAATGATTAAGGTCACACATTACATGGACCCTACTTTGAAAACTATGATATTCTTTACCGTAAAAGTATGGTACTCTTTTTTTTTTTTTTTTTTTTGGAAATTTAAAAAGTATGGTACTCTTCATTGTTTTGCAAGTGTGTCTGTCAAATTTGACTATAAAACCGTCCTTTTTTTTTTTTTTTTTTTTTTTTTTTTCATATTCTTAGTGTTAACACCTTTTTTGGTCAGCTAGTTTCAGAAGTTCTATATATAAAGCGACCTTCTGGTGGGTTCCAGTTAGCTCAATTGGTAAAATCTTTGATGGTTGTATAAGAGATCTGAGGTTCAATCCCTACCTACACCAAAAACTGATTGGTGTCTTGGTCTGATGATAAAGAGCTATCATCAGGAGCGAACGACATAGGTTGAAACTCTCTCAAAAAAAACTACCTCTTGCATTATAAAAAGAGTGACACCTAGAGGTAACATGGTAACATAAATGTAGAGAAACTATGTTTGTTTAAAAAGAGTGACATCTAGAGGTAACATAGTAACATAAATGGAGAGAAACTATGTTTGTTTGTTTGTACTGACTATTTCTTTTTTTTTTTTTCTTTTTTTTTTCTTTTTTTTAGTTATATATTGTGATGTTTTTATTCAAGGATTCATGGATTGGTCAAGAACCAACCTTGTTCATTTGCAAAGAGAAAGATAACAAGAATGCAAAAGCTATAACTTTGATTGTTCGTCTGCCCACAACCAAGGGCGTAACCAGGAATTTTTACATGGGGGGGCCAATTCGAAGTATTGATATAAAAAACATAAACCATAAATCTATTGAATATGAAATTTCAATTTTGATATATCTTAAATATTAATGAACATACAAAAACTGTCTAGTTCACTATAGACATATACAAAAATATCCACACAAAAAAAACATTTCAATCAAAATCATGCCTGACAACGATTTTTCATGGAGTATAATTCATCCACAATCATTTCCATGGCGAAATTCACAGCAATTTCTTTTTCTATATAAACTATCATATTATCTGTCAAAAGTTCATCCTTCATTCTATTGTGAAGTCATGTTTTTAATAGTTTTATAACTAAAAAAGCTCGTTTTGTAGTTGCTGTAGAAACTGGAAGTGTCAACACAAGACGAATCGGTCTATCAATTAAATGATAGAATTTAGACTTCCCTGATATTTCATTGTACCCATATTCTGAAAATCTGGATGATTTGTCACATTAAACTCATAATGTTGCAATTGACGCTTCAAAAGACAAATTTTCTGCTCAGTGAAATCTTGAGGATAATAATTTTCAACCAAATTGCAAATATCACCAATTTTGAATGATCTAAAAGCATCCTTAGGATTTAATGTTGAACTAAGAGTGAGAAGATTTCCTGTTAGCTTACAAAATCTACTATTCAATTCTTGCAATTGAAAATCTATTGCAACTGTAAATATGTCAATTCTTAAATGATGTTCTATTGTTGTCAAAGTTTCATCTTGATGACGGTATCTACCTCGAACTTTAGTGTAATGAGCATTTAAATCAGGAATATCAATTTCATGTTGTCCACAAAATGATGTAATACTAGCAAGTAAAGGCTCCCATCCATCATCTCTCAACTTTTGAATAGTGATTTTATAGTTAACACTAAATGCATGGCATTTAAAAGATCCTGAGAATGTTGTTGCAAAGCATGGCAAAGAATATTAGTAATTTTCATAATCTCTTTTATCATATACAAAATTAAAACAAATTCAAATGATGTCAATACCTGATAAACTCCCTCGGCATCACCATGTTGTTTATAATTAGCCCCTTCCTTAGAGATAGAATTTATAACTTTGCAAGTTGCATCAAACATTTTTATCAAACCACAAATAGATTGAAAATAAGATCCCCAACGTGTATCTCCAACCCGTTGCAAAGTAACAATTTGGTTTGCCCCTCTTCCAGTCTCAAATTCATTAGAAGCAATCATATTTTCAATTTGTTCCCCTTGAGCATATTACAACTCATCACTACGCTTACTAGAACTAACGACAATATTGATAATATTAGTAAATGATCAAAGAATTGATGAACAACTTTTACTTCTCTAGATGTTGTAACTAAAGTCAATTGCAACCTATGAGCCATGCAATGTACATAATAAGCATATGGACATTCTTTAAGAAATAGAGCTTGCAATTCATTCCATTCACCTCACATATTACTAGCTCCATCATACCCTTGACCTCGAATATTCTCAATGTGAAGGTTGTAACGAGAAAGGACAATACATATCTCCTTCTTTAGGGTCAACGCAATAGTATCTCTAACATGCACAACATGAAAGAAACGCTCTTTAATGAAACTATTTTTATTAACAAACCTCAAAATAATGGCCATTTGCTCTCTCTTTGACTCATCCTAAGCTTCATCAACGAGAATGCAAAATTTTGCATTCCCAATTTCTTCACGAATAGCATTTCGCACATTACTAGCAAGAATATGCAAAATCTTCTTTTGAATTGTGGGTGATGTATATTTGGCATTTTGTGGAGCATTTTCCAAGATAACACTAGCTACTTTGTCATTGAAAGTTGATGTGAATTTTATCAATTCAATAAAATTACCTCTATTTTTTTGAATCAAGGCTTTCATCATGACCTCTAAAAGCACAAGCTTGGAATACTAGCCATTGAGCACACTCTATTGAGGTTTTAAGCCGCAACCGATTATTCTCTAATTCTTTTGACGTTTGTTTCTCAATTAGCTTGTCAATATGTCGTGAATAATTCTTTAAATCCTTGCAACATTTCACAACAATTTTATGTAGGAAGTTTGGATCTTTCCCTCCATGACGAATTAAAGGACAATTCATTCCATCGCTCACCTTTTTCCAATTATTAAAACCTGTTGAAATGAATGCATTTGATCCGGGATGACCTATTGGTTTCTTACCGAAAAGGTAGCAAGGTAGACGATATATCGCATCCATTGAAGGTGAGTATTCCAACCAATCCCTATGTGATTCAAACCATGAAACTTGAAATTGACGGCGATGAGTATCATTGTTGTATGGATAATTTATATTTTTAGGTTGATATGGACCTTCTTTGAGATAAGTTCATCGAATTTCATCTTATTTGTTGATAGGGAATTCACATATTTGTTTACGTGATCTTGGATCACGATCTATCTCTTTAGATTGAATTCTTGAACATTTGGAAGGTGTTCATCAGGCATTGAAGTATCAACATTTGTTTCTATGACCACATTTGTCCTAATTTATGAATTGCCAACATCTTTTTTCTTAAAGAATGCATCAATTGTTTTTCGTTTGCTCATAATTCTTTTAACTTTAAGAATATGACTCAAAAATTAACCTGAAAAAGAACTTTAAAAAATAAAATTTTAATTAGAAATTTTTACTTAGTTATATGGATTATTCATACTCAAGAAAAAACAAAATTTCCACTATAATTTAAACAGTCAACCCATCAATCATCATCATTCCTATTATTAAAATTTTCTTGTATTTTAATTTTTTATAATACGACTTTAATTAATAATAAACCCTCAAACAAAAACAAAAATTAAACATACAAGTATTGGTATACAACATAAACCAAACAATTTAACAACACCCACAGCCATATGATATCTAACTAATCAAAAATAGGTAATAAATCAAAACAATTTTACCTTAGAAACTTTGTCTTCACAAAGTACAAAGATGGGTATGGGCCGTGTGACAATGCCTACAACTGTAGATCTTCCCTTCAAGACTCATCACAAACAATCTCCTCATGCCTTCAATCATATATTTCTTTAAAAATCTATAAAAATATAAAGAGCATGAGAATATTTAGGTGTAGATAGTTGAGAAAATTAAAAAGAAAAAAAAAAGACATTAAAAAGAGATGAAGGTCTAGTGCTTAAGAAAGAGAAGAAAACTCATCAAGCAGTCACCAAGTTCCAAATCCTGAAATTTGACAATGAAATATGCTAAGTGCTTTATTTTAGAAAGCAAGAAGAAAGAAAAAATTGGTCAGGTGTTTTTTTTTTTTTTTTTTTGGACTGTAAGGACTGATGCTAAGTTTTGGGGGCTGGTAGTGGTACCAGTGGGAAGTGAAAGTGTACCACAGAAGACAAAAAGAAAGAACAAGAAGTCAAGGGATTCCATGGGGTGGGTTTTTTGAGATTGAGAATGGGTTCCATGGTGGGTTTTTTGAGATTGATAAAGTGAAATTTTGTTATGAAGTGTTTGGACTTTTGAGTATTTAAATGTAAGGTGGGCCAGGTTTTTGTTTTATTTGGAGCACAAAAGAGGCCTAAAACTAAAGTTGGGAGAATAGTGGAGATATTGGGGGGGGGGGGGGGGCGGGGTGGATGTTCAGCATTGGGGGGGCTCAATTAATTTTCCTGTATACTCTAATGGACTTTTTATTTAAGCAAGGACCACGGGCCCCCCCAAGGGACTATGTGGCTCCGCCCCTGCCCACAACTGAAAGATTTTCAAGGAGATGGAGATATAACTTTTATCCTCTCAATTTGTCGAGATGGTGACAAGTTATTGCCTTCGATCATGGTTTTGTCTTGAAGACGACTATCCTTCTTGCTTTACATCACAAAAATTTTGCTAACTCACGGCCGTACAACACTTTAGGTTGGGGAATAATTGCAAAACAAGCCAATTGAGATTTTTCTTTTGGCATAGGCAAAGGGTTTTCTTATTTCCCACTTTACTAAGAGTGGTGGGAAGATGTACTTGGCCTATGTAAACACCTCCTTGATGCAACTCAATTTTATAATGATATCTTTGCCTCCTTGTTTACATATGATTATGATGAGAATCTCATGAAGGCATTTTGTGAGTGTTAAAGTCCAATAACCAATACTCTTCATACCTTGGTGGGAGATTTCCATCACACCATGGGATCTTTCCATTTTTGTGAACTTTCTTGCATGAGAGTATGATGAAGTGGTACTTAATGTGCAATAGTTGGATGGAACCAACGAACAAGGATGGCCCTATTTGCCTAACAGTTGTCACTATCTCTTTATGGCGTACCATTACCTCCAAAGCCAGGTGACAAGACAAGGGAAACTGAGTGTTCGTGACGAGATCACTTTTTAGTTTAGAGGACCTAGTAGACACTCGGCTCCTAGAAGACAAGCAAAATGGACAGATATTCCCAAATGCAGTCAGAATTCATTTGGCGTGACAAACAAACGTGGACCATGGTCTAATATGAAGATCATGCAGTCATTGTGAATCTTCAAGTCGAGGATGACTTAAAGGAGGGCACCTATTTATGAACACTTCTTTCCTATTGGTTATGTATATTTGTCTTTCCTATCAAGGATTTGAATAGTATCCATCTTGGCACTTTCAAATTTGCTAATTCCATGGCTAATGTTTGTTCATTCGACTTAGCTATCCTTGTCTTGGCTAGCATTTATCGTGGACTCAACACCATTTCATCCTCTCCTACTCCAAGCAATTTCATAAGTAGTTTTGCCATCCATTACATTTATGCATGGATATGACACTTCTTCAGAAGCAATCGTATTATCAACGACAAGCTACCTATTCCTTTGATGACGAAATGTTTCTGGGTATGCTATGCTTCTCCATTCAGCAAGTTGTCTGCACGTGAGCACATTCGAACCGCCACTAACTTCCTTTGCTATAGGATCGCCTTCAAGAAGAGCTATGGCCAGACATTCATTAACAAGGAACACTTGTCCAGTAAAAAATTTGACTACTTTATGAGTCTCCTTCAAAGGTATCCATCAATTTGATGTGAAGATCAACACATTGTTGAGCCATATATTCCTCGTAGATTTAGTCGACGTTTTAGAATTCATCAAGACATCCCAAGCGGTTTAAAGGAAGAAAATCATACAGACTCTTTAAAAGATCTATACCAATTTTACCAATCTTGTACCCACCACAAATACAAATTTCAAGGTATTCATTCCGGATTTTTCAACAAACATAGGAAGTCAAGTTAAACATAGTTAAGAACAATGGTGGGAAAGAGTTTGTGGAGATGATTTTACAAAAGGAATAGATCTTCTAGCTAATGTCGCCTCTTTCCATGTCACATATGCTCACTTTCCCTTGTCTTTTCAATCGATTTTGGAGGTGATGGTACACCATGAAGAGATAGTGACAACTGTAAGGCAAATAGGGTCATCCCTGGTTGTTGGTTCCATCCAATTCCTGCACATTTTGTAACACTTCATCATAAAATACACCCGTGCAAGAAAGTCCACCAAGAATGGAAAGATCCCATAGTGTGATGGAAATCTTCCCAACTGAGGTATGAAGAGTATTGGTCACTAGACTCTAACACTCACAAATCGCCTTCATGAGATTCTTATCATAATAGTATGTAAACAAGGAGGCAAAGACATCGTTAAAAAGTTGAGTAGCTTCAAGGAGGTGTCTACACCAGCCAAGTACATCTTCCAACCACTTCTAGTAATGTGGGAAATAAGAAAACCCTCCAATCATGCCAAAGGAAAAATCTCAATTGGCTCGTTTCTCAATTATCCCCTGATCCAAAGTGTTGTACAGTCATGAGTAAGCAACATTTTTGTGATGTGAAGGAAGAAGGATAGTTGTCTCCAAGCTATAACTATGATCGAGGGCAATAATTTGTGACAATCTCGTCAGATTAAAAGGATAAAAGTTATAGCTCCATCTCTTTGAAAATCTTCCAATTATGGGCGGACGAACAATTCAAGTTGTAGTTTTTTTTATCCTTGTCATCTTTTCTCTTTGCAAATGAACAAGGCTGGTTCTTAACTAGAATTTGAAAACAATTAAATTCCAAGTTTGAAATAAAATTAAGCAAGTAAAATTGTTTCGCAATGTAAATTTGTATTGATGAATATGTGGTACAACTCTCTAAAATTATAATGATCCTTTGATTTGATCTTCTTGAGAGATTTGTTAATTAGAATTATAGTAATATGATTTTGGTTCGTATATAAAATATCCTTCAATTTGGCTGAATAATGGATCAAAGATCTTTAACACAAAATTGCAACAAATTTTTGGTTATGAGCTTGTTAGAAATCCTTTGTTCTTTACATTCTTCATATTCTTTGTGCGTTCTTATTTGTGTGTTCTTTGTCTTTGAAGATTTGTGGTAGAAGTTCTTCGAGGGCTTTAGAGGCATGAATTTCTTGAAGTTTCTAGAGGCTTTTGAGCTTAATTCTAGTGAACTATGAGATATAAAAAGATGATTTGAATGATTTCTCTTCAAATGTTCTTCATGTTCGAAGGTTGAAGTTACTAGAGGCTTTAGGTTTAGGACTTGATTCCAACAAAGCTTCTATACTTCTGAATCTTTTGGATGTTGCTTGTGGTGTGTGGATGTCTTTCTTGGATGTCTTCAAAGATGTCTTGGTGCAAAATTGCCTTAGGAAGGCTTCTATTTATTGTGGTTTAGGGGTGGTTGAGCAACATGTGGCAAAATCTAATTGGTGACACATGTCACAATCTAAATGGTAAAGCTTTAAGACTTTTTCTCCAAGACACATGGTATCATTTGATTGGCCGAAATGTCTTAATTGTCAAGATGACACATATCAGCGCTTAATTGGATTGCTTGTGTCATTGCTAACACGTGTCGACGTGTGATTGGCTCTTGCATGCTTTTTATGTTTTTGTTTTAGTAACACTTGGCAAATTTCTATTGGTCCCTAAATCATAACATTAGAATATACTAATAGTACATAGCACTTTGTAATTGGTTGTGCTTTGTTGGCTTGGTAGTATGATATGTCTGAAATTTCCTTCTCTACAAATGCCCCCTCGAGACTCGTTCACGCACATAGTCTTTAGGTGTTGTGAGGGAATGGATCTCGAAGATGGATTTTGATGCTTGAATTTCAAGTGAAGTAATTGAAGGTTAACCTGTGCGGCTAGTAAGACCTGTGGTGAGGTTAACTTGTGTAGCTTGTGATAGGCCTACTCATATGAAAGGGTTTGGTGAGACTAAAAAGTGGTTAGCAAGTAGTCAAATGTACCTGTGTGATTGGATCATGCCAACAAAGTTTAAGTTAAGGTAATTTTAGAAGAGTATGCCTCAACATATGGAAGGGGTTGTCAAGGCTAAAAAGTGGTTAGTAAGTAGTTGAATATACAGGTGTGATTGGACCATGCCAACATAAGTTAAATTGAGGTAATTTCATAAAAGTATGTACTTTGGATTGCTAGCGGTGATGACAAGGTGTAGAAGATGGTGATGAAGTGAGGTTGGAAACTATGTGAAATATGCAGAGCCATGGAATTGGTTCCACCTATTTGGGAGTTTCTGGTGAAGTTATTTCTAAGGGTGTTCACGAGTCAGGTTGGATCGGATTTGGGCTCAATTCGAACTTGACCCGACTCTATCAGGTGGCAGAAAACGGCACCCACCGTCAACTGAAGTGGAGATCGGATCGGATCAATTTGGTTGTTGGGTGTAGTCGGTCGGGTTTTGATTGGAACCGAAGTGGCAGATCTTGGTGGAGAGTTATGCAAATCTGGGTGGAGCTACGCACGGCAAAGGTAGATTCGGCCACAGCGAAGGGAGATTCGACCACAACGAAGGCCAATTTGGCCATGGAGAAGGCAGATCTAAGCTCGATGAAGGGAGATCAAGCATAGAGAATACAGATCAAGCCACAAAGCAACAAAGATCTGGGCATGGCGAGAGAGATCTGAGCACGGTAAGAGAGATCTGAGCATGTCAAAGGTAGATGAAGGCATAGTAAAGGCAGATATGGGCAGAGTAAAGGCAAATCTAGACATGGTGAGAGAGATCTGGGCATAATAAGAGAGATATAAGCATGTCGAAGGTAGATCAGGGCAGAGCAAAGGCAGATCTGGACGGATCAATGAAGGTGATGGTCGGGTTGGTTTAGTTTGAGTTTTAAAAAGGCAAAACCACCACTCGACTGAGAGTCGGTGGGTTTTGGATGGAAGAACCCGTCACCAACCACCAAGACATTAGGTCGGCCGGCTATAGGCTCGGGTTCGGTCGATAATGTCAGGTGGGTCGGGTGGTGGTTTCCGATGGACACCCCTAGTTATTTCTAAAGAGTATACTTCAGATTATGGAAGGGACTGAGTGCGAGAATGGATGGAGTGATAACTACCCCTGTTCTTGTTGAACATTGCAAATAGAGGGCAAAAATGTAACTGATTGGACTAAAGCAAAGTCACTCGAGTTTTCTCTCTAAATTGGAGAGAAAAATATTTTGATGGCCTTGGGAAGAAAATATTTGGGCTCCACCAAAACCCTCCAACTTTCCACCCTAACCAAACGACCCCAAAAACTTTTCTCTCCCCCATTTTCTATTTTCCTTGTTTCACCACAATCAAACAGACCTTAAAAGTGCCAAAATGCACATGATGTTACGTGCATTAATACAGATAGAGAGAATATATATGTTTGATGTGAACCCTAGTAGCTTTCAATGTCATTGTTTTTATTTATCGTGGTGGCATATGTTAATTGTTGAGTTTTTTTTTTTTTTTTTTTTTTTCTTTTATTTTTATTTTATGGACATATGTGAATAACCTTGCTAGACATGTTTTACATGTCATAACCTTTGTGTGAATAGAAAATATCCCACCACACATTTCGACTATTGTACAAGCCATTTTGACTAATTTTCTTAATGAAAATGTTAGCTTTCTTCTATATATATATATATATATATATATAAATAAAAAAGTTAAGGTTTTTTTCACAAATAAATGTCCTTTATTTTATAGTGGTTTTACAGATTTTACTTAATAAATCTCACTACTTTTTTTTTTTTTTCTTTTTTTCTTCTTCTTAGGGAAAAAAAATCTTAGTAGCTAATATGCCAACTTTTAAATATAAAACAAAAATGTAGTTCTAAAATTTATTAGGCATCAGATGTGGCACTAATCCTATCATATTCGTTGTAGGAAACTTATTTTATATAAGCTTTATTGTCAGAAAATTGACAGTTTTCTATGGGCAAGGACGGAGCCATGCTTTGGCTTGGGGGGGGGGGGGAATGACCCCCTAAAATTTGAAAAAAAAAATAGTATATATATAGATACAAATTTAGCATTTTTGTTCAATAAAATTACACTTAGGCTCCCTTAAAAATAGCAAGCTCCCAAAAAAAAAGCCCAATAACAAAATCACCAATAGCGAAGTTACAAAAATAGTTAAGCCCAATCCACCAATTTTACAAAATAAAAAAAGCCCAACCCTTTAAAAATTTTGAAACAAACTAGGCTATAAATTTAAAGTTTGGATCCTTCCATCAAATTCCCAAAGGAAAAAATAAAATAAAAATCCCTTACTAAGAGAGAGCGAGAGACACTGAACTGAAAAGAAAGGCAAAGAGGTAGTGTTGTTATAATACAACACAATAGTACATTGAGCATACAAATATGTGCATAATGGATGTTTTGAAGGACACTTGAGAGAGAGAGAGAGAGAGAGAGAGAGAGAGAGAGAGAGAGAGAGAGAGAGAGAGGTTTACAATAGACGAAATAAAGAAAAATGAAGAAGATGAAACGAAGAAAGAGAAACAAGCTAAAGAAGGAGAGGGGAGAAATAAAAGTGATTAAATTGTGTGGATATGGAAAAGGTAGAGAAAAAAAAAAGGAAAAAAAAAGAAAGAAAGAAAAAGAAAGGTCTAGAAGACAAGGAATGGGTGGAGGAGAATAAATTAGATGAAAACAAAAACAAAAAACCTAGCTTGTAAGTGGGTCAGTGGGTGGGAAACTAAAGTAAATTGGTCCATAATTATTGAAAGAAAATATAATTTTTTTTTTTGACACAAAGGTAAGCGAAATATTATTAAGAAAACCCAAAACTAAAAAATACACCACAAGTTCAAGGCAAATCCGAATGGAAAACATCTTCCACATCCTCAGGTAGAGATTCTACCCATACATTAGTTTTTGTAGGTAAAACTGCTTTTTTAGCTAAACAATGAGCTAACCTATTCCCCTCACGCAGAACATGCTGAAACAAACAGCTCCTCAACGTTCCTCCAATTTGCTTAGATTCATCAATAATGTGACCAAACAAAGTACGACAGCGACCAAAGCCTTTCAAAGCAGCAATAACCTGATTACAATGACCTTCAATAATCACTTGAAACACACACAACTCTGCAGCAAACCTCACTGCCCTACGAGCTGCCAAAGCTTCAGCCATTTCAACAGACTGAACCAAGCCAATATTCTGCCGCAAAGCTCCAATAATCTACCCATCACAGTCACAAACAACTACACTAACACCTGCTGACCTGGTTTCTGCAAAGAAAGTTGCATCAAAGTTCACTTTGTAATGATCTTGAGGGGGAGGAGACCAACGCACCAGGGACCGACGCACTGGCGCACTCTGCACTTGAGGATTAACTTCCCAAAACTCATCAACTAAGCCCCAAGCTCGCTCACCCAGTTCATGCAACGGCCACATTGACTGGCGCTTTCTCAACCTGTTACGAAACTGCCACAGACACCATGCCACAGTAGCAAAAAGCGCAACACGATAACATGAACCATGATTAAACAAAGCCTCCAACAGCTCCAAAAACGTCCTGCACTTTGCCTGAACCAAAAACAAAAAACCCGGGTCCATCATCCAAACCTCACGAACCTGATCACAAAGCCATAACACATGCATCACCGATTCCGAATGATCACCACAGCCATCACAAACATTACCAACAGGGATATGCCGAGCCACCAAGTTCTGTTTTGTGGGCAAAGAATCCTTTGCAGCACGCCACAAGAAATGTCTAATTTTATGAGGACCATGGACCTTCCAAATTTTCTTCCACACTGAACCATCAACAGTAGGAGCAGAAGAACTTGGCAGCGACTGGTTCTCATTATCAACAAGTATTCTATATGCACTCCTTACACTATAATCCCCATCAGCAGTCAAAGGCCAGATCAAAATATCCTCCTCCCCATCCGCACAAACCTGGATTTTGCACACAATATTCGCTTCCCCTGGTAAAAAACAGCTTGCCAGACGCCCCGGGTCCCAAGTTCGTGTACCAGGTAGGAACAGATCACACACCCTACTAACATCATTATTGGTGTTGGGTGAAATAATTTTACTATGGTTGAGATCAGGCAGCCACCTATGATGCCAAACATCTATCATTTGTCCACTACCTACCCTCCATATCGCACCTTTCTCAATGACACCACGTGCAGTCAAAATACTCCGCCATGCATAAGAACACTTAGGGTGAATTGGGGCATCAAGAATATTACCATTTGGAAAATACTTAGCACTAAAGACTTTAAAGAGAAGTGTATCTCGGTGATGAAAAAAACGCCAAACTTGTTTAGCCAATAGCGCCTGATTGAACCTCTGAAAGTCCCGAGTCCCCATGCCACCAATTGATTTAGAAGAATATAAAGAGCTCCATTTAACCCAATGAATTTTTCTCACATCCCCACTACCCCACCAAAATTTTCGTATCATAGCTTCAATATCTTTGCAAAGACCCACCGGAAGCTTGAAGACGCCCATGGAATAAACCGGGATCGATTGGACCACTGCCTTAATCATAACTTCCCTCCCTGCTTGAGACAACAACTTTTCCTTCCACCCCTGCATTCAGCCCCAAATCCTTTCTTTGATCTGAATAAAACATGCATTCCTATCCCAACCTACAAAGGAGGGCAACCCCAAATATTTCTCATAATTTCTGATGACCGGAACACCAAGGGTTACTTTTAAGGCTTTCTGAGTAGCTTCATCTGTATTCCTGCTGAAAAAGAGAGTACTCTTCTCCTTATTGATCATCTGACCAGAAACAGTCTCATAAATGGCAAGCAATTCTTGAATTTTATTACACTCCTTAAGAGTAGATCTACAAAAAATTAAACAATCGTCTGCAAAAAACAGGTGTGTTAGTTTAGGCCCATTTCTACAAAGAAAGAAACCATTAATCACTCTTTCATCTGCAGCATTCCGTAAGAGAGCATTCAACCCTTCAGCACAAAAGAGGAACAAATAAGGGGAGAGAGGATCCCTTTGTTGTAAACCACGAGAGGGAACAATCACACCCTTTGGTTCACTATTCACAAGAATAGAATATGACATCGTAGTAATACACTCCATAATCAAAGCCACCCATGTATCCGAAAATCCCATCTTGAGGAGAATTTTTTCAAGAAAAACCCATTCCACCCTATCATAAGCCTTGCTCATATCCAATTTCATAGCCATAAACCTTTCTTGCCTGAACAACTATTCTTCATATGATGCAAAGACTCAAAAGCAATTAAAATATTATCAGTAATCAAACGATCAGCAATAAAAGCACTCTGGGTCTCAAAAATGATAGAATTAAGCAGAGGCTTGAGACGGTTTGCTATCGCCTTACTAATAATCTTATAAATCACATTACAAAGGCTTATAGGGCAAAAATTAGAAACCCTTTCGGGGTTTTGGATTTTAGGGATCAGAGTAATAAAGGTATGGTTTATAGACCTAAGGATAGACCTTGAATTTAAACAAGATAAAATAGCCTGAGAAACATCCATACCAATATCAGTCCAGTAAGTTTGAAAAAATAAAGGCGGCATACCATCCGGACCAAGGGCTTTAAGTGGAGCCATCCCCTTAATTGCTTCTCCCACCTCCTCACTTGTGAAAGGTCTATCAAGTTCTGCTCTCGTATAATCAGTTACTACAGCATTCACCCCATCCAACACACGATCTAAATCCTGTGGACTTGAGGAAGTAAAGAGATTAGTATAAAAATCATTAAGGAGAGCCGAAAATACCTCTTCATCCTCTTGCCAAACCCCATTCCCATCATGCAACCCCTTAATAAAATTCTTCCTCTTCCTTTGAGTAGCAGTCCCATGAAAAAACTTAGTATTCTGATCCCCATTCTTCAACCACTGAACCCTAGACCGTTGTTACCACATTTTCTTCTCTTTGTCATGTAATACATTCAACTCCTGTTTCAATCGAATCACCTCCTCATGATCCCCAAATCTGGTCAAAACCTCTTCAGCATGCCACAATTTCTCCTTCACTTGCTTTATCTGATTTTTAACATTGCCAAAGTGATCCCGAGTCCAAGATTTTAACCATTTCTTACACCTTTTTAATTTTGTTGCAGTCACTAACATAGGTGTACCATCAGGGGCACAATCCCAAGCTCTTGTTATCACCTCTTTACATTCAAGATCCGAAATCCGTATAGATTCAAACTGGAAAGGCTTCCTATGCAATTTTTGTTGCTCTCCATTATCATCCAAATAAAGAAGGATCGGCCTATGGTCTGAGGTAAAGCAATTTAGGTGTCTCACCCTACCTGTGGGAAAACGAGTTAACCATTCATAATTTGCAACACCCCTATCCAACCTTTCCCAAATCCATTCTCCCCTTCGCCTCCCATGCCAAGTAAACTCCAGTCCCCAAAAGCCTAGGTCAACAAACCCACAATGGTCCAATACTTCTCTAAAGTTTTGCATCAAAGAATGAGCCCGCAGAGCCCCACCTCTCTTATCTCCCACCTCCAAAAGTTCATTAAAATCACCCAAACAGCACCAAGGAAGCTTCGGCTTTGAGCTAAGCATTCTTAGCATATTCCAACCTTCACTTCTGTGATTTGTATCGGGCTCCCCATAGAAACCAGTCAATCTCCAAGCATTCTCCGAACCAACATGCATAATAGAATCAATATGGTAGTTTGAAAAACTATCCACCCACACATCCACCTCCTTCTTCCACAGAAGAGCTAAACACCACCATTATCGTTACTAGGAACAGTAAAACATCCATAAAAAAGAATCCTATCTCGAACCCATTTCATATGCTCCTTAGATGACCATGTTTAAGATAAAAACACAATCATGGGATCTTGTGCTTGCACAATGTCGACAAGCTCTTGAACTACACGCCGGTTCTCAAGCCCGTTGCAGTTCCAAGCTAAGGTTTTCATGGTTGTTGGCGGGGCTGAACCTCAGCCTCCACCATTAAATTCTTAAACTCAACCACCTGTTTCTTCCTTCCAACATTCACAAGTCTCAGTTCCTCACTTGAATCCTCTCTTGGTTGCTTCAAAGGTGTAAATCCCAACCCATCTGAAGGCAAACCACCCATTCTGCCTGATTTGGAATGACCATTTGTCCCCACCAGTTCAGTAGGCTCCTTCCTAATCCCGCCCTGACCAGCCCGGTTATCCCACTCATCCAATCCAGTCACCTTTGAGGTCTCAAAACACCCTAGTGCAGCATCAATTTCATCCAATTTAGCTTGAAAATCTTGGCTTACAAACCCACCCTACCTGTGCAGAAAGCATGCCAACCGAAGTGCTTTTTTCAAGGTTCACAGCATCCTCTAATCCAACATGTACTACCCTTGGTTGCTGCTCATCAGGTTCGGACAGCTCACTATGGTTCTGCTTAGCGGTCCGAGCTTCAGACCCTCCTTCCTCCCTCCTTGCCTGACTCGTTGCATCCCTGTTATCCTCCCTCACCTCCGCTTCATAACCAGCAACCTTTACAACCGTTTTCTTTGCCAAATTCGGAGTAACCGCTCGCATCCACGACCCAAATTGCTGGTCACTGTCCCTCAGCGTACCCTTCCTATTGAACCAAATAGAGCATCCTTTATCATGGTGAGTAATTTGACCACACCAATAACAAAGGTTAAGCAAGCGTTCGTATTTGAAGCTCACCCAATTTTCCTTACCATTGCGCAATCCTATTTTTCTGCCTCTGCTCAAAGGTTTTGTCAAATCAACCTTTACCTTAATCCGCATAAAATTGCCACCTTCATAGTCCTCATTGTCTGCCCTACTGTTCACAGCTTCCCCTGCCACTGAGACAATATCTTGGACCACTCGCATATTCAAACTCCCCACAGGAAGATCATGAACCTATATCCAAAAGTGTGCACTACCAGACTCTAGGCCCTTCATCTCCGTCTGGCTCTGTATTCTTTTCAGGGCAACCAAATATTTGTCAAAAGTCCATGGTTCACCCGCTACAACTCTGTCTATATTAGACTCCTCCGAGAACAAGAATAAAACTCGATGATTGCCCATGTTGCGTACTTCGAATCCCTTCTTAGTGTGCCAAAGTAATTTAAACGTTCGTGCGACGACTTCCATGTTCAACGCTCTGCCTATAAAAAACCTTGTTGTCAAAAGAAACTTCCCATCAAGTCCTCCATCGTCTACATGAAACGTATTTCCTTCAGACTCAGTCAGTGAAAAAGACTCCCACAAAACCGAGAGATTGTCCATGCCTTAATCACTAGAAAAAACCCCACGTTCTGCCCTTCAAGAAACCAGAAAATAAACTACAGCCTCACTACAGGGAGTAGGCACGTATTCTACAAACCTAAGGTTGGCGCCGCCAAAGCCTTAGGTCAGAGAAACTCTTTTGCACTGCTTTTTTGTTTGCTTGAATTGTAAATTTTATTCCTAAGCTTATATAATTTTAGTTCAAGTATAATATATTTTTATATTACTATATATTAGGTTAATATATTGATATTATATAATGTGCAATATATATATATATATATATTAAAGTAGCGGTAATTACAAACGACATACCGGTATCAATGGGTACAGAAATATTTTGCTTCTTTAGTTAAATTGGCTCTCTTGATTTATTAATACTAATTGAAGTTTCATAATATTCAATTAAAAAAAATGGAGTTTCATAATAATTTCTTTTTATACTTTAGCCCCCCTAACTTGGAGTCTTGGCTCCATTCCTGTCTATGGGTATTAAGTAGTTGCTTACCGCCTTTCACAAAATATAACTTCTTTTTTTCTTCTTTATTATAAACACAAGATATAACCTATTCATAGACACACATATAACCTTTGTTTGTTTGTTTGTTTTTTTTATATTTTATTTTGGGACCTTACCTCCCCAGTCCCAAGTGGGTTTCTAGGAGAGTAAAGCGCATTGGCACAATCCTTAAGTCAATTATGTTAAGAACACATATTTTGTTACAACTTATATATTTGTCAATTTTTAATTGGATTGCGTTATTTTCATATGAGACCATCATTGGTATTTAGTAAAAACAATCTAATTACCATTTAATACATGCTCAAATTTTTTTTAATGGGAATACATGCACAAGTTTGATAAGGTGTGTCCAAAGGCTTTCTAATGCAAAGCAACGAAATTACCCAAAGTTGACGGCAGCAGTGACCGCGCACTTCATTGAGCCACGTCATGCATGATGAACATCTAGATTCTAGAATCTAGACTATCACTCTATCAGTATCAATGTCAAAATTGTGTCTCTAAATGGTTTTATTTATCTTCTAAAAAAATTGGTTTTATTTAAAAATTCAGTATTATAATAATATTAACTTTTCTTCAGAGAATTTGGCAAGTAAATTGTCTACCAAGAAAGAGACATAAGTAGCATTTAGCAAGTAAATTGTCTACCAAGAAAGAGACATAAGTAGTATTATAATAATATTAACTTTTGTTTTATGGCGTAAATACATTTGGCCTAAATGTTCTTTTTGTTCCTATATTTTGGGTCATTTCTATTTTGATCTCTATATTTTTATTTTACCACTTTTAGTCCTTAATCCAATTAACGTTTGTTATTTTAGTCTTTTTCGTCACTCAACTAACAGAAAAAGCTGACATGGCAAATGGAGTGTACTATTGACACAGTAAATACTGATATGACGAATAAAATAATAATAAAAATTTATTTATTATTTAATAAATGCCACGTCAGCATAAAATAATAATAAATGCCATCCATGTCAGTTTAGAATTTTAAATTTTAATTGATCAATTTAAAAAAAAAAATAGAATTAAAAATAAAAAACACATAAATTTGGATTTAACATCCTCTTCATCAAGAACACAGAAGAGCACAACCCAGAAAAAATCATACAAACCCAGAATATCAAACACAAAGAACACAAGAAAATCAAACTAGAAAAATCATAAATGAATATTGTACAAAACAAAATCAATCCACATTTTTTTAGGATTGGATTAGGCAAGAAAAACCAACACACCCTTCTTTTCTTCCCAACTTCAATGGAATATTATCACACACCCACCAACTCAACTCGCCCAATTCACCTCCCTTGACTCACTCCCAACTCACCTACTATCACCACCATGCTCAAAGGCAAGCTCAAGCTTCCGCTTCCTGTTCCCGACAAAGCCCGCCGAGCCTTCCCGGACCGCCTTGACAGGTTGGTCGCTGGATTCGACGGAAAAGAAGAAGAGTACTGTGGAGGCTCCGATTTGGTAGTATTTGAACCCGGTGAAGAGCTTGAGACCTTTCAGCCTAATGGGTTCGTGTCCGATAAAGAGAGCGATGGCGTTGAAAATTTTGTTGAGGACCGACCCAGACCAGAAAAAGACGAGGCGGGTCCGGTTTCGATAGTGCAAGTCATTGCGGTGGACAAGAAAAGATCCGATCTTGAGCCTTATTGGGTTTTTTTTTTTTCAAAATTTCGAAATTTTTTTACAATAATCCTAAACTTTGTATATTCTGTTTGTAGTTTGAGTGAGTGTGTGTGTGTGTGTGTGTGTGTGTGTGTGTGTGTGTGTGTGTGTGTGTGTTTTAATGTAATTTCAAATGGTTAAGGATTGCTGGGTTTTTTCATTTTTTGTGAAGTTTCTTAATTTGGGTAGTTAGTTAATTTTGTACATTTGGTCTTACAGTCATTTTGGTTTTTGTTTTGTACAATATATGTAATTTCAAATGGTTAAGGATTGCTGGGTTTTTTCATTTTTTGTGAAGTTTCTTAATTTGGGTAGTCAGTTAATTTTGTACATTTGGTCTTACAGTCATTTTGGTTTTTGTTTTGTACAATATTCATTTATGATTTTTCTGAGGTTGATTTTCTTGTGTTCTTTGTGTTTGATATTCTGGGTTTGTATGATTTTTTCTGGGTTGTGTTCTTCTATGTTCTTGATGAAGAGGATAGTAGATCCAAATTCATGTGTTTTTTATTTTTAATTATGTTTTTTTTAAAAAAATTGATCAATTAAAATTTAAAATTCTAAACTGACATGGATGACATTTATTATTATTTTATTATTATTTTATGCTGACGTGGCATTTATTAAATAATAAATAATTTTTTTTATATTATTTTATACGCCACGTCAGTATTTATTGTGTCAACAGTGCACTCCGTTTGTCACGTTAGCTTTTTCTGTTAGTTGAGTGACGAAAAGGACTAAAATAACAAGCGTTAATTGGATTAAGGACTAAAAGTGGTAAAATAGAAATGTAGAGACTAAAATAAAAATGACCCCAAAATATAGGGACGAAAAGAGTATTTACACCAATACATTTATAGTGCCTACACTTTCGACAATTTCTTGATTTGGTCCCTAAACTAATTTTGCTCCTAGGTCAATCCCTAAAATCAGAAAATCAATTTTATTTTGGTTCTTGCCATCAATCCACTAATAGAAAAATCCTACGTGGGTAACAGAAGGCATAAGTGGCATGTTAAATGCTGATGTGGCTAATGATTTAATAATAAAAATATCACATCAGCAATCACGTCAGCATTTAAATTAATAAAAATGTCAGGTCAGAACAAATTAAAAATAAACATTAATCTAATTAAAATATTTAAAAAAACAATTAAAAACAAATATCTGAATTGTTAAAAGTTATTAAATTATTATCAGTTTCTAAATTAAAATTAAAAAAGTTAAATTATTAAATTAAAAAAGTTATTTTCATTCTTCTCACTCTCTTCTCTCTCTCTCTCTCCCGATTCACATTCTCCCTCTCTTTGATCTCTCTCCCCCAGTCGATTCTTTTTTTTTTTTTTTTTATAAACTCTTCCAGCCGATTGAATGCTTTGAAATGGGGTTTTGTGGATTAAGTTCTCAAGCTCGACCATGGAGTTTTATGAATCAGTGGAGGCGAAGGATCAGTTTGGGGTGGTGGGTTGGTTTGGATTTGTGGGTTGTGGATTTATGGGTGTGTTGTGCTACAGTGAAACCCAAGACCGATGGTGGTGGTGGTTGCGAAGGATCGGTTTGGGGTGGTGGGTTGGTTTGGATTTGTGGGTGTGTTTTGTTGCTGTGAAACCCCAGACAGGTGGTGGTGGTGGTTGCGAAGGATCGGTTTGTGAAACCATATTCTCCCTCTCTTTAATCTTTCTCCCTCAGCTGATTCTTTTTTTTTTTTTTGATAAACTCTCCCAACCGATTGAATGCTTTGAAATGGGGTTTTGTGGATTAAGTTCTCAAGCTCGACCATGGAGTTTTATGGATCAGTGGAGGTGAAGGATTGGTTTGGGGTGGTGGGTCGGTTTGGATTCGTGGGTTGTGGATTTATGGGTGTGTTGTGCTGCAGTGAAACCTAAGACCGGTGGTGGTGGTGGTTGCAAAGGATCAGTTTGGGGTGGTGGGTTGGTTTGGATTTGTGGGTTATGGATTTGTGGGTGTGTTGTGTTGTTGTGAAACCCTAGACAGGTGGTGGTGGTGGTTGCGAAGGATCGGTGGTTGTGCTGGCTATGTTGTTGTGATGGTCTCCATGGCAAAGCCTCAGGTGCAAAGCCCAAATCAGTCCTCATGACGAAGCCCAGACTGTTTCTAACGGCGAAATCTCAGGTAGTGGGTGTTGTGAAGCCTCAGGGAGTGGGTTTGTGGGTGTTGTGAAGCCTAGGTCAATCCCCACGGCGAAGCCACTCTCTACCTCTCCCCCATTATGCTATATTGAGAATTTTGATGGGTATTTGTGTAACGCCCCAAAATCATAAGCAATCAAAGTCTATTTAATCTGAATAATCCATAAAAATATTAAATGAAAGAAACCAACAATCTAAAATTTCATCACAAATGTCAGAGCTCTAATCCACCAAAGACAAAACATTCTCAAAATAATTCTCCAATACAAAGTTTAATGCCATAAAAATCATAATAAACTCCTCAGTTCCACAAAATAATTCATGACTATTGTCTTCCACTAGTCTCTACTCCAATAATTCATCTAATGTATCTGTAAGGGAAAATAAAAGGGGGTGAGATGACTCAATAAGTGGAATTCACTAACATTGGGGTGTGGGAACAAACCTTTCAAATAAATAATTCTTTCAACAAATTCACAACTTGTAACTTATCAATATTTTGTCATCAAATATTTCATGTAAAAGAAAATAATATCTTTATATTGTGAGCTATCATAATATATATACCATCATATAAAAAATTTCCTAGACTTTTCTCGTGGTCAACGTTTACGCCCTGTTGACAAGATTGTGCTGTCCCCTTTTAGGACTAGAATCTCCTTTCCATCCCTTTTTTCTTAAGGAATGCTCCTTTGGAACCTAAAGGTACACTCCCTTGTTAAGAAGCTTCCTTTTTGGATCCTCAATAGTATACTCCCTTATTAAGGAGCTATCAAATATGCACTGTCCCCTTATCTGGGACCGTCCCTTTCTAAGAACTAGCTGTAGTATGATTGTCCCTTACTAAGGACTAAACACCATACTGAGCTTCTAATCACAACTTGTCATAGGTTTTCAAAACATATTCAATATGCTCACAAAATAATCCATTTATAATTCTCAAAAATATAAAGATATATTCACACATACAAGTTTAAATAAATTTAGGTTGTCCCATAAGTTTTTCATAAAGCGAATAGTCAATGTGCACATCAAACATTTGTAAAATATCCATTTATATATAGAATATCAACATATTTCTTTGATATAAAATAGTTTAATAATCAACACTGTTTTGGGAAAACCCCCAAAATTAGTAAACACCACTTACCTCTTATTTGCAAAATAAAAGGAATCAATCACCCTTAAGTCACAATGAATCAGTAGAATTAGAGCATAGCAACACCAAAAATAGGTCCATCAATACACGAATTTCCTACTAAAATCTGTTTACTTAGACAATATGATCTTAGACAACACTAATATTTCCAAAATTTTACATTTATTTATGTAACTCTCCAATTCACTTTCAGCTTTAATCTAATTGTTCTATTCCACGTATTTTTACTATCCATTAATGAACATGATTGTACTGCAACTCTATAAAACTCTAGCAATTCACTAAAGGTCTAGCCATCATATATTCTACTATTCCTTGGAAGCCACATGATATGTATATATATATATATACATATCTTTTTTTTAGAGACAAATATATATACATGTCTGATTAACCTAATATTTATATCTATTAGTCAAAAGGAGGAACCACATAATATGGTTCTGCCAAATCAATCATAGAGCCAAGGAGGACCATATGGCTATACATACCATTCATACGTAATCAATTTCAAAGTATGGACCATACGGCTATATGTATACAATTCCTATTATAATATTGTAATCATCCTAGTCAGCTTTCCCTTCAATATAGATGATAGGTTTAGATTGCCAGTTGTTTTACTTGGTACCCAAAGAACAAATGCACATACCCATGAAGGACCACATGGCTATATATATAATTCCTATTATAATATTATAATCATCTTGGTCGGCTTTCCCATCAATATAGATGATAGGATTATATTTTATGAACCCAATTCCAGTTGTTTTACTTGGTACCAAAAGAAGAAATGCACGGACCCATGTGGGAACAATTATTAGCCATAGAATAATTTCCACTCTCTAAATCTTCCAACTTTCTAAAATTTCAGCAAGACAACCATACCTGAATACTTGTGCACAGCCATAGAGAAGAAAGGAAACAGCTCAATCGTGTGTTGTAGCTGAAAACAAAAAGGAACTTTCTTATGTACTTACACGTGTAACTTAAAAGGTAAAAGACTAGAGTTATCAAGGCTCATATATTTACTTATGCCACCTCATTTGGGCTTCATATCCCATAGTATTTATCTTATTTTTAATATCTTAGGCCCAAATCAATTTAATCCATTTAATTGTAGACCTCCTTTATAATTTACGCATAATAATTAAATTGGTATCAAAATTATGGGGTGTTACAATTTGGGACAGAGATGGTTTTGGATAATAATTTTGGTTGAATATATAATTGATTTTTGTGGAAGAATTTGGGTACAAATTTTGGAATATTATGGGTTTCTATTCTTTTGTTCTTGTGTTTGAATATTTTGGGTTGTTATTCTTATGTGTTCATGATCAAGATGAACACAGATCTTAATTGATTTTATTTTTAATTTTGTTTTTCCTCTTTTTTATTTGATTAAAACCGATAAATTATTATTTTTTAATTTAGAAACTGATAATAATTTAATAACTTTTAACGATTCAGATATTTGTTTTTAATTTTTTTAATATTTTAATTAGATTAATGTTAATTTTTAATTTGTTCTGACTTGACCTTTTTTATTAATTTAAATGCTGATATGAATGCTGATGTGGTATTTTTATTATTAAATTATTAGTTATAACATCATTTAATATGCCACTTATGCCCTTTGTTAGTTAGGTAAGATTTTTTTTGTTAGTGGATTAATGACAGGGACCAAAATAGAATTGATTTTCTAATTTTAGAGACTGACCTAAGAGCAAAATCAATTTAAAAATCAAACCAAAAAATGATCCAAAATATAAAGACAAAAAATATATTCACGCCTTGTTTTATCTTTTCTTACTCATAATGCTGCAAATTATGTGTACTTAAGACACTGTCACGATTGACTCAAAAAAAAAAAAAAAAAAAAAAAGACACTGTCACGACACTGCCGTGGCAGTGCTCGTACTTTGAGTTTTTAGTTTAATGCTATTTGCTTTGTACCAAAAAAGAGAAAAAAAGAAAGAGACATAAGTAGTATTTAATTTTGTTTTATTAATTTACTACGGAGAAGCAATGCTGGTCAAATTGGAAGGATCCTAAAAATTAAGTGGCCCCACTACTTTCCAAAAGTTGAATTGATTTCAGTGGTTGTTGAATGAGATGTTTAGAAGAATTTGCTTAAGACTTACTGATTTTTTTTTTGTTTGTTTTGTTTTGAGAAACAAGACTTGCTGATTTAATTGTGAATAAATGTTCGTTTCAAATATCATTAAAACAAAAAGGGCAAAAAAGAGGTTATCAAAAGCAAAAGGCAGAAAAGAAGGGCCGTAAGGCCAATCTAGCTCACTTTAATTCTTTTTTGTGGCCATCCAAAGTTTATATCCAGGCATTTGGATAGTACTACTACAATCATTTTTACAATTTTATCATTCATATAAATTATGAGAAGTGAAGTTGTGGGCTAATAAACATTACATTTTTTTTTTACCACTTACAACTCAGCATGAAGATAAATTACGGTAAAAATTATAAAAATTGTTGTGACAAATTAGTGCATAACTTTTACAACAATTTAGTCACGGTGTAGACCATTATGCTTCAAGAATCTTATGATGATTTCCATAATAAAGATGCCTGTTTCTTTGTTTACCTTTTTTTTTTTTTTTTTTTTGGGAGCTGTTTCTTTGTTAAGACTTGTGGCTTTGGGCTTTCTGATAGTTATTAATTATATTAAATTAAATGAGATACAATAGGGATATATTACATACACACACAAGAAGAGTAAATGAGATTCTAAAGCATATATAATACAAACCAAACTCTACTAAAAAAACCAAAATATGTTTAGTTGACCGAGAAAATAAGCAGTAAGTAGTGTTCTTCAACTGTTCTGGACAAAGCATTACAAAGGATGGCATATTCGTGTTAGGAGTTTAGGCGTGGAAAGAAGCTTAATGCTAGCCAATCACAAATTCACAATTATTGGAGAAAAATTATTATCTGTATTATTTCTTAGACAGACTTAATTTTTGTTTTGAATTTTACATACAATGTTAATTTAATGTCGATAGAAACAAAGAAGCATACTGTATTATTATAACATAGGCTATAGTTTTAGACAACAGATGAGGAAGCATCCATGGACCAAGCTAGGCACAGAGACAATAGTACAGTAAAAAAGGGCAGTACAACTAAACAATGGAAAATTAAAATCAATCACCACTTTAGCTGATGAACACAAGGCCAACCAAATAAAAATCCAAGTCGTTTCTACCAGTCAATACTCCTCAGGTACAGGCAGATCTTCATCACCAGGCGGAGCCAAAACCCAATCACCTTTCTCATCTCGCACCATCCCTTTGTTCTTCTCTATCCACCATGACCCTGGTACCAAACACTCATCCTTGAGAAACTCACACGACTTGTTCACCAGAGCCAAGCTTCTCTTAACCTTTAACTCAAATTCCTTTTCCTTCCCATTCCACCCAGCTACCACATGCAACATGGCCTGCAAATTATGCCAATCACTTGGATTCTTTGAGTCTTTCAAGCTCGGTGACTTCCTTGTATCTATAACCAACTCAATCCCAGTGTCCACGAATCCCAACAAGTGCCCAGGATAGTGAGGTATGAGATCAATGGTGTTCCTCACGTGCAAAACATTAAGATTTGGGTAACTTTTGAACCTTTGATTGAAAGCTTTATTGCCAACTTGTGGGCACCCGAACACAATTGCTGAAACTGGAATATCAGAAACACCATTCTCCACCAAATCAAAAGCGCTCAAAACTGATAAACTAGCACCAAGACTATGCCCCACTAGTGTCACACTTACCTTCTCATCTTGGTACTGCTTTATCAGCCCCTTGATTTTGGTTAAAAGCTGTACTCTTGCACTTGTTTTTGTGAATGGCGACTTGGGGTCATCCGAGGTGTAGATTGTAAGCCAACCCCTCATGACTTTTGGAACCTTTTCATTATCATCATCGCTATCACTGCTACTAGCATCACCATCATTACCATGCTTAGCTGCAGGCACATGTTGTGGATGCATCAAAGACTGGGCAGACTCGAGGTCAGCACCCAATACATCAATCCACTCGTAGTTCCTTGTAGTACCACGCCAGACCACATAGATTTCACGTCTGCCTAAGGCGGAGCTAGCCTCGTCAGTTGTCACAGCTATATAGCCAATCCAATTGGACTCACGGTCCCAAGACTCACGGGACTGAGAGTGGAAGAAAAAGGCTTCACGATGACCAACTCTAGCCGTGGCATAAAGAAAGGACACAACTTGGTAATCAGAGGCAGCCTCAAACATGACTTTGTTGAAGAAAGAGGCCTTGCCATAGCGACTAGATCCACAGTACTTGGAGTTCTCGTCGTTGTTGAAGGCATCATAGGTGCATTGGATGAGATCACCACATCGAAGTACGAGTTTTCGGAGGCTAAGGTTGAGAGGGTCCAATAGACCTTCCCAATTGTTGCTACCTAGGAGTTCTGGCCATGTTGGTTCTTCTGCTTCTGTTGCTGCGTAATTGTTGTTGCTCATGGTTACAATTGGAGCGCTGTTGTGGTTGTGATTTGGACGATGAAGGGAAAGTTTATGGAAGTGTGAGTGTGAATGTGTTTGCTTTGTGGAATTATTTCCCATCTCCATTCGATAGAGAAAATTATTTGGGATTTGATGGATTGAGAATAGGCACCGTATTGTATTTGTAGATAAAGAGTGGGTGGTGATGAACATGGTGTTGACCCACTATGAATGAGTCTTTTAATTCGCTTTTTCCTCTTGGTGTTTTCTTTTCTATTTCATTTCTTATGTCTTTGTCGGTTCTTGGGCAAATGTATGTGGGGACGGTTAAATTAAACTAACGCGGTTTTTAAATGAGGATACCATGTGGAACACCTTTTTTTTTTTTTTATGGGACAATGTGGAACATATTTGATTCATGGGTCAACTTTTTCAACAAAAATACCAACTTACTAGAGGCATTTTTACTATTGACTTAAAAAAAAAATTTAATTTAGTGATATAGAAATAGAAGTTCTCTCTCGCTTCTCAAAAAAGAAAAAAAAGAAATAGAAGTTCTCGACGTTATAGGGTCACATCCAAAAAAGGAAAACAAAAAAAAACAAAGAAGGAAAAAAAGACTTATGTGGGGGTGTGACTTTGTGAGTGTTGAGTGTTTTTTTTTTTTTTTTTTTTTTTTTTTTTTTTTTTTTTTAAGGTTGATTCTCTAAAAAAATGGGTTTTAATTAGGGGTGTCAATGTTCGACCCAACCCGCGAACACGACACGAACCCAACACGGTTTTTTTCGGGTTAGGGTTGGGCCTTAATGGGTTTGGGTCATAAATGGGTCGACCCGAAAGTGACACGATAAGAAACGTGTCATAAACGGGTCAACCCGCGTAACCCACAATAGACACGTTTGACACGCCAATTTATTTGTGTCAAATCCGAAATGACTCACTTAACACAACCCGTTTAACTCGTATAACAAATAAATAATTATTTTATTTTAGATTTTTCAAATACCTTTTATATCCAATATATATTTTAAATTTAAAAAAAAAAGTAAGTAATTACAAATGAGAAAGGTAATCTTATTTGTTGCATTAGTTATTATTACTCTTACATTATTATTATTTAGTTCATGTAAAACTGTTGAGGCGTGATCATATTTTGTAACTACTAATAATTTTTTTTTTTTTTTGGCATAGAACTTGTACAAATGAAATTGGATGAGTTTGTGGAAGATGTTATGAACTTGGACATCAACAAAGAATCTGTGGATGATAATCGTGGTCATAGTCAGGATTAGTCTACTATTTGCTCAAATTCTTTCAATATTGATACTTAGCATTTGGCGAGTTCCAAGGATATTATATTTTTGTTGAACTATGTTATTTTATTTTTGTTAAACTATGTTATTTTGAATTTGGGTTGAAGTGCTGCACTTCTTTTGAAGTGTAAAGAACTTATTTCTAGATGAATGTTATATTTTTATTGAACTATATTATTTTGAATGTGGGTCGAAGACTTAAAATGTATGCACTGGTTTTTGGGATATAAAAAAAGATAATTTATAGATGGATGTTATATTTAATATTATACAGGTTGAAATGGGTTGTGTTACATTCGTGTTAACCCAACACGATCCGTTTATTAAACGTGTCAAATGGGTTGGGTCAGGTCAACCCGCCTTATTAACAGGTCGGGTTAGGGTTGAAGGATCCTGACACGATTATTAAATGGGTCGGGTTAGGGTTGAGTCATTTAGTCTAATACCCCTACCTCGACACGACACGAACCCGACACACTAACCCGAATTGACACCCCTAGTTTTAATGACTCTTTTTTTAAAAAAATTTTTTAAAAGACTAATTTAACGCAATAGGAAATTTAATAAATTACAAGTTGGATACAAATAAGATTTTATGAGAGCTACAGCTAATCAGTCTGCTTAACCAAGCAAAATTTGGGGTTTGACTGGTTCAACGTTTGTGCACAGCTTACTTTATTCACAATTTGATTAAATTAAACTTTTGAGCCTCAAAGTATGGAATTATTTTTGTTTTTTTATCCAATAAGTTTATAATTTTTTATTTTAACCCACCAAATTTAATTTTGTTTTCAAAATACTCATTCCATAAGTAGGTGACTAACTTGACTATTGGGAGAGAGAAAGAAAAACCAAAAGAAACTATTCCATTCTGTTGCAATTTAAAGGCCAAGTTACGAATATTGATGTAATGATCAATTTAAAAATAAAATCAAATTTGGTGTACCAAAATAAAATATCTCAACCTTAAAAAATCAAAATCAAAATAACCTCCAAAATTTAAAGATTAAACTTTTAATTTAATCTCTGAATTTAAATCGGTTTATTTATTAATTTTTTAATTAAGTAAGTATATAAAAACCAAGGCACAAGGATATTCCCTGAAGAACATACAGATAGAAATTGTTTACCAAAAAAAAAATACAGATAGAAATCAATACAAAAACAGCGCAGAATGTGCTTTAACTTTTCTTCTTTAAAAAAAAAGTACCTTAACTTTAGCTAATACATCATAATAGCCTAGGTCAAGTTGCACAATCCACGGTGCTAACCTGCACAATTTAGGGTCCGTTTGGATTGAACTTATTGTTGCTGAAACTGAAAACTGAAAACTAAAAACTGAAAATACTGTAGCAAAATAATTTTTAAATGTGTGAATAGTATCGTGGGACCCATAAACAGTATGTGAACAGTATATGAACAGTGCGTGAATAGTATTTTTTCCCTGCACAGTGATTTTACTGTTCACATGCAGAGGAAACAAAAAAAAAAAAAAAAAGGCATGAAAACGCAGAGCTGAAACGCAATTTTCAGCTCTCCCCAAACGCTCACTTAGTGAAAATCAAGGCACAATGACATTCCTCGAAGCACATACAGATAAAAAAAAAAAAAAAAAGACATTGTACCTTATCCAAAAAAAAAAAAAATAAATAAAGGCATTGTACAACGTACAAGGATCTCAAAATAGCGCTAACATTAACTTATCTAAATCTAAATTGTATATAGTATAAAAATTGGATCCAATGACACATGTTTTTATGTTAAAATATAGATCAATAATACCTACATCTCAAAAAAAAAAAAAAAAAAAAATCAATAACAATTGTTAAAACTCCTGTAAGTCATTTCATTTTTTCTTCCTATAAACATTTTGTCTAATTATGACGGCAATTAATTTCAATCCGTAATCATTTTTGGTATTCCAAGTAAAAAGTCCCACAATTCAAGAAAAAAAAACTTTAATAGTAAATACAGCTGGCAATGATAAATTTCTTCTCATAAACATTTTGGATATTCCTAGAATATTGCGGATAAAATTCTCTTACAACTTAACAAAAAGAAAAACAATTATAAAGATAATTAATTTCTTTCCATAAACATTTTGGATATTCCAAGAATATTGTGGATAAAATCCTTTTATGACTTAACTTAACAAAAAAAAAAAACCACCGCATATCTTTGGTGTGATAATCACCTTATGTTTGTGGGGTGTGGGGGGTAAGGGCCGAGGTTCAAGTCTCCAAGAGGGAGTTTCACACACATATACACTTAGATTAGGTTAGAGTAGAATTCTATCTTGTAAAAAAAAAAAAAAGACAAATGTATAATATTCATATTCAATATTTTGATGAAAATAATTAATTTTTTCCCATAAACATTCTAGATATTCCGAGAATATTGTGGATAAATTCCTCTTACAACTTAAAAAAAAAAAAAAATCAAATCAAATCAAATGTATAATGTCCATATTCACTACTTTTTATCTTTATTAGCATGCTAAGACACTAAGGTTATGTTTGGAACAATTTTTATTTTCTATTTTCAAAAACTTGTTTTTGGGAATATTAAAAAAAAAAATCTTGTATTTTTGAAATAAAAAGCATGTTAGGTTAGTTGACATTAAAAAAATAGTTTTTTGAAAAAAAAAATAGAAAATACTATAATATGTTGTTATTAGAATTTGAACTCTAATGCTAACTCATTAAATGAGATAGATTCATTAAATTAAATGTGTGTTTCTATTAACTTTTGAAAATTAGAAACTAAAAATAGCCTTTTGCATGTTTTCAGTTTCCTTCATAAACTGAGTTTTGAGAACAGATTTTGTTTTTTTTTTTTTTTTTTTTTTTTTTTTTATCTATTTTGGATTTCCAAACAAGTTTTTAAGTTTCAAAAATAGAAAATTGTTTTTAAAAACAGAAAATAAAGGGAAAAAACAGCTACCAAACATACCTTAATTGTTTTTAGTGTAGGTGAGATTTGAATCCTATGGCTCTAATTCAACTACAATAAACTTTAGTACTAGTTGAACTAACTAAAACTCACTCTATATTATATATTTAGTTATTTATATAAAATATTTTTTTAAGGTGGGTTAGGGATTGTTAGGGTACTTTTTTTTACACCTAATTTTATTTGAGTACCACCTATTTATTTTCAAATACCACTAATAAGTTATTGGGTTTTGCCAAATATTTGTTGCTCTATTATTATGTTAATCACAAATATTTCATATCTCATTATCTAAATTGGGTAATTATATAAACTATCACAAAAAGCCCAAAAACTCATATTTTATCCAATTTTATTATCATTATTTAGCTAAGCCCAAAACCGGCCTTATGAACCCAATACACACATCATATTCTATTTAAAACCCAAGAATACTTATATTCAACAATATTTGAAAAGGCCATGATTTAAGTCCATGGCAAAATAATTTTATCACTGGAATTCAAATCTATAATCAAAGTCCATAATTTAAACCCATGACAATTTTATCAATGGAATTCAAATCCATAATCAAAACTCATGGTTTAAACTCATGGCAATTTATTTATCCAGAGCCCAATTCACATTGGCAATATCAAAACTCAATTCTCATTAATAACATCAAAATCTAATTTTCATTGGTAATGTGGGAACCAGAGATGAGACTGTTGGGCTTGAACTCACTTGGGCTCAAAATTTATTTGTAGAGTGGGCTTTAAGATTTCCTACTCTGGGTCGTTCTCGGTAGAGAGACTCAAAGCAATATTCATTCTCTCTTCCTCCTTAACTGTTTTCTCTCTTTTTTTCTAAACCCATTCCTCTTCCCAAACTTCTGCTATTTATAACTAAGGTTAGTGGGGAGATTATGATTACAGCCACCGCTAGTGCTATTGAAGGTCCAATATTATCTGCTTTAAGTGGGTGTTTAGGTGAGAATGGGATGCAACAATTGTGGCCTTGGAACTTGGTTCCAACTTAGTTGATTGTGCTCGGTAATGCAGTTCCCCGAGCATTTCATGATTTTCCCGGACAGGGTTCATATGCTTGTTCGGGAAAGCTTATGCCGAACACTTCTCAGGATTCGAGACCCAAAACTTGTTTTTACATGAAGGCAGTTTCAAGAAGGGCTTAAGGTAATGGGGTCGTTCCATTGGGCCTGGGCCTAGGGCCCATATGGGTCTTGGGATCTCGGTGCCGTACAAGTAACATCAAAGCCAAATTCTCATTGGCAATATCAAAGCCCAGTTCTCGCTGGCTATATTTAAAACCCAATTTTCATTGGCAACATTAAAACCTAATTCTCACTGGCAATATCAAAGCCTAGTTCTCATTGGTAATATTTAAAATCAAATTCTCATTGGCAACATCAAAGCCTAATTCTTATTGACAATATCAAAAGCCCAACTTACGTTGGCACTATTGTAAGCCCAAGCTAACAAATTGGCACTATTTTATCAAAAAGCCCAAAGTTATTAATACTTGGCAAAACACTATATCATAATTATTTCACTTAAAAGTCCAATAATGAACAATACTTTAGATTCTTAAACCTATTACTATAATATTACAAGCTCAAGGAGTTTATGAATTATCTATTCTCAAAACCTATGGCAATCATCTTATAAAAGCCCATGGAAAGTTATGAATATTTATCTTAGACCCATGACATTTATTTATTTCATATCATATTATAAACTCATATTCACTATCTATCTTATATCACAACATTCATAATATCTATTTCCAAAACTCATGGTAATTATTCATCCAACATGCCCATTATGATTATCTATAGAAAAACTCATAAGAATATCACATTATTCCATTATAGTAGTTGTTACCATATTTATTTAAAACCCAAATATTGCGTTTATTTAAAACCCATGGTAAATATTATTCTCAAGAAAATATTGGAGGTCATTATTTAAAAAGCCTCAAAGAAAATATCATTTACAAAGTAATCCATAGCAAAAATTATGAGAAACTATACCAGTTGTTATTTAAAACCCATGGAAATTAATACCCAAAATCTATCATAAATATTTATTAAAACTCATGAATTCATTTTTTTTCTACTAACAACTAAAGCTCATGTGGAATAAAAATACATGATAATATATGATAGTTTTGTCCATTTTGGAGGGCTCACAATGAGAAAGCAAAAAGATAGGCTTAAGTGGAGAGAACCATCAAGTTAGAGGCCCACCAAAATACTCAGCCCTCATGGTCAAGGCCAACATGAAATCTTAGCCAAAATAGCCCATGTGTGCAAACTGACCCGCTGGAGAACTCCATTCAGTTTTGCCTTCTAATTCACCTCTAGAAGCAACCAAGCTCCCAAACCAAATTAGGAGCTGGCCACCTATCCCACTCCCAACTCTGACGTGAACAGTACCAGAGACTGACACCTAAGGCTAATGGGCAATAAATACCCTTCTTCCCCAAGTTTTGGTCACAACTCAAGGAAGTCATAACCAAGACCTCAAAACTCATGAAATTCTCAACCAAATAGTTTATTTTCTTACTAAAAATGAATGTAATTGGTTTATAAACCAAGCCCATGAATCCTAATGGGGAAAATTTGGAAACATGTAGTTTGGAGGGCATAAAGGGCTTTTCAGCGAAACCCTCTGAAATAGACTTAAACTTTGACACCTGGCTTAAGGTATTGAATCCTACTTCCTAGGGTCCAAATCTCAATTGCAGCACTAGGATTTCTCCTTAATACCTGCCTTAATCCCATTGGCTGAACACAATCTCAGAATTCTTAGCATTTAATGCAAGATTATGTTGATTTTTACCCATGTGTGACATTGCCCAAAGAAGCAAAATAGCCCCAAAAGCAAATCTCCAATTTTAGGCCAAATCATAAAATAATTTAGTTTGTTATCCTGCCCTTGATCAGTCTTACATTTCTGGACTTTTGCTAATCAATCCCTTAAGTTACACTATAAAAGGTGTTGAGGGGAAAATTTTTGATGTTCCCAAATAGAATATGGGGTAACCAAGCCGAAACTCAACAATGGGCCCTTGAAATAAAGCCCAAAGGCTATCGGTGTGGTGCAAGTCCGCCCAAGTAAGAGATAGAGGCTGCACCCTAATAAGAAGACAACAATAAAGCCCAATAAACACGTCAGTATTGTTAGTTTGTTATATTATTAGTCTTTTTACGGCGTCATAGTTCAAATCAGTCCTCTAGCGGTACGGTATTATCTCCAACGGTAGGGGTGAAATTATACTTAGAGTCCAGCAGTCAATGATTAAATAAATTTAGGAAAATGTTCACTCCTAGGGGTCTTTGTGTGTCTTGGTCAAGGGAATTTATAGTACTTTCAGCCATCATTACATCAATTGTGAGGGAAAAATTCAATTGTTACAAATACATTATATCCTTTATCATAATAATAATAATAAACAATGATTAAAGTCTCTATAATTACAAATAAAAGAGGAAAAATAGGATGGAATGAAGGGAGAGAAAGATCTCTAGCTCAATGCAACAAGTATTAAACTAAGATTTTGGTGAGTGTATAATTATAAGGCATGAATGAGGTAAATGTGGGCTATTTTGAGTGAGTGAGATAGGATTAACACTGAGGTTAAGGCTTTTTGTGGGTAGTGGTCTGTTTTTGACTAGTTGAGAGACATTTATGGGTAGTGATTGTGTGAAAGGGGTGAGGAGAATATCTGAAATTAGACGAGTGTAGGCTGAAGATGATGAGTGGTGAGCTTAAGGAAAGCTAAATCACGAGTAAAGTAGTAAACAAACTAAGGGTTTCAGAGGGAGTGGCTGTCCTGGTCAGTTATGGGACATTTATGGAGTAGGAAGGTGTAAGCAAGGTGGTGAATGTTGGTGTTATGGTGACTATAGGCTGAGAAAGGTCGTGAGTGAGCTCAAGAGAGCTTGGGGAAGCTTAAAGAAAGCAAATAGGGATTGAATTTCTGCAGAGTGTAGTCAATGACAGAAATTTTCTAGAGAGGCTTCTCCCTCCTTAATGGGCTGAGGTGTGTGTATTTATATATTGGAGCTTAAGAGAAGCATTGATTAACAAGAATCCAAAAATGCATGACTCATCAAGGGTGACGAATCAAGGTTAAGCTTCTTGAGAATTTTTGGTCAGCAGTAAGAGATTCACTTTAGGGGCTACCTTACTTCTTTGGGTAATGATGGGATTTTAGAGCTTTTTGCATTAAGTGCTAAGATTTTCGGGGCTGAGCTTAATTATTGTGTATCAAGAGTGAATCCTAATGCTGCAAACTGAGATTTGGTCCCCCAATAAGTAAGATTTCAACACCCCAAGCTAGGTGTCAAGTTCTAGTCTACTTCAGAGGGTTCCGCTGGAGATCCCTTTATGCCCTCCAAACCACATGTTCCCAAATTTTCCCCTTTAGGATTCATGGGCTTGGTACATGAATCATGTCTTGATCGTTTTTAATATTTATAGCATTAATTTGTTGAAGTTTGGATAATTTGATTTCAGCTCCCCTTCCGCTGGAGGTGTAGTCTTAAGGAAGATCATGGAGTCTCTTCATCCTTTTGACTTTAGCTGATATGACAGCCTTTGGGCACTATTCACGTCAGGCAGAGGGTGGCAGAAAATTGATGGGACAACCCTTAGTCCATTCTCAAAGGCTTGGTTCCCTTGTATGAGTCTCTAGTTGCCTTTTGGTTAGTTGCTTGTGTTTTTTGCTTGGGCTTGCTCACATGGGCTAGGTTGTGTGCACATGTTGCCATGGGCTTTCATTCCTCATGGATTTTATTAGCAAATATTTTTGGGTTTTTCATAAATACTTGCAATGGGCCTTTGAGCAATTAGTTGTAACGTTTGAAACAATAGGACAAGTTTCAAAATACTTTTGGAAATACTATTTACTTTGATGAATTCCATGTTGCAATAATGTTCATGGTTTCTAATAATCGCATCATAACTTAAATGATGAGCTTGTGGATTTGAATGTTTACCATGAGTGTCGAAAGCGTATATTATGGATGTTGCAATGCAAATGATGTCCATGTATTTCATGGGTTTATTACAATAAATATATGTCATGGGTCTAATAATCATAACTTTCCATGAGCTTTTACAAGATGATTGCCATGGGTTTTGAGAATAGATAATTCGTAAATTTCATGAGGTTGTAATATTATAATAGTATGTTTAAGAATAATTATGATATAGAATTTTGCCAAGTATTTAATAACCTTGGGCTTTTGATAGAATAGTGCTAAGTAGTTAGCTTAGGCTTTTAATAGTGCCAACGCAAGTTAGGCTTTTGATATTGCCAATGAAAATTGGACTTTAAATAGTGCCAACGTAAGTTGGCCTTTTGATGTTGCCAATGAGAATTGGGTTTTGATATTGCCAATGAAAATTGGGTTTTAAATAATGCCAACGTAAGTTTGGCTTTTGATATTGCCAATGAGAATTGGGCTTTGATGTTGTCAATGAAAATTGGGTTTTGATGTTGCCAATGAGAATTGAGTTTTGGATAAATAAATTGTCATGTGTTTAAATCATGGGCTTTGGTTGTGGATTTGAATTCCATTGATAAAATTGTTTTGCCATGGACTTGAATCATGGGCTTCTTAAATATTGTCAAGCATAAGTATTCTTGGGCTTTAAATAGAATATGATAATAAATTGGATAAAATATGAGTTTTTGGGCTTTTTGTGATAGTTTATATCATAACTCAATTTAGATAATGAGATATGAAACATTTGTGATTAACATAATAATAGAGCAAAAAATATTTGGGAACACCTAATAACTTATTAGTGGTGTTTGAAAATAAATAGGTGGTACCCAAATAAAATTAGGTGTAAAAAAAAAAAAAGTACCCTAACAAAAGGGAACTACCATTAACTCATGGAGGACAACAAATCTTATCATAAAATTCCTCACTCATCATGTTGTTTTCAGCCCATAAGTCAGTCCCTTAGTTTAGAAACTAGCCTTTAGTCCATAATACTCATATACACTTACCTATAAACATCACATTCCATTTTCTCAGAAAATCCTAGCACCTTAAAATAGACACCAACCAACCACTCTGAAATTTCTGATTTTCTTGTCACTTTGCTTGCGGTTTAACTCTCCCCAAGCTCATAAATCACTCCCCTTAACCCACACTCACTTAGCTTCAAACATTCCCTTTATTTTTTTGCATATTTACAGCCCATAAATGTTTCCTAATTAGTCACAAACAACTCTTTACCCATAAAAGCTTTAGCCTCAACATTAACTCCATCACACCACCACAAGCTTAAATATCGACTCACTCAAAAATAGCCTACACTACACCATTCATGCCCCACATATAGATATTCCAAAAATCTTAGTTCAATATGTGCTGCATTAAGCTGGAATCTCTCTCTCCTTTCATTCCATCCTATTTTTTCCTCTTTTACTTGTAATTATGAAGCCTTTAATCCTTATGTATTGTTATTATGATGAAAGCCATAATGTTTTGGATACTATGGAAGTTTTCCCTCATGATAACTTGATAATAATAAAGAAACTATATGATTTTTATCTTGTAAACACATTTATTGACTAATCAGACGTTACCACTGGAGGTCTGTCATATTCATTGCTAGACCGTTTTTCCTCTTGTGTACTTGTTATAATGGGTCAACTTCTATATTAACCAACTATGGAGGAAATGCATAATTTTTACTATACAAATACATTGATTGATTTTCCAAACATCAACCATTAGACGTTTCTCTTACTTACCGCTAGACTATTATTTAAGCACTTGTTGTGATGGGTCATCCTTTGTGCTAGCTTATCTTTTCAGGATGTATTTTTAGGGCCTTATTATAATCTTTGTTGGATGCAACCTAAACTTTGAGTAAAATGGGCCTTTCACACTTCACCGATAGCCTTTGAGCCATATTCTAAGCCTAAATTTGAGTCTTGGTTTTGACTCCCCTAACATCATGCGCGCGATGAAAAACGCCCTCAATAGGGATCATGTTAGCTCTTTTTTTTTTTTTTTTTGAATTGTTTACAACAAAAATTGTCATATAAACTCTTTTCAAAATTATTTTAATACATCCTCAAACTTTATTGGTATCCATAAAAGTTAAAAGTCTTATAAAAGAATAAAAATGAAAAGAAGTGGGTTCCAGTCATCTTAACTTGTAAAATATTTAATTGTTGAAAAAGATATATGGGTTCGAACCATGCCAATACAAAAAATTAATTGGTGTTTTGACCTGATGATAAAAAAAAATCATTATAGAGCAAATGTTATAAGTTGAAATATTATCCTATCTATCCAAAATAAATAAATAAAAATGACTATAATTTAGTGTAGGACTGAGCAATGGACTTAACCCACCCGAAAACCCGACCGACCCGACAGGTTTTGGGCGGGTCTGAGAATATTCGGGTTGGGTTTCGGGTCTTAATTTCAGGTTATTTTCGAGTTTGGGTCGGTGTTGGCTTTGGCGTCGGGTCATATAAATATTGTACTTCTAAACCTGAATTTTTTTTTTGTTGAAAAAACTCTAATCTTTGTTGGTCTCTCTTCGCCTCCCTCAGCTTTCTCTTTATTCGTCAAACCTCATCCTTACAAGCTTAGTGTAAGAAAGAAGGGTGAACATTGTTTGGTCTTTTGCTCTATCTCTCCACCTCCCTCAACATCCATTTAGATTTTCGGTCATTCGCTCAGTTTAAAGCTTTATCTCTATGTAAGTCATCCTTCTCTTTGTTAATTTAATTGAGTTTTTAATACTTTTAGATTTTGGGGTTTTTTTCTATGTGAATATCCTGTTCGGGTTTGATTTTCTTGCGTTTTGTGACGTGAGTTTGGCTTGAATCATTTTTTTAAGGACCCATTTTGATTTTTTCTTTCTTTTAGGTTTTTAACTAAAGAGTTTTGCTCCTCTACCTCTCTCACTGAGTTCTCTCTATGTGTGTAACAGTGTAAGTATCCACTCATCCTTTTCTATTAGATTCTAAGGTATAATTATTTTTTTTTATGTGAATATCCAATATCCTTAGGGTTTTATTTTCTGGTTGTTGTTATGTACTTCATGCTAATACTCTTCTTTTTTTTTTTTTTTTTGCTCTGTTTAATTGTTTTTTCTTCTATTCTCTTTTGGGATTTTTGTACATTTTGGTTTTGTGTTTGATTATATGAATTGGGTATTCTTTATTTTTACTGATATTGAAAATTGATCTACAATTTGATGTTTTTGTAATTTGTTTATGAAATTGTTGTGGATTGCAAATGTGATTTTCTTGGATATATTTTTTTTTTGGGGTTTTTTTTTCTTTGGTTGTAATAGTTGCTACTGCTCTAATAGAACTATAAACAAATGATTACGCTTTTATACATACATACATACATACATACATATATATATATATATATTTTTTTTTTTCTCTCTCTCTTTTGTGTGAGGATGTTTGGACTGAAAACTAAAGTGAAAAGAAATGATTTTATAGATAATTGGCTTTGTTTAGGTCAGGGTTTTGCATATTGAATTGTTTCAATAAGTGGGTCTCATGGTTTTCAAGAACCTTATTGAAAAGAAGCTGCTTTGGGTTTTCCTTGTTTGTGACATCAAATACTTTCTTTGATGAGATATATATGATTAAAAGAAAGATAGATCTATTTTCTAGGAGTGAGGACCATTTTTTGTACTCAATGGCAAAAATAATGAAAGAGAAGTTAGACAAGTATTGGGGGAGCGGGAAGGATTCATCAAAAAAGGGAACTGTGGTGCTTGATCCTCGAAAGAAGTTGGATTATTTGAATTATTGTTTATCAAATTTGTATAGGGAGAATGTTGCTAAGGATATCACTGACCTTGTGAAAGGTGTATTGGAACGCTTGTATGGGCATTATAATTCAACTCATTCATCATATGTGTTTATACAAAGTGCGAGTGAGATATCAAGAATGGAAGGTGTTGATGTTGATGATGATGATGATGATGATGATGATCTAGACAGATTTATTACCTCTCAATACAAGGCCTTTAGGCAAGGAAACCAATCTGTTGGGTGTGTAGATGAGATTGCAAAAGAGGTTGGGTCCTAAGTAGAAGGTCGTGATGTGCTAATTATTGTTTTTTGGAGAATGGCAAAGGGTCATTCTTGCCTGATTTGCTGGACTATTATAAAGAAATCTTATTAAATAAATCTACTAATGCAAAAACTTATATACTTTGTAATGATTTGGGTTTTTATGCTTGTGGATGGAGCCATAACTTATATACTTTGTAATGATTTGGGTTTTTCTTTTGGAATCCAGGTTTCTATTATTGATTTTCTTGACAATATTGGATGATTTGGGTTGATGAATTCAGGTTGTTTTATTATTGATTTTTTTTTTTTACAATATTGGATGATTGTCAACTTATATACTTTGGTACTCTCTCTCTGGCACGACAACTAGTTTGACTGATTGGTTAGCTTCTATTCTTTGTTTTATTGCTTGATGACTTGTGGAGCTTGTCCATATATGGGCCACGAACATATGTTATTGTTAGTGATAAGTATTCATAAGTTACAAGTTCATTGCCCTCACATGGAAAATGTTGAGCTCAACTAGTTGGTAGGACAAGAAGTATTCTGTACCACACGACTCAGTGTTTGACATAATGGATTGCTGGTGTTCCAATAAATCTCATTCATGTATCTAGACGAAGTTCAAATTTTGAACTATTAGGCGATAGCGCCTAGTTTAATTAAGTTGATAGTATATGAGTACTGTGACCACTTCTTTTGATGTTGCAACTGATTGGAAATTCATTTCTCATTAATAATGAGAGATACAGCCATTCAAGAGCTGTTGAATTTTCACATTAAAAAAAAAAAAAGAAAAAAAAGAAAAGAGGTCCAACCCAAGACCCGAACCGAGACCTGGAAAACTGACCTGATTTTTCGGGTAGGGTCGAGTTTCAGGCAGCCAAACCCGACTTCTATCGGGTCGGGTTTCGGGTCATAGTAAACCAAACCCGACCCGACTCGACCCAATATCACTCCTAATTTAGTGTGCTCTATAAGAGTTTTTTTTTTTTTTTTTTTTTTTTTTTGGGATAAGATGGTCTCTATAGGTTTGCTTGGCGAAACGTGATTCATTTAATACTTTATTAGTTTTTATTCCATTTGTAGTGTCATTTATTCTTTGAGTCGTACTAAAGGTGAGAATTTTCTCAAAAAAAAAAAAAAAAAATATATATATATATATATATAATGAGATTGCGTTTGGATAGCTTATTTTTTGCCTACTTATTTTACTATTTAGCTTGTTTTTATAACTATTTATGGATCCCATTGCACTTTTTGGTACTATTCATGGGTTCTATTGTATTATTTCAACTAATTTTTATGTTTATTTACAGTATTTTTAGTAAAAAGTTTTCAGTTTCAACAAAATAAGCAGATCTCAAATAGACTCTAAAAGTGAGAAATTTTTTTTTTTAAATTTTTTATACAAAAGGTGAGAAAGTGATTGATTGTTATGCCAATTTGAAATACTTCACTTAGCTTTCTTTCATAAGCTTTGGGGCCTACTCTCTTCCTCCTCTCAAGGTTAAGAATATGCCCTGAGTACAAATATCGTTCCACTTTAATCTACTTTTTTTTTTTTCCTTTTTTTTTGGCTGAATACTTTAGGCCTTGTTTGGTTTAAAAAAATGGTCACTCATCACTCAGTTTTCATCACCCATCACTCATCACTCAGTTTTCATCACTCATCACTTATTACTTATCACTCATCACTTAAAACACCCCATCTTGTTTGGCACCATCACTCACTTATCATCACTCAATATTTTTCAATTATTTGTGGGCCCCATACTTGTACCTTGTGTAGCTTTTACATTTTTTTTTTCCTTCAACCCCCAGTAGCTAAATTCACTGAACCTAATGAGAAAAAAAAATAATTAAAAAAAAAAAACCAAACTCACTGAACCCAGAAAAAAAAAAAAAAAAAAAAAAAAAAAAAAAAAAAGACGAAGAACTGAAGAAAGAATCAGTGAAGAAAAAAAAAAAAAAAAAAAAGGAGTCAAGACCGAACAGTGAAAAAAAAAAAAAGAGAAAGAGACGAATCAGTGAAGAAAGAATCAGTGAAGAAAAAAAAAAAAAAAAAAAAAGAACGGAAGACCAACCAGTGAAAAAAAAAAAAAAAAAAAAGGAGTCAAGACCGAACAGTGAAAAAAAAAAAAAGAGAAAGAGACGAAGAAGAACTGAAGAAAGAATCAGTGAAAAAAAAAAAAAAAAAAAAAGAGACGAAGAACTGAAGAAAGAATCAGTGAAGAAAAAAAAAAAAAAAAAAACGGAAGACCAACCAGTGAAAAAAAAAAAAAAAAAAAAGTCAAAGGTCAAAAGTTGCGGTTGTGGGTCCCTCCATGTGTGTATAATTACAAAAATGTCATTGAGTGATGAGTTATGAAAATTGAAAACAGCTAAAATGTGTTTTCAGTTTCCATAACTCATAACTCAAAAATCAGAGAATTGAGTGATGGAAACTGAGTCATGGATCATGAGTGATGGTGTCCAAACAAAAAAAATTTCCGTGGGTCCCACAAATTTTGGATGATGAGTGATGAAAACACAATCATATCACTCAAAACTCTCTCATCCAAACAACCCCTTAATCTTCTCATTTTTTAAGAAAAACACATACCTACTTAGATTGTCACTAAAGTGAATAAACAAATAATAAAATCAGGGCACCCAACTTCCAATGTGATAAGTTCAGTGAATGGACCGCCTAGCATCATATAAACTTTTTTAATCGAGGGGGGGGGGGGGGGGGGAGATCCGGATCCTCTCCATTTCTATTTGAAATGGAAAGGGTCCAGTTAAGGGACGAGATTTGTTTAAAATAAATCAAAGGTTTAAACTATGCCACGTCAATTAAAATTCAAGTCACTTAACTCTTCAAGTTCAACCGGGGTTAACAAACTTAACTCTTCAAGTTCAACAGGGTTAAACTCTTCACTTAAACTCTTCAAGTTCACTGAATAGAAAAGCTCTGTGTTAACTCTATTGAAAAAGAAAAATGCACAACAGAGATGGATGCTAAGAACACAAACCAGATTTGATGGGGTTGCAAGGTAGACATGGGCGAACGGTGGCTCACTCCAAGTCGATGAGGTCGGGTTTGGTAGTGCTGTGCTCGCTGGGGCTGGTGGTGGTGGCAATGGTCATTGGCGGTGACTTGATGGGATCTGTTATGGAAGATAAACTTGTGGATCTTTCCCCAGATTTGCTTTGATTTTTTATTTAGGTAGGTGATATTATAGCAAATTTGGGGATATATATATATATATATATATTTTTTTTTTTGATGCTCAAATCTGGGGATATTATAGCAATAGGCATGGGTTCTTTTAATGTACTTGGTATATCATGGTGATACAGAAATAAACCAAGGCACAAGATTAAAAAAAAAAAATTTGAGAGAGACGGACGCTTGGCTTAAGACTTAAGAATTCAAACATCACAGGAGTTCAATAAAAGCTCTATCATTTTTCATTTGGCTTTCAAGTACCTGAACAAGAAACTCTTTCTCGTTGCTTTCTACAAAAATGGCGGCAAGTTTAGTAATTAGCATAATGAGCCTATTGTTCCAATGGAGAGAAGAACTCTCTACCAAAACTAAGCTCTTCTCAAAACTAGGTTTCACAACCTCAGCCCCACGCCACAAAAACCCAGCCTCTCTCATGCCTATTGCTTTGATTTTTTATTTAGGTAGGTGATATTATAGCAAATCTGGGGAAAGATCCACAAGTTGATCTTCCAAACTAGATCCCATCAAATCTGGTTGTGTTCTTAGCGTCCATCTTTGTTGTGCATTTTTCTTTTTCAATGGAGTTAACACAGAGTAAACACAAAGCTTTTCTATTCAGTGAACTTGAAGAGTTTAAGTGATGAGTTTAATCCCGGTTGAACTTGAAGAGTTTAAGTGATGAGTTTAACCCCGGTTGAACTTGAAGAGTTAAGTTTGTTAACCCCAGTTGAACTTGAAGAGTTAAATGACTTGAATTTTAATTGACATGGCACAATTTAAGCCTTTGATTTATTTTAAACGAATCTGGTCCCTTAACTGGACACTCTCCATTTCAAATAGAAATGGAGAGGATCCGGATCGGGGGGGGGGGGGGGTGCATTGATTGGTATGGAATAATTTTGGAGGGTTTTCAACCAAAAGTGATCTAATCAAGTCGAGAAACCACCAATCAATAGGTACCAAAATAATCAATCCAGCGAATAAAAAATAAAAAATAATAATAATCAATCCAAAGTTCCAAACTAATCTACAAGTCTTTTCTTAAAAAAAAAAAAACCTAATCTACAAGTCATTATTTTGAATTGGTATGGGATGTTTGATTTGGGCTTATTTTGTAAGGTCTATTGGGCCATTTATTTCCAATAGTATTCATACTTTTGCATCAGTATTGAGGCTTAAACATACAAAAGCCCACTTTAATATGACATATTTTCATTTTTAGGCTCAAACATCCAAAGGCCCACATTAATATGACATATTTCACATTTGCGCTCAAAACATCCAAATGCCCACACTTCGTGTCTGTTTGGCATGATTAATTTTACTAATTTATTTTACTATTCAGCTTATTTTTCTATTATTCACGGGTCCCACTACACTTTCTGGTACTATTCATGAGTTCCAGTATCTATTTTTCAATTAACTTCTACCTTTATTTACAGAACTTTCAGTAAAAAGTTTTTAAATTCAACAAAATAAGTGGATTTCAAACAGACCTTAATATAGTTATATTTCAATATTTATTTTAATCCAAAACAAACTTCCTATATCCATCAATATTAATATTATAAAATAAATACATCCATCAGTGCACACACAGATATATATATGTGTGTGTGTGTGGGGGGGGGGGGTTGGGTTCAAGTTACATCTGATGTAACTCTAAGTAATATTACACCACCCAATATTTTTTAATTGGTTGCAAATATCGACAAATCTAACGTTAAATTACATTATCTTCATATATTCTTCATGCTTGCAAAATTTCAAGGTGATCAAAAATTAATAGCCATGTCATCAATCAATTATTAAAATTCAAATTTTTGTAGTTTAAAATAATGTATAAAAGATAAGTTTATAGATCAAATGTTAAATAACATCCGATTGATATGAAAATTGGCATGTATGTTAAGAATATATAGAACATGTAATTCAACGGTTGGATTTTCAAAATATTAATTCAATAACAAGTTATTGGGTGGTGTAATATTACTTAGAGTTACACCAGATGTAATTTGAACCCAACCCTATATATATATATATATATATTAAAAAACATCAAATTAATAAGTTCCCAAAGCTATCTTTTTTTTGCTAAATAGTTCCCAAAGCTATCTAAACAATTCAAATTAAGTAATTAACATGTGTTTATAACATCCACATTAAAATTAATTAAACCTAAAAGTTTAATATATGACATTTGAGCCAAAATAACAAATTCCCTTTCATTGGAATAGGTGTAACAAATACAGGTTAAAAGAAACTGTAGCCCCTTTGGGAAAGATTTCAGCCATGGCTAAACAACATCTCCAGGAGTTTCAGCAGCAGCATTAGAGGCCCAGCACAAAGTAGCCTCCAAAGAAAGCAATCTGGAAGCCACCTGACTTGACTACCTTGAAAAAAAAACTTTGATGGTGTCGTTTTTGAAGATCTGGATGTATCAGGTATCGGTGTTGTGGTTCGCAATTCTCCTGGAGAAATTATGGCAGTCCTATTTGAGATAATCCCTATGCCTTCATCAATAGTTGTGTTCGAAACTCTTGCAACTAGACTGGCAATCTATTTTGTTCAAGAACTAGATTTTCGGGGTTCAATTTTTGAAGGTGATTCAAAAATTTCCATCTCAGCTATCAAAAATCAAACCTTTCATCATCCATCCTGTGGTTATTGATTAGAGACATTATGTCTTCAGCAAGTTCTTTTCATAACTTTTCTTTCTCTTATATATGACGACAAGGCAACGCTTTGACACATGCTTTAGCCAGGAGAGCAAGATTTTCTTTTCCTCCTGTTGTAGTTTGGATGGAGTATGTTCCTCCAGACATTTATAAGTTTTTTTTTTTTTTTTTTTTTTTTTTTTTTTTTTTTTTTTGTATCTGACAATTTAGCAATTTAAATAAATAGGCCTCCTAGCCAAATTCTAAATAAATAAATAAATAATCAAATTCGTCTAAGTCAATATTATCATCATGTTCACCATATTGCAAAATTATTTCTTTATTGTCTTTTTCTTACTTATCTACAACATTTACAGTATTTTCTTATTCTTTTTTTTAATCTTTTTTATATACAAGTTTGTTATTCGTATTCTTGCTTCTTTGACTTATAACAATAATACAAAGGTAGTTACATTGTTGTTTAATACCTGATCATAGTATAGAAAATAAATTTGCAAATATGAAAGTGAAGCATTAAGTGTGTAATCCAAATTTTGTGTGTGAGAGAGAGAGAGAGAGAGGGGAAAAACTCATGGACATGTTATTCTCTTGGGCTTAATCAAGTAGCCTAATGATTTTATGTTAGAAACAAGTCTAACAATGTATTGGACTTAAATCAAATCGTAAATTTCACCCAAAAAAAAAAAAACTTGATTTAAACCCATATATATATATATATATTTGTGTGTGTATGTATGTATTGTATGATACGTGTGATTTTAAAATACGATACAATTCATATGATACATATATCTGTATTGCATGATTTATGAACATAATCAATATGTATCTATGATACCGTACCTTTTTTCTTTTTCTTTTTTTTCACTCAGTATGCTACATATCGTATATCTAGTAACTATGATTCTATGGATGATTCCTAAATAAATAAATAAATGATTGAATGGGCTTGATGAGAGAGAGAGAGAGTAACAATTGGGATTATTGGCAAGAAAATTGTTGTCAAGTAAGACTGTATGAGTATGGTATATAGAGTGAAATGGAAACATCAATTAAAACTAGATACTTGTATGGAATTAAGAGCATATGTTATTAGATAATATACACTCAAATTATGAGTTTTAATGCATAATTTTCAAAAAGGACATCACAATCTATATCTATATCTATATATATCTAAAAGCTAAAATGTACTATTTATTATTGTTATGCTCTTGTTAGGGATGGCAATTGTGGCCCGACTTGCGGGTACTCGGCCCGGCTCGACCCTAATTGGTCGGATTTTACCCGACTTGATAAATAATAGGGTCGGGTTTGGGTTTTAAAAAAAAACCCGAAGCGGGTCCGAGTCAGGTCTGGGTTTTTGTTAAAACTCAACCCGAACTCGACCCGACCAACCTGGTTACAAGTTAAGAAAATTACCAAAAAAAAACTCTCCTACACACACACACACACACACTTATAAACCCTAAAACAAATCCTCTCATTTAACACAACACACACTAGTCGCCACCTCCTCTCCCACTCTCACTCACTCTCAATCTCATTGCCGGTGTTGTCACCGCCCTACCTCAAGCACTCCCTCAGGCGATCAAACATATTGGATTCGGCGGAGTTGTACAATTCGGAGACGAAGTCTTAGGAGACTCTGCCGCCGATGAAGAAGCCGAGGAAGATGTGTTCATGGATGAGAAGTTTTATGTGATTAGGGGAATTGGAGGACCTGATTTGAAGGTTCTTTTCGTGTTTTTTGTGAGCAAAGCAAAATCTGGGTTTGGGTTTTTTTCTTTTTGTGTTTTTGTGAGCAATCTGGGTTTGGGTTTTTTTTTTTGTGAGCCAAATTTGTTGGTTTTTTTTTGGTGTTTCGTTGCTGAGATTTTCAGATTTGCTAAGTTTATTTATGGGTTTGCAAAATTTCTGGGTTTGTTGGATTTTTTTATACAGATTGGTTTGTTAGAGGCATCCGTTTGGATGGCAAGAAAATTTCTAAGAAAATGCTATGATTGTCAAGAAAATTACATGTATATTCTATTATTCTATGATTTGTGATTTTGGGATTGTTCTGATTTCTAGGTGTATGATTTTGGGCTGGGCCCCGCGGAGCCCGACATGTCGGGTTTGGGTGTAACAAAAAAACCCGTTTATTAAACAAGCCAGGTTCGGGTAAAGGGTACAGACCCGAGGGTCGGGTCCGGGCATAAGAAATCTGACCCGAACCCAACCCGTTGCCATTCTTAGGTCCTGTTGAGCCACTTCACCACCACGTCATTAGCCACATAATTAATCTTTTTCATATTTATTTTTTACCTTTAATTTTTTTACAATATTAAATATATAAATATATTGGCTTTACAAATTTATCTTAGGCGGTTTTAACTTTACACATTCATCTACTTTAATTTTTATGTTATAATCTATATAATAAATCAATGAAAAATCAAACAATAGTATTATCTATATATATTCATCTTGGGCGGATTTAACTTTACATATTAATTTTCCACTTCATCTTCCTTTATTTTGATTCTTCTTATTCCCATCATTTTACTATAAATTTACCGATCTCTCCCATTTATGCATATTTTTCCCATACAAAAAGGTTATTTCCCTCTCTCAAATTTTTTTTTTCATTTTTTGTTGGATTTTTTAATAAAATTTTCCCTGTATCTCTACCTTAGATTGATGAATATTTGTTTTTCAGAATTCTACTTTTTAAAATTTTTCTATAAAAAAATATTCACTACCCATAGGAGGATCTCCTACTATAGGTTCGTGGTTCGTTCCCTTATTGTCCTATTATTAACTAACTCAACATTGTTCCTTGATGCAAGTATTTTTATTTACAAACTAAATACTTTTAATGAATGATGTTTGATGCTGATCTGAATTGGGAAAAAATCATATTATAATATGTCATATTTTGTGTTGTTGTCAGATTTTAGTTCATTTGGAAAAATACAAGATAATCTGGACATGTTAATGAAGAACAGTAAGTGTAGTTGAAGACAATGGTCTTTGTGCAATTTCTTTTCACTGATTGTAAATATTATGTTTAATATATTTGCGGCAAATTGTTATGTCTTTATTATATGATGTTCTTAGATGCTTAAGGGTACGTTTGGTACATTGAATGTAGATTACATTAGGAATAGTAATCTTTATTACTGGGAATAGAAGACATTGTAATAGAATAACTATTACTATTCATAAGTTTGGTTGTTACATATAAAAAACTTGTAAAAGATGATGTATAAGGAAACTTTATATTTTTAGAAATATATTAATTTCAAAACCTATTATATACACTAAGGAATAGCTATTACATCTATTTTAAAGAGGAATAGCTATTCTTCAATTTAAAGAATAGTTATTACAAAGTAATAACTAATCCATGTAATAAAGGTGTAGCCAAATGACCAAATTAATATTACACATGAATAGCTATTCTATTACAGGAGTTATTACAGCGTACCAAACGTATCCTAAGTAATTGTTTTAAGCATTTATGAATATTTTATATTGTTTTTCATCTTCTTTATTTCATTAGTGTTGTAGGGATAAGGGGCCCAAGAATATATGTTGGGCCTTGGGCCTTGTCTGAGGACGCTTAGTGGTCCGAGGACAAATAAATAGTAATGAAGATGTAAAACTCAGAACTCCACGAGCAAGCTACGAATGAGAAGGGTGGGGAAGGTAGGCCGAGGAGGAGTATCTCCTCGGCTAAACGAAGTAAAGGTCAGAAGGTATATTCTGTCATCTAGAGTAACATTCCAGGAAATTCTATTGATAAGGATATGCATCATAAACATACAAGACAAATGGGAGCTATGAAATATCTAAGAGAAAGCTGCTACTACCACATTGAATGTTTTGTAGCTAATTATTTGGCCGTATTAATGAGAAAGTGATATCTAAACAGTAGTTTTCAGCCTTACAGCTACTTCCCAAAGATTTCAGGAAGGTGTTGATGGAATAAGGATCAACACTAGTAATCTAATGTACACGTGGAAAGTGGAGATGAAAGAAAGAAGAGAATACAAAATAGAGAGAAGATCCTAAGAGGGGGGGATCGGAGAATTAAGAGAGAGATTGTAGCAATAAGAACTATACTTGTAATCAATATCAAGAATTATATACGAGAACTGATCTCCTTGGATTGTGCTGATGATGATTTTTTTTAGATAAAACCAGTTTATTTTTATTTTATTGTCATTTGGATCCACTATAATTGCTACCCAACTCATTAGAGCCTAATTTTCTAACCCACTCTTTACAAATTCATTGTATTAGGCTCTTTGAGTCTAGATCATTTTAACTTTTGGGCTTAAGACTCAAATTGCACCCTTACAAGTGTTTTCTTTGAGATTTTTAAGATAACAAATTCTATTTTGTGTTTAAAATTATTTATTTATCTTTTCATTTTCCATATGTTGGATTAGATATTAGATTAGATTATGACAACATTAACACAGTACTTATTATTATTATTATTATTTTAAAACTTCTCTACTTTTTCCCCTTTGGAATTGAACTCTTGGTTTTATTTATTTATTTATTATTTTTTTTAAGGAAAAAGAGTTGCAATCTTTTATTTATTTATTGAATTGTAGTTTTGTTGAGTTTTATTAATTTTTAAGATAAGTTTCTCGGTGTTTTTGATTGTATTGTAGAAAATTTTTGGTTTGAGAAAGTTTGTTTAAAATTAAAAGAAAGATTTTTCAGATTTTTTTATAATTTTAAATGATACGCAAAATATTATAAATAACTTTGATTAAAAAGTTAATATTTACACTAACATAGCTTTGGAATTCTTGAGAAAATTTGTATTGTTTTGATTTGGTACGACAAAATTATATATATATATATATATATTACATTTGTGATTGTCCTTATAATAAATTAAAATATGATTATAAATTACATTTCTATTTATTAAATTAGTTCAAAATGAAATAATAAATAAATTTAATGAGATCACCCTAAAAAAATTATCACGCACAACGCGCAGGGTCCGCGACTAGTCTATATCTATATATATATATAATAATATATAAAGTAGAGAGAAAATTCAATTAAATTTCAAATTTGAATTCTAGAGTCTAATTTTGCACCATATGTCTCATCTAATCTAAATTTTAGAATTTTGTGCAAAGTGAGTTAATTTAGTGTAAAATTTGAATTTCAATTAGAGTTTAATTTCGCATCACGTGTCTCATCTAATCTAAATTTTTAAATTTTTATGCCAAATTAGTTAATTTAAAGTAAAAAACGAGGAATCCATTATAATAAACCATAAAAGACATAATCATATAACTAAAAAAAATTCAAATTTATAAGTCATTTATATATATTTATATATATATAAATAATAATAATAATAATAATAGTAGGTGAAGTCAAGAGAAACTCATATTAGAATTCCAAATTAGAGTTCCAATTTTGTGTCATGTGTCCTAAATTGTTTATTCTTAAAGAGTTTTATTTCTTAATTTTAGAATCAAATGTGAGATCACATCATAAATATTCGTACACCCGCAGATCGAGTAATTCTCTAGCCCATAATTTAGCTCAATATGCTAGACACGTTGATGCTCTTACAGTGTGGATGGAGGATATTCCACCACAACTTCATCATGTTCTTGTAACAGACTTTGGTTGATTTAATAAAGTTTCTTCGTATTGTTTCTCCAAAAAAAAAAAGTATAAAAACCAAAGAGTCTAGAATAAATGAATCATAAACAAAAAAGTGCTTCACAATAATAATAAAAAATAATATGGACAATTTACATTTTATACCTAATAATATCCTTACAATTTTTTTTAAAGAGTTAACAAAATATAAAAATAACTATCAGTAGTATTTAAATTATACATAGGAATTATATTATACGTTTTATTGTATATCTTTAAGTGTATCTATGGATATGCATGAGATTACAAGCTAGTATATAATAATAGGTGAAGCTGAGAGAAAATCAAATTAGAATTTCAATTTTATGTCACGTGTCTCATATAAGTTTTGAATTTTTGTACTAAGTGAGTTATTGTATTAATTAAGTTTTCTTAATTTTGCTGCTAAATGTACAAACCAAAGAGATTACAATAAGAACTTGATTTGGGTACATTGCATCCAGCCATTAGGATGGCAACACGTGACTATTTTTATAGGGATGAAATGCATTGAGTTTACTATTCAATAAAAAAAAAAAAAAGGTGAATGCAAGGAATTTCTAAAAAGATAGCGGAGCTAGAGTTTGCATCTTTGTTTTAAATTGCTTACAAAGTGCATCTTTACATTTGCACTGAGTTTCAGATTAAAGCGCTTTCTTCTTGGTTCTGGCACTGAGTTTAGCTTACTGTTCACTTACAAAGTTTGCATCTTTACAATTGTTTTAAATTGCTAATATGTGATTAGATGCACATTATGCCTAAAATTCACTACCCTTATATTTGACTTTTTGTTCAAGTTTGGCACTTATAACAATGAAGAAAGTACTGCTGTGGACCGATGGACGATACTTTTTGCAAGCTACAAAGGAACTTAGTGATCAATGGAATCTCATGTGAATTGGAGAGGACCCGACTATAGATATCTGGATGGCAGATGTGAGTCACTATGTTTTTAAAATTTTCAATGAAGGTTAAGGTTACGAACAATGTAAATTTTTTAAAGAGAGATTTATTATTCTATATTTACACAAGTTTGGTCGCCTTCTTGGAGTGGATCGGATCACCCCATCTTGTCTTTCTACTAGAACTTTTGATTCAGATTGTTACAATTTAATTCAAAATTTTATTTGGATTTTCCTATTGTTGTTACTATCATATATTTTATTGATTTTTTTTCCCTAGGAATTGGTTTTGTGAATCTTGATACAATAACTCACTTAGCACAAAAATTCAAAAACTTATATGAGACACGTGTCCCATTTAATTTTCAAATTTGTTCCAAGTGAATTATTGAGTGTAAAAATTGAAGAGTCTAGATTCTAAATTAGATTTCAATTGGAGTCCATTTTTTTGCCATGTGTTCATTTATTATTATTTTTTAAAAATATTTGTGGTAAGTAACTTATTGGTTGAAAAAACAAATATATATATATATATTTATATATAATGAGAAACCATTACATATTTTAAAAATGTATGGTTTAAAAAAAAATATAAGCTAATACTATGTATAATTTGAAACTCTTCTAAAAAGAATTTATAATTGTGATAAGATGAGTTTAAGTTATACTTGGTATAACTCTAAAGAGTTACACCTTTTTTTTTTTTTGGCTAGGTAATTGTCTATGCGGGTGTAGGGGCTCGAAGAGTTACACATTTTTAAAGCATTGGATTTAAGTAGATTCAATGGTAAAAAAAAAAAAAAAAACCCTCATTAATGCTAATACTTTGATTAGAATCTCATTAATTATTCCTCATTTATTATATTTTATATCTATCTCTAAACCCAAAAAAGTGTTATTCTTGACTTTCTCTCTACGTTTCTCTTCACTTTTACCAATTTGTTGAAGTTGTCCTTGATATATCTGTTCCCCCAAGAACTTGCTTGTACAAAGTTTGTGTGGTTGTTTATCCCTAAATCATGATCTCTATAATTCACATAAGCTTGCCTTGGAAACGATGAAACATAAGGAGTCATGTAGTTGTAAAGCTTCCTAATCCAGTCAAAATGCTTTGCTGCATTTTTATCACTGGCTTTTTGCCAGAGTCCCTCAAGTCCTGTCTCTGGAATTAGTTCTTTGACAAAGTCTAATTTGGCTTTGAAAAAGTTCTTGAATATAACACCTCATTTCCAGTTTATTTCCTTCTAGTTAATTTTTTATTATTTAGTTTCTATCAAAGCCCAAATGGCAAGTTTTTTTAAGATTTCTGCACGCATAATTCACCCCAACTCTAGCACTCTAGAGTTGTGAAAAGTTGTCTAACTTGACATTCGAAAGGTTTTTGGCCGGTACCACACTGGTACTCTCCTAGGGGTTTTCTTTGTTTTTGTCTCGCAAGTATCATCTCGAGCACGTGAGTATCGTGTGGCTTACTCACGTGCGAAGAGTCCCTGACTGGTGATAAATGAAGTCTTTTCCTGATCGGCCTCATTCAATTTGATCTGGTTGTAACCAAAGAATGCGTCCATGAAGCTTAGCAATTGGTGTCTTGCGGTTAAGTCTACCAAGGTGTCAATCCGTGGGAGAGGATAGCTGTCCTTGGGGCAGGCCCTATTTAAGTCAGTGAAATCCACGCACATCCTCCACTTTCCATTGGCTTTCTTGACCATCACCACGTTCGCCAGCCAGTCGAGGTAGTACACTTCTCGTATAAAGTTCGCTTCTTGTAGCTTGTGAACTTCCTCAACTATGGCTTTGTCTCGCTCTTGTGCGAACACACTTTTTTTTTTTTTTTTTTTTTTTTTTTTACGGATAGGAGAGAATGAGGGTGAGACATTCAACTTGTGGACTATGATTGACGGATCAATTCCTAGCATGTCCTCATGACTCCAGGCGAACACATCCTGGTTTGCCTTCAAGAATGCCGTGAGTGCTTGTCGCACAAGCCGGCTGGCCAAGGTTCCTATCCTCGTTGTCCGTTCTGGCCTAGCATCATCAAGGAGTACTTCTTTCAGCTCTTCCACAAGTTTTGCTACCGTCCGCTGTTCTTCTATGCACATGGTCTGCAAATGGTCGTCCATCTCCAACATAGCAATGTACCATTCGCGTGCTACCACTTGATCTCCTCTTACTTCTCCCACTCTGTACTTAGTAGGAAACTTAATCATGAGATGGTAGGTTGAGGTTACGGCCTTCCATGAATTCAAAGTAGGATGACCTAATATGGCGTCGTACACAAATGAACAATCAACAACTAGGAAAGTGACATCCTTGGAGATCTGCTGAAGGTAATCTCCGACCATTACGAATAAAGTGATGGCTCCTAGTGGGTGTACCCTTGTCCCTCCGAACCCGACGAGTGGCGCGTTAACAGGAACTAGCCGTTCTCTGTCTAGCCTCATCTGCTGGAATGCCGGGTAATAGAAGATGTAGGCGGAGCTCCCATTATCCACAAGGACCCGGTGGGTGTTGTAATCTTCTATCCAAATGCTAACCACAAGCGCGTCGTCGTGAGGGTGGTAGAGGCGCCTGACATCTTCCTCCGTGAGCCCGATGATAGGGTTGTCGATTTGTGCCATCTTCGGGACAAATCCCGTCAACTGGACATTTTAGACCATCCATAGGTATGTTTTTTACACCTTTTTAGTTGAGCCAGATGCCGCAGTCCCTCCCACGGTCATCCTTATGTCTCTGAGTGGGGGTTTGGGATGCTCATTTTTTTTCTGTGCGGGTGTCTTCTAGGGTTGGTCTGTTTTTTCCTTACTGACGAACCTTTACAACTTCCCTTACTTGATGAGAGCTTCTATCTGCTGCTTCAAGTCATAGCATTCGGATGTGTCATGACCGTGGTTGCGGTGGAAACGACAGTATTTGTCTCTGGACCTCTTGCTAGGGTCTCCCTTTAGTTTTCTAGGGAATGTCAGGGATCCTTTGTCCTTGATCTGCATCAGGAGTTGATCAATCGGGGTGTTCAGTGTGGTGAAGCTTGCGAATTTCCCTACGGGAGGCTTAGAGCGCCTATCATCCCTTCTGTCTCTTGATCTTGCTATCTTTCGCCCCTTGTCCTGTTTGGATTCTTCCTTCCTGTCCCTCTTCTGGGGTCTCTCTTCGCGGGCCAGTAGCGCATCTTCCGTGTTCATGTATTTAGTAGCTCTGTAAAGCACATCCGACATGGTCTTCTGGTAATTCTTATATAAGGAAAATAGAAACTTACCCTTTCGTAGCCTCGTTCATGAATGCAGCAACAAGTATCTTATCATCAGTTTCATCGATTAATAGTGCCTCTTTGTTAAAGCGGGCTATGTATGACCTCAACGTCTCATCCTCTCGTTGCTTGATGTTCATTAGGCATGCGGTGGATTTCTTATACCTGTGCCCCCCGATAAAGTTTGAGGCAAACTGGGCGCTCAACTCCTTAAAGGTACCTATGGAATTAGGTGTCAGCCTGCTAAACCAAATTCTCGTGGGACCCTTCAGTGTCGTAGGGAAGACCCTACACATAATCTTGCCTGCCACTCCTTGCAGGTGCATTAAAGTCTTGAAGGACTCCAGGTGATCTAGGGGGTCCTTTGATCCATCGTAGCTTTTTACCTGAGGCATCTGGAATTTTGGTGGTAGAGGGAATGACAAGATGGATGCGGTGAATGGTGAATTAGTTCGATGGACTAAGTTGTCAAGGTCACTGGACACCCGTCCTCTGAAGGCATTCATCATCTAGTCCATCTGTTCCTTTATCATCTGCATCTTCGCGACTATTTGAGGGGGAGCCGTATCTATGCCAGATGGACGGTGTTAGGTTCTAAATGTTTAGAACAATTGGCAAATCGTGAACACAAACTTGTCTAGATATAGATCTTAGAGTCTATAGGTTTTATTAGACAATGCTCAATGTGATTCAAGTCAAGATTCAAGAACATACAAGCTGCAAGAAGAAGATTTCATAATCTCTCTGGTTCGACCGATCGAAAGACAGGCTCGATCGATCGAAAATCGTATCTGCAGAATTTTAATTAAGCCCAAACAGCAGTTCAAGCCCATTAAGGATTAGGGTTTCTAATCTACTTCTCCCAGTATATAAAGGAAACCCTAAGCACGTTTTTGTGTGGCTTTTCAGAGAGAAAAAAGTGTGCCTCTTTTGTATTTAGGGTTTTGTTCCTAAAAAGCTCTCTTATGTCTTCTACTGGTGCTATTCCTTGAAGAATCTCAAGATCTGGTATTGTAGAAGTTGCTACCTTCTCTTGTCATTAAAGGTGTTGATGATCTAAACCTTTAAGGGTGGTCTTGGAGTCACAAACAGGAGTGTTTGTGTTGCTAAACCTTTGAGTGGGATCTCAAAGTCACAAATGGGGGTGTTTGTGTTTTGCAAAGGCCAAAGAAAGAAGGAGTCCGTGGATTCGAAGCTTGCACATGGTCGTGTCAGTAAGTTCTACTGGTGGGTAACAATAAGAAGTCGAGCGTGGAGGCTTGTAAGTCTTATTGTATGAACTTCGATTCTTTTTAGTGAATTTGCTTTTTACCTTAAGGATAGCTAGGTTAAATCCTCCCCAGGTTTTTTACCGGTTTGGTTTTCCTAGGTGATCATATCATTGTCTTATTTATTTTCCGTTGCTATGCATGATATGATTGTTTGATTATGATAACCTAGACTTGAAATTTGGACTAAGTAACAACTTGGCTAATTACCTAGGTTAAATCAATTGTGTTTTAAGGGGTCTAAAAACTGACAAGTGGTATCAGAGCAGGTTGCTCTTTTGTTTTAGATCTTTTGATCTAAGAGCTGATCCTTGACCCCTGTTGTCATGGATAATTTGAAGTGTCTTTCTGATCATGTTTCTGCTCATACTTCTGTTGATTTTATTGATGCCTGTGAAACTCTTCGTAAGGAATTATTGAAATCTATGAAAATTGCTAAGAAATTCAAGGAAGAGTTAAAATTGGCTAATCTTGAAAAAGATGAATTGATTGTTAGATTAGATGAATCTAATAAAAAGAATGAATTTTTGAGAAATCAAATTTCCTCTCAAGATGAGAAGATGAAAAGCTTGGAACAAGAGTTAGTTGAATCTAAAGCTAAAATTGAAAATTTGACTAGTACCAAGCCTGTTGTTGATAACAGAAGTGTTTCTATTTCTCTTAAGCCTAAAACTGAAAAAGCTTATATCCCTCATTTTAAGAGGAATAAGCGCTGAAATTTCTAAACCTAAGTCTAAACCTACTGTTAGAGAGCATAATAAATCTGTTTTTGTACCTACCTGTCACATTTGTGGTGTAGTTGGTCATATTAGACCAAATTGTTCTTTGTTGAGGCAAAAACCAAAATCTGAGACTAGACTTGTTGTTAGGAATACTGATGTTCCTAAATTTGTTCCTGTTTGTCACTTTTGTGGTGTTTCCGGTCACATTCGTCCTAATTGTCATAAATTGAAATTTAAGCATTCTGTGTTTCAATCTAGGATATGTGATGATATTTCTCCTGCCATAAGTCCATATAAATTGTTTCATATTATTTTGAAAAATTTAAGCTTGTTGGCTTGTGAAAGGAATTTGCAGGATTTTAGTCTTTCTCAGAAGATTGGTGTAATCCCTCATATACACTCTGCTTCACATGGATTTTCACCTACAAAGCCGAAGACTCGTGCTATATGGGTGAGAAAAGATTCTCCAAGGTGAGTGTTGTTAACTTGTCTCTGATTTAATTCTTTCAATTGTTTATGGACATGTTTTGTTTTTGTTTTTGGTTGTTTTGTTTTTTAGATTGGTTTTTATTAAAAAAAAAATCCAAAAACATTGAAAACTTTCAAAAAGACAAAAATATTTTATTTTGTGTCTTGTTTTATTTGTTTTAAGGATTACATGAATTATGATATTTCTCTTGATTTAGAACATGCTTGACATTGTAGAGAAACTTGAAAGCTATTTTTTATTTTATGTGAGTATGTACTAGTTTGTACATGTACTCAAGGGTTAATTAAGAAATTGATATTTCTTGTTTGTGTACCCTCTATAGCTTAGTTAAGCATTGTCATGCATTGCATTTGCATTGTTCATTTAGCATAATGTGTGCTTTTTGTTTTTTGTCATAAATTTTTTAAATCAAAAAGATTTTTGTGTTTTGTATTTCACATCTTGGATTTATAATCAATGATTGGCCATATTATCTTTACATAACAAGTTTATGTATCTTGTTTAGCTTTGATGAACTTACTTATTGCACTTTAATAGTTGAAACTTTGTAATACATATTGTGTGGGAAAGATGTCTATGGTATTTATCACTTTATCTTAATCTTGAAGTCACATGTTATTTGACTGTCGGACTTGATCCTTTTAGAGAAAGGCATAAATAACCATCTCACCACTGTTCACTAGCCAATCATGAACACCTTAGTGCATATCATAAGATTCTGTGCTCGAGAAAGTGTAGCACATGCACAAAAAGAACATAAGGTGTAGCCTCGGTTATAAATGCTAAAATTGGTGTGTACATTATCCCGGCTATTTTAATAAGTTTCTGAACAATTAAAATTGGTGTGTATATTATGAGGCAAAAATCAAGAAACTTACATGATTGCAAGCTTGTTTTCTAGGAGATGTGAGAGTTATATGATGTAATTCTTTAGGTAATAGTCTCTTTCAAATTTTATGTGATGAATTTTGTAGACATTGTGATTGATTTCTATTGACATATCACCTCACATGTATCTCAAGTTTTTGCTAGTTGCACACACTACACAAGTTACTATTTGCTAAACTTGGTACATTATATTGTGTGTAATCTTGTTGTGGCCATCCAAGATTAAAGTTCCTTGATTTTGATGCAAAATATGTTTAAAGTTCGAGATTTGAGGACAAATTGATTGAAAAACTTGTTTTTGGAAAATCTGGGTTGAATTCAAGTATTTTTGAAAAACTTTTAATCTCATACTTATGCATTTCATTCATAAAATATTGTGCTTTGAGGAGTTTCTGCATTAAATTGTTCTGTTTTTCAAAAAGTTGATTTTTCCATGCATCATTTATGTTTCGGATTCACATGCATTGCATTGTTTCTGTATCCATCTTGCAGTTTTACAGTCATATCTCTCATTGTTTTCACACATAACATGCATACACTTTGCGAAATTGGGTACTCAACTTGATTTAAAAATTGATTGATTAATTTTTAAACTATGTACTTTTTAGTATATGCTATTTTTATGTGTGAATTGTAGAAAATTATTTTTTAAGAGATATGATGGATAATCAAAGTGCAAATATTTTCTCTACTCTTGCAACTGTTTATGGGTCACATAGTGCCATGTTTGCATTTTATTGAAAGAGAGAATATTTTTTCTTCATGTGTATCCTCAACTTAGTTTTTTTTTAAAACTTGGTTTGTGTCTTTTTATTTATCCCCAACCCTTTTCTTTTTCCTCAAAACTTGTTTTGTTTTTCCTATTTTTATAGGGGGAGAAATTTTTTTTAACCTTTGTGGTTCTTAGGGGGAGTTGCTCTTCATAGGGGGAGTTGTCTCTATTTTCTCTTACTCTGTTGCGTATGTTTTCTGTCTACCTTATGATTAAGTAGTCTTTGTCAATACGTGACAAAAAGGGGGAGACATAGATGACCTGTTTGTTTTGTTTAGGGGGAGAATATAAAAACTTTTTTATGTATCTAACTTAGGGGGAGAGTTAGAATTTACTTTTGTTTTTAATATTCTGTTTCATATTATTATTTATATGTCTTTCTTTCCACACATGCGGTGATGTGTTTGTTGAGTGTGTCAGGAAAGACAGGTGCATTCTAATCAAGACCTTCTACCTCTTCTTGCAACTTCTAGGTTAGGAGTCTTAGATTGGGATTTGTGATGTAATTGGGCATTTTATTGTATTGGGTTGTTCTTGTATTTGAGCATTTCATTTTGTATGAAAGTTTTGTCACGAATTGCCAAAGGGGGAGTTTGTTAGGTTCTAAATGTTTAGAATAATTGGCAAATCGTGAACACAAACTTGTCTAGATATAGATCTTAGAGTCTATAGGTTTTATTAGACAATGCTCAATGTGATTCAAGTCAAGATTCAAGAACATACAAGCTGCAGGAAGAAGATTTCATAATCTGTCTGGTTCGACTGATCGAAAGTCGTATCTGCAGAATTTTAATTAAGCCCAAACAGCAGTTCAAGCCCATTAAGGATTAGGATTTCTAATCTACTTCTCCCAGTATATAAAGGAAACCCTAAGCACGTTTTTGTGTGGCTTTTTAGAGAGAAAAGAGTGTGCCTCTTTTGTATTTAGGGTTTTGTTCTTAAAAAGCTCTCTTATGTCTTCTACCGGTGCTATTCCTTGAAGAATCTCAAGATCCGATATTGTAGAAGTTGCTACATTCTCTTGTCATCAAAGGTGTTGATGATCTAAACCTTCAAGGGTGGTATTGGAGTTACAAACTGGATTGTTTGTGTTGCTAAACCTTTGAGTGGGATCTCAAAGTCACAAACGGGGGTGTTTGTGTTTTGCAAAGGCCAAAGAAAGGAGTCCGTGGATTCGGAGTTTGCACGTGGTCGTGTCAGTAAATTCTACTGGTGGGTAACAATAAGAAGTCGAGCGTGGGGGCTTGTAAGTCTTATTGTATGAACTTCGATTCTTTCTAGTGGATTTGCTTTTTACCTTGAGGATAGTTAGGTTAAATCCTCCCTAGGTTTTTTACCGGTTTGGTTTTCCTGGGTGATCATATCATTGTCTTATTTATTTTCCGCTGCTATGCATGATATGATTATTTGATTGTGATAACCTAGACTTGGAATTTGGACTAAGTAACAACTTGGCTAATTACCTAGGTTAAATCAATTGTGTTTTAAGAGGTCTAAAAACTGATAGACGGCTAGTATCCTGTCGTTCTTGTTTGCTCAGGGCATTGCTGCCTTCTGGCCCCTCTTTGTTCCTTCCTGGTCTTCCTCTTGGGTGTTCAGCGTTGCGTTCTTCTAGCACAGCTATTCCTCCAGGTCATGATTCTACTTAGTGAGACGTTCCACTGCTGCTGCGAGGGTTTGGACTTATCTCTCCAGGGCAGTGGTGCGCGGTTCATCACCTTGATTGTTAGTGGTTGTTGCCATTGAACGAGTAAGTACCATGCAACTTTTTGTCCGAGAAGCGGTGAATATGGCTTATCTCCTAACTCCCCACAGACGGCGCCAACTGATGATGCCAAAAATTGTCAGTAAGCCACACGATACTCATGTATTCGAGATGATACCTACGAGACAAAAACAAAGAAAAACCTAGGAGAGTACCGGTGTGGTACTAACCAAAGACCCTCCGAAGGTTAAGTTAGACAACCTTTCATAACTCTATAGTGCCGGAGTTGGAGTGAATTATGCGTACAGAAATCTTAAAAGAACTTGCCCTTTGGGCTTGACAAAAACTATGTAATAAAAAGTTAACTAGAAAGCAATAAATGACGGTGACAGGGTCACATGATATCTACACGATATAGGACGATCCTCAAGGTGACGGATGAAATGCGGACGGTGACAAGGTCATGTAACCTCCATGCAAATTAAGTAATCCTCAAGAAACTTAAAAAGGAAATATCTTACGCCACACGTCTACCTCCAATTTGGAGAGTCCCAAAAAGAAAGGATCCCGTAAAATATGCAAATAAAAGAAAATCTCTCCTACAAGGAAAGGTCTTCTAAGCCAAGGAACAAATATCAGCTCTATACTACTATAAAAACCTCAAGATTCTCACAAACCAAGGTATGCATAATTCACCCCAGTCCTATCACTCTAGAGTTGTGAAAAGTTGTCTAACTTGACATTTGAGGGTCTTTGGCCGGTACCACACCGGTACTCTCCTAGGGTTTTTTTTTTTTTTTTTTGTCTCGCAGGTATCATCTCGAGCACGTGAGTATCGTGTGGCTTACCGACGATTTTCAGCATCATCAAATGAGATCTTAATCAGAATATTAGCATTAATGAGAGTTTGTTTTTTTTTTTTTTTTTTTTTTAATTTTTTTATACTGTTGAATCTACTTAAATCCAATTATTTAAAAAATGTTTAACTCTTTAGAGTTACACACTAGCCATTTATAATTCATTAGTTTGCACGAATTTTTTTTTTTTTTTTGACGGTTTGCATGAATAATTTCACTATCATTATTTTCTAAAAAAAAAAAAAAAAAATTCACTATCATTACGTGTGCTTTCCTTGATATCTGTACACGAATTGATTTTTTTAAATATACAAAAATATTATTTCATAAAATATTAAATACACCTATACATGCTTCTTTTTTTTTGAAAACACCTAAACATGCTTTTTTGTGTTAGCGTTCTTTTGTAATATTGATCTTGATAATGATAGGATAGGATATGTTCAACTTGACTCTATCTATGTGACAATTAGCCACACCTAAACTCGTGTTTCAAAGCAATTATTAACAAATTAGCTTATATAAAATATATAAGTAGTACTTTTTTTAATTTTAATTTTTATGATGATGTATAAGCAATATGTTAGTTTTGTTTGAGTTTAGCAATTGAGAACAATGCAAACCTAAATCCAAAACCAAAACCAAAACCAAAACCAAAACCAAATTGCTTTCAAGTTGGATTGGTTGCTCATAGATGACCTGTTTGTTTTGTTTAGGGGGAGAATATAAATTTTTTTTGATGTATCTAACTTAGGGGGAGAGTTAGAATTTACTTTTGTTTTTAATATTCTGTTTCATATTATTATTTATATATCTTTCTTTCCACACATGCGGTGATGTGTTTGTTGAGTGTGTCAGGAAAGACAGGTGCATTCTGATCAAGACCTTCTACCTTTTCTTGCAACTTCTAGGTTAGGAGTCTTAGATTGGGATTTGTGATGTAATTGGGCATTTTATTGTATTGGGTTGTTCTTGTATTTGAGCATTTCATTTTGTATGAAAGTTTTGTCACGAATTGCCAAAGGGAGAGTTTGTTAGGTTCTAAATGTTTAGAATAATTGGCAAATCGTGAACACAAACTTGTCTAGATATAGATCTTAGAGTCTATAGGTTTTATTAGACAATGCTCAATGTGATTCAAGTCAAGATTCAAGAACATACAAGCTGCAGGAAGAAGATTTCATAATCTGTCTGGTTCGACCGATCGATCGAAAGTCGTATCTGCAGAATTTTAATTAAGCCCAAACGGCAGTTCAAGCCCATTAAGGATTAGGGTTTCTAATCTACTTCTCCCAGTATATAAAGGAAACTCTAAGCACGTTTTTGTGTGGCTTTTCAGAGAGAAAAGAGTGTGCCTCTTTTGTATTTAGGGTTTTGTTCCTAAAAAGCTCTCTTATGTCTTCTACCGGTGCTATTCCTTGAAGAATCTCAAGATCCAATATTGTAGAAGTTGCTACATTCTCTTGTCATCAAAGGTGTTGATGATCTAAACCTTCAAGGGTGGTCTTGGAGTCACAAACAGGAGTGTTTGTGTTGCTAAACCTTTGAGTGGGATCTCAAAGTCACAAACGGGGGTGTTTGTGTTTTGCAAAGGCCAAAGAAAGAAGGAGTCCGTGGATTCGGAGCTTGCACGTGGTCGTGTCAGTAAGTTCTACTGGTGGGTAACAATAAGAAGTCGAGCGTGGGGGCTTGTAAGTCTTATTGTATGAACTTCGATTCTTTCTAGTGGATTTGCTTTTTACCTTGAGGATAGTTAGGTTAAATCCTCCCTAGGTTTTTTACCGGTTTGGTTTTCTTGGGTGATCATATCATTGTCTTATTTATTTTCCGCTGCTATGCATGATATGATTGTTTGATTGTGATAACCTAGACTTGGAATTTGGACTAAGTAATAACTTGGCTAATTACCTAGGTTAAATCAATTGTGTTTTAAGGGGTCTAAAAACTGATAGACGGCTAGTATCCTGTCGTTCTTGTTTGCTCAGGGCATTGCTGCCTTCTGGCCCTTCTTTGTTCCTTCCTGGTCTTCCTCTTGGGTGTTCAGCGTTGCGTTCTTCTAGCACAACTATTCCTCCAGGTCATGATTCTACTTAGTGAGACGTTCCATTGCTGCTGCGAGGGTTTGGACTTATCTCTCCAGGGAAGTGGTGCGTGGTTCATCACCCTGATTGTTAGTGGTTGTTGCCATTGAATGAGTAAGTACCATGCAACTTTTTGTCCGAGAAGCGGTGAATATGGCTTATCTCCTAACTCCCCACAGACGGCGCCAACTAATGATGCCAAAAATTGTCAGTAAGCCACACGATACTCACGTATTCGAGATGATACCTACGAGACAAAAACAAAGAAAAACCTAGGAGAGTACCGGTGTGGTACTAACCAAAGACCCTCCGAAGGTTAAGTTAGACAACTTTTCATAACTCTAGAGTGCCGGAGTTAGAGTGAATTATGCGTACAGAAATCTTAAAAAAACTTTCCCTTTGGGCTTGACAAAAACTATGTAATAAAAAGTTAACTAGAAAGCAATAAATGACGGTGACAGGGTCACATGATATCTGCACGATATAGGACGATCCTCAAGGTGACGGATGAAATGCGGACGGTGACAAGGTCACGTAACCTCCATGCAAATTAAGTAATCCTCAAGAAACTTAAAAAGGAAATATCTTACGCCACACGTCTACCTCCAATTTGGAGAGTCCCAAAAAGAAAGGATCCCGTAAGATATGCAAATAAAAGAAAATCTCTCCTACAAGGAAAGGTCTTCTAAGCCAAGGAACGAATATCAGCTCTATACTACTATAAAAACCTCAAGATTCTCACAAACCAAGGTATGCATAATTCACCCCAGCCCTATCACTCTAGAGTTGTGAAAAGTTGTCTAACTTGACATTTGATGGTCTTTGGCCGGTACCACACCGGTACTCTCCTAGGGTTTTTTTTTTTTTTTTTGTCTCGCATGTATCATCTCGAGCACGTGAGTATCGTGTGGCTTACCGACGATTTCAGCATCATCAAATGAGATCTTAATCAGAATATTAGCATTAATGTGAGTTTTTTTTTTTTAATTTTTTTATACCGTTGAATCTACTTAAATCCAATTATTTAAAAAATGTTTAACTCTTTAGAGTTACACACTAGCCATTTATAATTCATTAGTTTGCACGAATTTTTTTTTTTTTTTTTTTGACGGTTTGCATGAATAATTTCACTATCATTATTTTCTAAAAAAAAAATTCACTGTCATTACGTGTGCTTTCCTTGATATCTGTACACGAATTGATTTTTTTAAATATACAAAAATATTATTTCATAAAATATTAAATACACCTATACATGCTTCTTTTTTTTTGAAAACACCTAAACATGCTTTTTTGTGTTAGCGTTCTTTTGTAATATTGATATTGATAATGATAGGATAGGATATGTTCAACTTGACTCTATCTATGTGACAATTAGCCACACCTAAACTCGTGTTTCAAAGCAATTATTAACAAATTAGCTTATATAAAATATATAAGTAGTACTTTTTTTAATTTTAATTTTTATGATGATGTATAAGCAATATGTTAGTTTTGTTTGAGTTTAGCAATTGAGAACAATGCAAAACCAAAACCAAAACCAGAACCAAAACCAAATTGCTTTCAAGTTGGATTGGTTGCTCATATGAACGATTTATTGAATTATTAGGCTTTATCATCTATGTACACCCTCTAGTTATAATGAATTACTCTTTTGGTCCCAAACTGTTGGTCTTATTTTGAAAATCCAAATTTGTAAGGGAACATCATTTGGTGAGCTATCTTTTAAGATATTTTAATACATTAATTAAAAATTCAACCAATGTGGGCTTTACTTATTTATTTATTTCTATAATTCGATAGTTGGGGGATTTGAATCCCTAGCTAATTAAAGGAGGACAAAGAGAGAAATTATAGTAAAAAGACCCATATTTTATAAGATTTCATATTAGATAAAGATTCTTATTTTGTTAATTAAAGTCTCAAATTAATGGATTAATTTCAATTTAAAACTTCCATCCATCTATGGTATTTATTTTTGTTATTCTAAACCATAATTGAAAAGAGAAAATGAGAAACTAGTGACTAACACTTGCTCATAAAATCAATTTGGTAGTTATTAAACAAAGATAATAGAGAGATAAATATTCGATAAACTATTACTTAAAACTAGAGTGACAATGGTATTTGTAAGAATTAAATTAGTGACCAAATACAAAATTTTATCAACAATTTCAATTTTATATTAAACATCATATAAACCAAGACTTTAAAAAAAAAAAATTAACAAAATAAAAAATCCGACACAAAATATGAAATATCTTATAAAGTAAAAAAAAAAAAAAAATTTAAAATGTAATTTTCATTTAAAAAAAAAAAAAATGGTAAGGTTAAAACCGATTCGGGACAGGCTCACCTCCAGTTCAATACCTTCCTGTTTTCTCATTTTTTAAATAGATAAAGGACACGTGTAAGTGAAGCAATCCAAAGGCTAAAAAAGAACCCACAAAGCAACTTACTCTCTCTCCGTCTTCCGCTCTCTAGAACTCCAGAACTGAGTATTTCTCAGTAAATTGTCTTGTTCCTTCCTTCATCTTCTACACAAAGATGGTAAAAATCCACAAAACAGTGAACAAATCTCCAGTACTATAGCAATTACTGAAAAAATCAACTATCTCCATTACTCTCTCCGTCTAGCTCTATTCAGAGCTGAGCATCAGACGCTCCAAGATCAGACCTTACTTGAGAAGATCGGCGCTTGCCAGAGAAGAAAGGGCGAAATTGGGACATTGGATGAAATATTCCATGGGATCTCCAACAAGATCAGGGAAAGGAAATTGAACCCAAACCTCACCACTTAATGAGAAAGAGAAACACCTTTGATGCTCAGTTCTGGAGTTCTAGAGAGAGTTGAGAGATAGAGAGACGAAGAGAGAAAAATGGAGAGAGAATGAAAGAAAAGTTGCTTTGTGGATTTTTTTTTTTTTTTTGGCCTTTGGATTGCATCACTTACACGTGTCCTTCATCTATTTTAAAAATGGAGAAAACAGGAGGGTATTGAACGGGAGGTGAGCCTGTCCCAACCGAATCCAAGTCGGCGCTTAACAATAAGGCCCAAGTCCCAAAGTCCGAAACACAAACAACCTCGAGGCTCCGATCCGAAGCTCAACGAGAGGGAGAGGGCTCTCTTCTCTTCAGCGCCATTGGGATCTCAATTGTCAAGGTAATCCTATCAAACCCCACAATTGTTCTCATCGCATTATTGCTTCCTGTTTGGTTGCCGAGAAAATGTAGTAAAATTCCATTATCTCGGGTTTTTATTGAAAATTCGGATTTTTGGACCCTTCCGCCCAGACTAAATGCCTAAAAAATGCATGAAGCAAAATGTTAGATTAATCTAAAAGAAAAAAAAAAAAAATAGAATTCCTGTTCGTAAGTTTTATTGGCAACCAAACAGAGAATTAAGCTTTTGAAAAGTGTGGTTTTTACGGCTGTTTATATGCGAAAATGTGTGATTCATTTGGCTTATTTACTCCAAATCTTAATAGCTGAATTTTCATAATTAACTATGTGTTTGTCTTTGCTTGAACTTTTGGCTTAGTGCAACTTTTAGGAACTGAAATCCAAGTGCCAATTAAATCACTTTCTGGATAAGCAAGAAAAATGGAATTTGGTGAAAACTATTTTTTAAAAATATAAAATTTATTTGAAGGTATAGAGCTGATTTACCATTACCTCTTATATGATCTCTTTATAACTTTGACACTGTTTTAATATGGGGTTAAATGTGTACGTTGCTTATCAGTTGAAAATGAGTTGAAAGACGAATTTGATCGCATGCAGATGATTGGCCTATCAACTCATAAAGATTGAAATTTTTATTGAATGATCTAAGAGTTTCTTTGTTATTTTACTGGGTTTGCCCTTGCATCTTTTACTGAAGAGTGAAGACTATTACCTCGAAACATGGCTTTGGTTGATGTGACAAAATCTTGCATTGATTCCATTCGCCAGGTACGTCCTTTTTTTTTTTTGGTGATGAATGTTGAATTGCTGCAGTCTAAAGGCCATGCTTTTTGAAAGTTACTTCATTATCTATTCATTTGCTTGAGAATATATTGAATTTTTCCATATAAGTATCGTATGCAATATTTGTGTCTACTACTAGTGCAGTATATTCCTTAGTCATTGGCTGATATCTGGAGGTTTTTTTTGCGGGAGGGGGGGCGCTTTTGAATGCAAATGATATTGAATAGAAAGACCAATGCATCCATTGGGTTTGAGTGATTCTTTGATGTTCATAATCTGAAGTGAAAGAGAGAAAGTTTTTAAAAGGAAAACAGAAACTGCATGAATTGTAAAACTTGTCTCTAGTTACTCCTACACCCTACACTACTTAACTAAAGGAAAAAATTTCGTGTATCCTTCAAGTTATATCATATTAGACTATTTCAGTTCAAATTTGAACGTTTCATTTCGCATTCAATTCAATAATTTGAACTTTCTATTGTGAAGAGCCTTGTAACTCAACTGGCACCTCTTAGTGTTTCCAACAAAGACGTCCAAGTTTTAAATCCCCCACCCCTAACTATTGAATTAAAATTAAAAAAAAAAAAAAACCAACAACACACACACACACAATTTGAGCTTTCTGTTGGCCTCAACAAATTTGTTTTTTGATAAATAATAAAAATTCATTGAAAGAAAAGAAACTACTACAAAAAGACAGAGCACACAGGAAGTGTGCTGAGGAATACGTGAAAACAAATTTTAACTAAGAAGCATAAAAAGTACAACTATCAAGAAAATTAGACAAAGAAGTATAGTTGAAAACACCTGATGCATTCATCCACCCAAGCAATGTCTGGAAGAAAGACAGCTTGAAGTCATGAATCAATCTTTTGGTTCCTTCAAAAATCTGAGAATTCCTCTCCTACCAAATACCCCACATTAGGCAATGAGAGATGATGTTCCAAATCACACCATTTCTAAGCCTACTGCCTGGCCAAGTAGCTAGAAGCTCCACAACACCACTAGGCATAACCCAAGATACCCCAAAAAGTGTAAACCCTTGCTTCACAATTCTCTGGCTATGTAAAAGTAAATGAATCTTTGTTGGCACTTTTTGTCTCCACACAGACTTCTAGGGAAAAGACATATGAGAAGGGGATTGTAAGACTTTATAGTAAGATCGAACATCAAAACCCCCTCGAAAAGAAGGTTTCCAACACAACTTATCCACCCCATCCCCTCTCCACACTCCACAAATTTATATAGACTACCGACACTTTCCAACATTAATCCTTGAATGTTATGTGCATGGTTTGTTACATGTGTTTGTTTACAAGTGTCATGGATTGGGACAGGTGGCGCAGTTATTGTTCAGTACCTGAATATGTCAGGATATTTCTCTGCGGCAGTGTTCATTCCTTTTAGTTGCCAAAGTCTTTGCTCTTGTCAATCAGCTATCTGTATTCTTAATTTATTTTTCTTATTGTCCGTTTGTTTTAGCTTAAAACCCAACTTCTTTCACCATCAATTTTTTAGAACCTGACATTTTCTAAGTACAATTGTACTTTGACACATTATTTATTAATTTTTTTAAAACAAAATAAGCCAATTAATATGCTCATCCAAACACACTCTTAATTACCTAAAAATCATATTAATTCTAGAGTTTGAACACCATGATTGATGTTTTACACTGCTTATGGTTTACTACTAGAGAAAGGAAAAGAAGATAAAGTTTCAAATATGTCTTTTTTTCAATTGTTTGTTTAGTAAATAGAAGTGAAAAGGAAAGAATGAGGTAAGAAAATTATTTAAAATTTTCCTTAGAGGCCCACCAAAATTGGTTTTCAAAATAGGTAGCTTTGGGAGAAAATTGATGCGAGAATAAAAGGTGTAAAAGATATCTTCATTTTATTTTCCTTTCAGTTCTGAGAAAACAATGTAACTTTCTTTGCTTATCTTTTCCCTTCTTTATTTTCTCTGGTAGAAAGTGACCAAATGGGCTGTTAGTTTCTAGATGATTGGGCTTATATACAATGGTAGGTGGTTAAAGAAGTGTGATGAATAATGGGTAGTAAGCAAGCTGAAATTTGCTTGTATAAGCTTTCTGACGCAGCAAGCACTGCATTGTTGCTGGAACTGAGAAACAAGCCCTTGGCAGGTCAAGAGTCAGTCAAAAATAGAAATAATAAATCATTGTGTGCTGCCTAAGTAATAACATCCAATCTCTCTCTCTCTCTCTCTCTCTCTCTATATATATTAATAGGTAAAGCTGAAAGAAAATCTAATTAGGTTTTAAATTGAATTCCAATTGTTGTCTAATTTTGCATCACGTATCCTATTTAAATTAAATTTTTTTTTTTCTAGGTGAGTTAATGAGATGCAAAAGACGAAAGGTCTAATATTAATAAATCATCAAAAACTCAATAAAGAAAAAAAGAAAGAGTAAACTCGTGTATATCCAAAAGAAATTAAAATAAAAAAAATAAAAGAGAGAGTATAATTTGAATCCATGTATGTGTGTAATTGTACCGTGCACATGCATGGGTTATATACTAGTTGATATAAAATTTGGTGTACATGATAAGACAAACGGAGGTTTTTATGGTATTATCTGTAGCCATCACAAATTCTCAGTTGCAGTTCTGTAACTTGTGCTGCTTGAATTTTTGAGTTTTGAAAATTTATTGATGGTATTGACTTGACATGTGATTATGTCAGTCCAACATTGAGCTGATCTATACTAATATTCTATATTCACCTTTGTCTTTAGATATCAGAGCACATTGAAGATGCTACTCTTTACCTTGATGCTGGATCTACAGAAAGTTTCCAATTTATTGGGGCATTTCCTGTGTTGCTGGGCCTTGGAGTACGTGCAGTTTGCAGTTTGGAGAACATGTGTTCTCTCGATGCGGTAAACTAAAAGGGTCATGTGTCTCCTAAAATGTCTTTTATTGCTTCTTTTAACCTGATATGAATAAGTTTGAATGGCTTCACATTTGAACCTACTTCATAAACAGAAAGCGTCTGTATCAATATGTGTATATGTGTGTGTGCGCACTAGCTATGATAGCCAACCATTGTAGATAAGACACCATTTATTGCTCTCATCTCAAGCATGTTGTAATTTGTATTTGCTTTGACTCTAGGTGGTTGATTGGAACTCAAAATCTGATGCTGCAAGGAAAATAGTGGTCATCACATCCCGTCTACTAAGTGATGCGCATCGGTATATTTTACGTTGCCTAAGCACACATCAAGGTGTTCGTCATTGTATTATATTTACATCAATCTCAGAGGTGCTAATTAGTGCTTTTCTCTGCAGTTTATTCTTTTTTTTTTTTCTTTTTATCATTTCTGCACTTGCCAATATTTTTCTGAATGTCGTGTATAATTTTCATTTGCACGTAAAATAAATAAATTTTTCCTCGTTTTAATTGTTGACAATCATATTAAATATAATTCTTGCTTTTATTTTTCAAGGCCCTATATTTTGTAAATTCATTGATTTGATTAAAAACTAGTTGAACACTTGGACTGTTTGATCTGAATGAGAAGAATAAGAACCACAGTTGATTTTATCAAATAAATTTATATTTAAAAGGGTACTCAGGAGGACAATATCATTTAATTTGCATGGGGGTTCAAGTGATAGTCTAGTGGTAATAAAATCCTTTGTGGTGCCCCATGTTTGTGGTTCAAGCCCCACCTTCCCCCTCCCCAACTATCTGCCTATAAAAAAATATAAAATTATATGTGGACTTCTTGACTGCTGTACCAAAACTGAAATCGAAGTTTTTTCTCCTGTGTTTTTGCAAGACCCAGGACTGGGAGATCTGTAGAAAGGAGAAAAGTTCCTCTCACAAATGTTCTTAGCTTGAGTACTTTTGCTCGTTTTCACCCATGAAATTTCTTTGCTACTTCATATTAGTTTCCTGGGCATTTCTACTTATGCTTCTGAGATGTATGCATTTGAGACCCATTTCTACTGATAATGTCTCAAAGAGGAATCATAAAAAAAAAAAATCATAGAAATAGTCCCTGGTTATCTATATAAGGAAAAGAAAAATGTCATCCTGGGTAAAGATTTAATTCCCAGTTTCTGTCAATTGTTTTGGGTTGCCACCAGTGGATATTCCTGCGTGAATATATTTACCTTTTAAAACCAAACATATAAGGTTTCTGCCACTGAGAGTTTGAATGGTGAACCACTTAAATTGAACTCTAGCAGTATACATTTTGCAAAATGTCTTTCGTGTCCCAAACCCTTCCATAATTTGAAGCTACATGGTTCTAACCTTATTGAAATTATGGAAAGTGAAAACCATAAAATTTCATTACTACATACCATATCACATACCTCTTTTTATCTTTGTACAATTATTTTGTTGTAGTAGTTAAAAAGGGTTATTATCCAGTATAAGTCCCATCTGAGTGGGTTCCTGGGTGGGGTAGTTTGAACACGGTTCTTTCTTCTACATTTTATGCATAAAGTGACCACTTTCGAGATTTTTACCTGCACACTGCACCAGATAATTCACTCTGTGTGACTGGAAATTTATTTCGCAACTAATAGTTTAAATTAGAAATATGATATCCATGTTACAGGATCTGAGAGGTCATTAAATAAATTATTTTTTTTCCATCTGTTTTGGCTGTTGCTGCTGAATCTTATCAAATGCTATACCAAAATGCAGATATCTCACTCTGCATATCCTGATTCACCTCTGGGACCAGATGCATTTCATGAATATGAATCCTTGCTTGTCCAAGATTATGAGGAACTTGTTAAGAAAGCTGAGACAAAGTCTAAAGAGCCAGAAGATAAAAGCTTACAGGATAATTTACCCTTTGAAGATGAAGGATGGTCACGACTCACGTCCAGTGAAGAGGGTTTTCCTCGCATTGAAGCTAGTTCAAGTGGAAGAGATATATACAATAATAATCTGATAGGTCATGTAGAAGATGTAGGGCAAAAATTGGTTGTTTCTGTGCATCACTTCCCCATGCTTTTGTGTCCTTTTTCACCAAGAGTCTTTGTTTTACCTTCAGAGGGATCAATTGCCGAAGCATATGTATCAGCTGAACATGAGGATTCCCTTAGTCCTGGATTGCCTCCCTTAAGTACTGGATTACCTTCTGATGGTGATGATGTTCCTCCTGGGGCAACTCTTACAGCACATTTTCTTTACCATCTGGCCGCCAAGGTAATAAGCTCTGTGTGCGCTATAACCTTTTGTTTGTTGCCTTTTATTGCTATGCTGAGCTCTAGAGTTCCTACAATTTTCCTATGTTTTTAACAGATATGCCTATCCTTTAAGTCTAGGTATTCTATATCTTACCCGTGTCCAAATTCATGAACAATAAGTTGCTATGGAAGTGAAATTACCAAAGCCCTTGTTTCTAATATTAGCTTTTATATCTAAAGGTCAAAATGCCAAAAATACTTCCAATGTTCTTTGGAACAAATGGCATCTTGTTGCCAGATAAATAAGGGATTGAGGATAAGATCAAGGGTCCAATCCCATATGGGTGCGTGAGTGCTTAACTCTTTACCTAAATACCCCTACAGTCCTTTCCATGATATATAGCTTATCAAGTAAGAGTAGAACTGATGTTTTCTCCATTGAAAGCATATGTTGGTCCCTTTAGGAGTTGACAGGTAAACGTTCCCCCTGTGGTAAGTTTAGGTTGTTCCCTTTATGACCATGGTCTATTTTTCTTAATCTTGTAGATGGAGTTGAAAATGGAGATATTTTCCATTGGTGATTTGTCAAAAACCGTTGGGAAGATATTGACAGACATGTCAAGTCTTTATGATGTAGGCCGTCGTAGACGATCAGCAGGTCTATTACTCATTGACCGCACACTTGATCTTCTAACCCCTTGCTGCCATGGGGACTCACTTGTTGATCGCATGTTCTCCTCTTTGCCTCATAAGGAACGAGCAACATCATCTACCCAAACTAAAGGCTCTCAAACCCAACTCAAACATGGTCCTTCTAAACTGCAACGCACTCCTCTTGATGTTCAGATCCCACTTCAAAAGATTTTAAGCGAAGAAGATTGTAAAATAGATAATTTTCGGCTTCTAGAAAGCATCGAAGCTTTTCTATGTGCATGGGATTCTACTAACTCTGCTTCTCAAATTGTAGATTTAACTAATCTCAGCAACAAAGTTAATGATAAAAGGCCCCTTCACTCTGAGATTGAGCTATTTAGTGGGTCCTTTGTCTCCACTGAAAATTTTCGTGGAACACCATACTTGGAAGCTATAATGGATAGGAGGACCAAGGATGGGGGCATTCTGGTAAAGAAGTGGCTCCAAGAAACTCTGCGTCGGGAAAATATAACTGTGAATGTGAAATCTCGTCCTGGCTATGTTACAAAGTCTGAGTTGCAACCTATGATCAAAGCATTGGCTAATAGTCAGCCATCTCTGATGAGAAACAAAGGAATCATTCAGTTAGCTGCAGCTACATTAGTGGCCCTTGATGAATCACATTGTGCCACATGGGATGCATTTATCAGTGCGGAGAAAATATTGACTGCTAGCGCTGGAGACACAACCCAGAGTCTTGCTGCTCAAATTGGTGATCTTGTCAATAAGAGTGCTTTGGTGGGATCACATGGACAGAAGAATGGCAAAACAGAGCCTTCACATGGAGTACTTTCTTTTCAAGATGCTTTACTGCTTACAATTACTGGATATATATTGGCTGGTGAGAATTTCCCAACATCTGGGTCAGATGGTCCTTTTTCTTGGCAAGAGGAGCATCTGTTGAAAGAGGCAATTGTGGATGCTATTCTTGAAAACCCATCAATAGCAAAACTAGAATTTTTGCATGGTCTAAGGGAAGACCTTGAAGCCAACCTAAACAGGATGAGATCAGAGAAAACCAAAGAAGTGTCTTCAAATCAATTAGAAATTGATGATTTTGACGATGATCAATGGGCTAGCTGGGGTGATGAAGATGCTGATAATTATAATAACAAAGAGCAAGTGTATGGTGACATGCAGCTGAAGTTGGAGTTGCGTGATAGGGTGGATAACCTTTTCAAATTTCTTCATAAATTATCTAGCTTGAAGAGGAGGAACTTACCATTGAGGGATGGGACGTTGTCTTTAGAAAGTAATTTTAGTGGAGATCCCTATACAAGTAAAGGATTACTTCATAAACTTCTAACAAGGGTGTTGGGCAAGTATGATGTACCTGGATTGGAGTACCATTCCTCTACTGTTGGACGACTTTTCAAAAGTGGGTTTGGAAGATTTGGCCTTGGGCAGGTAAGTTTTGGTCCCCGTGACTCATTATGTGAATTTTGCTTCAATAGTTCAAATAAGCTAAGATTGCCTTTTTTGAGTTCTGCAGGCAAAACCAAGTCTTGCTGACCAAAACGTCATTCTGGTTTTTGTTATTGGGGGCATCAATGGTCTTGAGGTCTGAATTTCTTGAGCTCGTTAACTTTATTTTTCTTCTGCCTTTCCCAACAATTTATTGCTATACTTAAAGCATTTGAATAACAATCCAATTACAAATAATTTTTTACTTCCTTCCCAAATGAGGCTCATCTGGAATGGAGGTTATGTTAGCCTTTGCCCTTGAAAAGATCTTTAATGTATTTTTGAAACGATTCTTGTCTACTTATTAAAAACATGAAACCTCATTACCTTAAGAAGAAACATGACATTGTCCTCTTTTTGTGTCATAAGGTACGTGAAGCTCAGGAGGCTTTATCTGAGAGTGGAAGGCCTGAAATCGAATTGCTTCTTGGTGGAACAACCTTTTTAACTCCTCATGATATGCTTGATTTACTAACGGGGGACTCCAGTTACTTCAATCCCTTAATTGGTAAAAGATAGAGAGAGAAAAAATATAAAATGAATCTGAAATGCTGTTTGCTAACAGTTCATCTGCTATTTGTTTTGAGCAATTCAAATTTAGTTTATTTTATAGTTGAATTGGCTCCCATAAAATGGGAAGGAAAATATCACACATAGCTCCTGGTATGAAGTATCGTGTATACTCTCTTTCTGCATTTGCGTGTGGATGAGGATGAAAATAATGTATTATCTTTCTTTCTTTTTTAGCACCTTTGCTTGCATCTTCATTTATTATTACTTTTGTAAATTGTTGCACTTGCACTTCATAACGCGGACAGGCATGTTGATTGTTTCCCGTTGGAAATACACAACATTTGGGATTAATTTTAAAGACATGGCATCCTTTCAATTGCATGGTAAAGATGAATAAAATTTCATGTAGACAAATAGAGCAACATGTAATGAAATACAAAAGGTTCAATGGGATATAAAATTGGGTTGGAATTATTCTTTTTTCACTTGTTGTAAGATGATAAATATAATAATAATAACAACATTAATAATAAGAGTATATCTGCTAAAAACCTCATAGCTCAGCTAGTTAGTACCTTATGGTATTTCTAAAAAAGATATTGAGAAGTTATCCAAATAATAATAATGAGAAGGGTAAATCTCAATTAAAGCCTCTAGTTTCCCCTTCTTGATTGAGATTCGGTGCACTGAGCTACACTTTTTTTAATGATTAATATTGAAAGTTAAAAAAATTTGATTTTAATCCCAGTCATTAAATCAAAATATTTTTAACTTTTTACCTTTGATCTTTTTCACTTTTTAAACTTCTCTCTTGCATAGGCCTGGTTGCGTCCATTGAATGTGCTTGTAAGCTTGGCTGAAATCTTCAAATCTACTGCAAGGCAACTGGACAGCAAGTGAGCCAAAATAAATCCCAAATGTTCCACCTTACTCAAATTCTAAATACTCTCTCAACCAACATATATATATATATAGGCTTCTCCTAGATGCAACAACAAATATCTATACAATAAATTTTTTGCTAGATCATCAAACTATTTTGAAATTTGAAATATTCTATTAGTAAATAAATAAAATTTGATGTTTTATACTCAGTTTGGCTCTTCTGCTAGACCAAGAATATATAAGATTTGCCTTTGAAATTTTGTTTTATAAGATAATGACATCTTAGGAAAGGCTATGAACTGTTCACAACTCCACATTCAAAGTTCAAATCTCCCTTCGTAGCCTATCTTTTGTTCCAACTGCAAAACTGTAGTAGATCAAATTCCTGTACCATCTATATTTTATAACATCCACCAATTCCCATAGATTTCTGCCACATTTATTATTTCCATTCCCCTCTCTTTTCTGTCACTAACTGAAAAATGACAGCCAAAAAAAAAAGAGCAAAGCCTTTCACTGTCATCTCCCCAACTTACTTGTCCAATTCAAACTCTTTTAACTAATCCGACCAACTCCAAGATCAGACATGTGATCAATATTGTCGACTCCAAGATCAGACATGTAATCAATATTGTCAAGATCAGAAATGTACAATGACTAACTTGTGAGTTATTATAGAATTCCAACCTGTGTTCAGACTTAAGTGTCTTCTTCAGGTTAACAAATCAAATTAGATATCTAGCACTAGCTAGCTAAGAGAACCACCACTAATTTGTGGACAAGCAAAACTCGTACCCCACCAGACAATGGCACCGACCATATTTATCAAACTAGTCTGGATATCTATTAGTTTGTGCAAGTGATTGACTACATTAAAAATTCAGCCAAAAAAAAAGTATTGACTACATTAATAAAAATTTGAAACAGCAATTTTCAAAAATATATATAGAAAAGAAAAATCTGAGCTTACTTCAACAAAATTCGGCTTTTGTACAACAAAAATCAACAATGGCACTAACAAGAATCCAGAAGCAAGAAGTGAGTAGCACAAGCAAGAAGCCATGGCTGATTCATATTGTTCTACTTTTCTTTATGCCAGTCACTAGTGGCAATCTTTCCACTGGCTCTGATACCATCTTCCCAGGCGAGTCTATCTCTGGGAACCAAACCATAATATCCAAAGGTGGAGTTTTTGAACTAGGTTTCTTCACACCAGGTTACTCTCACAACTATTACATAGGCATATGGTATAAAGGATTACCAATACCAAAAAAAACAGTGGTTTGGGTGGCCAACAGGAATCAACCTGTCTCTAACCCATCCTCTTCAACATTACAGCTGTTTCAGGATGGTAACTTAGTCCTACTCACATCAAACAAGATTAGAGTTTGGTCTACAAATTCAACCTCTAGCTTGCCTACTGTAGGTGTGCTTCTTGACAATGGAAATTTCATCTTAAGAAAAAATTCAGATTCCTCTAGCATAATGTGGCAGAGTTTTGATCACCCAACTGATACATGGCTGCCTGGTGCCAAGTTTGGATATAATAAAGTTACTAATGATGGTCAAATTCTAACTTCGTGGAGAAGTTATGAAAATCCAGCACCTGGGCTCTTCTCTGTTGAACTAGAACCAAAAGGTACAAGTTACTCGTTAAAATGGAATAGGTCTAATTTGTATTGGACTAGTGGGGAATGGTCAGGGAAGATTTTCAGCCTTCTGCCTGAAATAGACCTGAACAGTTATGTTAAAAATTTTACCTTTGTTTCAAATGAAAATGAGAGCTATTTTATATATTCTGCTGCATCCAATTTTGCACTTACTAGATCTGTGCTGGATGTAACTGGGCAGCTCACGTTATCTGTATGGTGGAAGGAGCTCCAGCAATGGAATTTGGTTTGGATAAAACCAAAGAACCAGTGTTAGGTTTATGCTACCTGTGGTGCTTTTAGTAGCTGCAATGAGCAAAATTCCACTGTTTGTGCTTGTATACAAGGATTTGAACCAAGCAAATTAGATGAATGGAATTTGAAAGATCAATCAGGTGGCCGTGTGAGGAGAGCCCCATTACAATGTGATCACAGTGGAAATGATGCATTTTTGTTAATTCCCAACATGCTGTTTCCAGTGAATTCAGTGGCATTAAGAGTCAACAACATCAAAGAATACAAATCAACATGCTTGAGCAACTGTTCATGCACTGCTTATGCTTATGATAACGGATGTTTTATTTGGATAGGAGAATTGGTCAATCTACAACAATTTTCATCTGAAAATAAGATTGGAAGAGAAATCCATGTCCGTGTTGCAGCATCTGAACTTTTGGGAAGTAAAGCGAAGACAGACGGAAAAACTATTTGGATTGTTGTTGGAGCGATTGCAGCAATTTTTCTCCTCTATGGTATGGTATTAACAATAATATGGAGGAGACAATCTGCTCGCACATTTGAGGCAATGGATGATTCCTTGATGCTGTTCAACTACCATGAATTATAAAAAAAGCTACAGAGAACTTCTCGCAAAAACTTGGTGAGGGTGGTTTTGGTTCTGTTTTCAAGGGGACTTTACCCAATTCAACTGCAGGGCCGGCTGAATGGGTGAGCAAAAGATGCAATCGCCTAAGGCCCCAAGTAAAAAAAAAGGCCCCCAAATTTTAACCAATAGGATTATTTATAATCAATAAATAAAATAATTTTTTTCCCATATGAGAAACAAATAAAAAAAAGAGAAAAATGCAACATTTACAATATTTTTCATAACACTTTTACAACTAATGCTAAGTAGTAGGTTGTTACAACTTGTTATTAATGGCAAAAAAATAATTATAGTGATATTTTCAAAAAGAAAACAAAAAACAACTTAAAACCTAGGATTTGTTGTAAAAAAATATTGTGAATGTTGCACTTCTTAAAAAAAATAAGAATAATAATAAGAGGTGAGTTAGCAAACTTTTACTAGTTTTCATCTAAGTCTATCACTAACCCCACTCTTTTACTTACCACTACAATCTGCCACATCAATAAGTATGAAAAATTTTGTCAAGTTTTTTCTGTTTATAAAATTTCTATAAAAAGAAAAATTCTATGTAGTTCATGTTAATTAGTAGTAATTTTGCATTTAAAACAAAATAATCAATTTTCGCCTTAGGCCCCCAAATAAATCAAGCCGCCCCTGTTCAACTGCCATAGCAGTGAAAAAACTAAGAAGTGTAAAGCAAGATGAGAAGCAGTTTCGTGCAGAAGTGAGCATAGTTGGAACAATTCATCACGCTAATCTTATTCGCTTTTGAGGATTTTGTGCAAAAGCTTCAAAATGGTTTATAGTCTATGATTACATGCCAAAAGGTTCTCTAGAGTCACATTTGTTTCGAAAGGGTTCCCAAATTTTGGATTGGAAGATAAGATATAATATTGCATTAGGGACTGCTAGAGGATTGGCTTATCTTCATGAGGAGTGCAGAGACTGTATCATACATTGTGACATCAAGCTTGAAAACATTTTGTTGGATGCTGATTATAATCCAAAAGTGGCTGATTTTGGCCTTGCAAAGCTTGTTGGTCGGGACTTTAGTCGGGTTCTTACTACCATGAGGGGAACCAGAGGACACCAGAATGCCTTTCAGGTGAGGCTATCACTCCAAAAGTTGATGTTTTCAGCTTTGGAAAGCTTCTTTTCGAGATTATATCAGGTAGAAGAAATACAGACATGCTAAATGATGATTTATCTAACTACTTTCCGACTAGTGTTGCAAATGCAATAAACAAAAGGGAAGAAGTTATGATGCTGCTAGATTACAAATTGGAGAATAGTGACAGCATAGAAGAGCTAGCTAGAGCTTGCAAAGTTGCTTGTTGGTGCATTCAAGATGATGAGAAGGATAGACCAACCATTGGGCAGGTAGTACAAATTCTGGAAGGAATTATGGAAGTAGGCATGCCTCCAATCCCACGGATTTTGCAACGACTTGCAGAAGATCCTGTGATTTCAAATTTTTACCGGGAAACTGAGACTTCAACTAGTTCATATTAATGGCCCTGAGCTTCCTCTTGACCATCTATGTATGATCAATGAGTTTCAAGTGCTCTAGACAATGCAAGTGCACCTCTCAATGAATGACTGTAAATTCTCATTTCACTGATATAACTTCAAATAAATTATTCAACTGTTGGTAGTAGGTTTAGAGCCAGGTTTAGGCGTTTCTAAAATTGCACCTTCCATGAGATAGAGTCAGCTTGTTTGATGTATGTATTTGTTATGAGAAATTAGTTGTTAGGTTTTATAAATGTGTTTTTGTTCTTAGGTAGTTAGGTAGAATTTGTTCGAATCAGAGAATTGGAGAACTTTAAAGGCAAACATATGTTATGTTGGAGAATAAGGGGTAAACAATGAAATGAATAATAAATAATGCCTTAGAGGAACATATTAACGTTATCTTTAGACATTATTTGCCTCCCCACAAGTGTTGCTATAGGATTATTGCAAAATTGTTTCTAGGAAACAACCAAACTTATTGTGTACTACAAATAACAACTTGGAGAAGACCCATGGAATTTTTTATGTTTCTAAGAGAAAATTATTCATTTATTAGATTGGAATATTAAGAGTATAAACAATATATATATATATATATATATATCATGAAAAGTCACAAATAAAGTGTTATAATTGTTAGAAAATAGTTAGAAACAATCTCCCAACCTTCATAAACGTTTAAATGTCAAGCAGTGCAACTCTTGGTTACAAATTTTGCATAAACCATTATTCAACTTTCAACACAATGTTACTTGAAATTCGGTGAACCTAGTTTTCAGCGAAAATACTAAATTCTCAAACAATTTTTTTTTTCTTTCTAACTTTCAATAAAAAAAAAAAATATAGAAACTTCCGCTCAACATTCTTTCAACCTAATATCAGGCTAAAATTTGACATAGTCACACAAATGCAATTTTTAGTTGTTTTTTCTATTGTTATTTTTCCTCTATCTTTTCTAAGAGTTAATAACACTTGTCGTCCATTTCTAAAGTGGGATCAAACAACATTCTTCCGCTACCAAAATGAGATCAAACTTGTATTATAACTATCCACCATGTTATAGACTATCTAATATTCGATTAAATAATTGTCTCACAAAAAACTTTGAAACCACTTTTGGATTAAAAAAAAAAGTAAAAATTATATTTCAAACCTTATAATTTAAGAGATCTAACAAATTAAATGTTTTAGTTTCAAAGGTAACAAATTAAACCCTTAATTTATTTTTAAATCCAAATAAAATGTGGTTCCACTTAAATAATTTGAGGCTTATTACGATATTTTTGAAATCTTAGGTTTAATTTGTTACACCTCTACATTATTAGGATTTCAAATGTATGTTTTTTTTTCAATAAAAAAAAAGGTATTATTAGGAGAGAAAGAGATAAAGGGGGGAAAAGACAAAAAACAAAAAAACAAAAAAAGAAGAAGAAGAAAAGCACATGCGAATAAGCTACCAAAAGGCCAAAACTCACACATTTAGCATAAAAATTACCAAAAATGATATATTTTGATAAATACTATGCATATAAAGTATTCAAAATTACAGGATCTTCAAATGGACATTTAAATGGTTTGGTGTTTAGTTGGTTATTTTTTTAAATATCAAGTTACATGTCTAAATTATTAGAATTTTCAATGTATTTTTTTTTTTATAAAATTATTACCGAGAGGGAGAAAAGTCAAAAAAGAAAAAAGAAAAACACATACACCTCTACCATTAGTGAAAATGGAAAATTGTAATATTTCCCGGAAAAAAAGAAAAGAAAAAGAAAAGCATTTCCATAATCCATAGTTTGGACTTGGAAAAACCCAAAACCCATATGCTCAGTCACTAAACCCCATTTCCAAAAACCCAACTGCCTCTCACTCACACTCTCAATAATGGCAGCCCTCAAGCTTCTTCTCTCCCAAGCTCGCCGCCATTGCCTTTCCAAACCCTCATTCCCCCACCGGTCCCTCTGTTCTTCCTCCTCCTCCTCCTCTTCAAATCCTAACCTTAACTCCGAATCTCCAGCTAAACCCTCGCAAACCGTACCCATCCAACCAGTCTCCTACACCGTAAAACCCAAAGACCCCTCCACTCCCGAACAATCCCCAACGCCATCACCGCCACCACCATTCCCGCCTCGTCAACAACCTCGCAACCCGCAGCAGCAAGAAACGCCGTCGTTATGGACCCGCGAGGACGTCCGGTACGTCAAGGACGTGCCGAACATATCCCCAGTCTCGTACCCCTCGCGCGTGGCTCCACTTCCCGAGGATAAGATCTCAGCCGATGGAGAAGGAGCGAATAATGAGCAGAGATTGGAGAGCAACGAAGAGATGAAGAGGGAGAGAAGGAGAATCGAAGCGGAAGGAATAATGAGGAGAAGGGTTTTTAGGGTTTCAGAGGAAGAGAACGTGGCTGTCCCCTTTCCAATGCTCATCAAGAAGAAGGAGAGCAAGGAAAAGCCTGCTCCTCTTGATTTGGTGGAGGCTATTCGACTTGTCAAGGTCAGCGTACAACCACAATAAGCTTCTAATCTTTTTTCATTTCAGAAATGTAGGAAATGTTTGTTAAGATATTTGATAAATGATACAATTAAGTCACACAAAAAAAAAAAAAAAAAAAACCGTTATTGCTAAAATCTTTGTGATGTTTCTAGTTATTTTTCAGGCTAGTGCCACAAAGAATTTCGATGAAACTATTGAAGCACATGTAAGATTGGCTATTAAGAAAGAGCGAACTGATCAGGTATGTGCTGGTTTTGTCTGAGACTTGACTAAATTTTGTGTCTTGTTGAAGTAATTCTGAATGGTTGATGCCAAATTGTTGGAATGGTTGATAATATATTTGGCTCTGAAGTGGTTTGAATATAACAGTGGGATGTTGTATTAATCCCATGTTTTCCTCTAAACTACTAGGTCTCATTCTCTAAAACTGTTAACATGTCTTAAACACCAAATTTCTGCTGGTGTGCAACAGCAACAACTAAAGGAATTTCTGTATGAAGAAAACATCCTCACCCTTTAAGCTTTAAACCCACCTCACAATTCTCAATATTTTTTTACACATTTCACCAAAATCTTTAACTGTATTACACTAAATATCCGCATAAAAGGCTTAGAAACATAATCCTACCCTTCTTTATGGTTTGATGAGACTCCACAAGTCAGCGGGAGTGGCTAATATGGCCTTGGCGTTGTGCATGTAGGTTTAAGTTGGGGAGTTAAAGGACTTGTCAGCCTCGTTGATTAGGTCCATCTTGCATTGCAGGGTCAAGAAGATTAGGGCCTTTTTGTGTGTGTGGGGTGGAATTGCTTTGAGAAGGTGGGGTGGGGATTTCAGGCAATGAGCGTAGTGGGGGCCAATGCAGAGAAAAAGAAATTTCTAGTGCATCTATTAATTCCTATCGTATATAGTCGCCAGTATTTGTGGTACTTTCCTTTCTGTATCAAATATTTTGTTTTTCTTTTGGTTTGTATTCTATTATTTTAATAGTTAATACATAATAATCATTATTATCGGTATAAAAATGAAGGCAACCCCCCACCCCCCCCCCCCCCCCCAAAAAAAAAAAAAAAAGGAAAGAAAAGAAAAAGGAACTTATTAGATAGTAGTGTGTTTGTTTTTGGTAATTTGATCCTTTAACAACACTATTAGGCTGGTGAGCAAAACACATAGATTATAGGAACAACACTTTTTCCAAAATTATTATCGGACGCTCTTTACATTTTCAAACAACCCAACCCATTTTGATTTAGCAATTATTTAAACTATAGTATTTTTCAAACAATCCATTTTCAAATAGTTGTACCGAACTCAGCTGAAGAAGCTGTTAATTTCAGAGAGAAATAAATAAGTGAAAGAAGTATCATGTGGTATCCAAGAGTATCCATATTAGATACATGTCCAATAGGGATGTGACTGCTAATATGAACTATCTGTGCTTCCTAGATTTAAATGGAAAATAACAAATTTTATTATAAAAGAATGGTTGCCTAAAAAGAACCATGGAATCCCAGCCAGAATCAATAGTGCCCTTAACAGTTAGGTAGAAGGCTTGCATAGCATCAAGGACTTACTGTAATGGCTTTAGAATTGAGCTGGCTGGTTGGGAGTCTGGCAATGTAGGACAGAGGTATGAGATCAAAGGCTGTAATTGTATGGCATAGTGGCAAGCTGGGGATGCTTTTATGGTTGAGGAAGGAAAAGGAAAAGAATAAGGTAGTTTATGAGAGATTAATGGGTTAAGTCCATTAGAAACTCGTAACATCCACTGACCCAAGGACGTGTGCAGTTTTAGAGAATGCTACTTAGTGGCTTTGAGGAAGTTCCTCCAAACTAATTTGGAGGAAAACTTTTTTCCAAGATATTTGTTAGAAACATACTTGGGGTTAGTGTTCATTGATAGGGCTTCTGGTTCTTGATGATTGAGTGGCTGGAATTTGGTGTCAAGGGCTGGGAGTTTCGGATATGAAAAGGTTTCTAAGGTTCTTGAAGATGGATGTATAAAAGTCGGTGTTTAGGGAATGCTAGGGTTGGATGGAGATGAGATTCGGATTCAGTACTTGCATGAGAATGATGTGGATTGAATGGGTTGTGACTTATTTGAGAGAGTCACCTTCTCCAATAATAAGATTGCTACTAGGGAATCTCTCTTTTGATAGGTACTACTTGTTAGCCATGTGCATGAGAGTGATATTAAGCAGCCATGCAAAAAGGGGATCGATTCAATCATTAAGTGCCAATTATGAAGCTTTGACTGCCGATCAGCAGCTAGGCTTCTTTCCTAAAGTGCTGTTTGACACTTAGGATCAGTGACTTCAAGTATTGAGTTTTTTGAGCCATTAGTGACCCAATTGAGCTTCTAACATGGTCCTAACAATGTTATAATTCTGTCCACACCAATGCCTGTAGATTGCTGAGACTCAGTTGTTAACTTTGGAGTGGTTGATATTATCTCAACCTATTTTATATATTCAGGATATGCTACTAGACACACTAGGCTTGTCTAGGAGACTGTAGATTTATCTAATTCTCTCCTTTAGCAATTCTTCTGGCTTCTGATCTTTTCTCTTCTGTTCATCATGTCAATTTTAAAATTTCAGAAAGGGGATCCTCAAACCAAACCTGAAAGACTTGTCATTGTTTATCTTCTTGATTTCGGATGCTTAAATTTTCCTATGGCATTATTGTATTCAATTTTCAATCTACTCCTTGAAGATTCAACTAACTGCTATCTGAATTGAAGTGCAGATAGTACATGGTAGTTTGATTCTGCCTCATGGTGTTGCAAAGGTATAGTCCAAACTTATCCTAGATCAATAAGGTGCTATTTTATATGCTTTGTTGTGGTTGGTTTGTTGCATAATCATTTTCATTTTTCAGGTTGTCAGGGTGGCTTTCTTTGCTGAAGGGGCAGATGCAGATGAAGCTAGAGCTGCAGGAGCTGATATTGTTGGTGGTGTTGAACTTATTGAGGAAATTGCAAGTAATGAACTAATCTTGTTAGTACTATGTTGATCTGTTTCACTACTATGATGTAAAATAAAATTTTACATCATCCCTTCAAGCTTATTAGTTCTTGGTTATATTTTCAAATGCATTCCTTATGTTGTTCATTCTCCAAGCTGACATTCCTTTTGTGCTTATTACCCTCCCTCCCTCCTCTTCCTCCACCCCCCCCCCCCCTCTTTTTCTGCACTGGTTGTGGTTATTAAATATTACTGTTCTTACATAGCTATGCTCCAGGAGCACCACATGTGCAAAAGAAAAATTAAATAACCTCTCTCAACCCTTGTTTGGTACATTATTTTTTGTTCAAGATGTATGTTCTAACCTGTAGACAATCTCTGATTTGGGTTCATAATCCTACCTTGTGTTTATTAAATATTACCGTTCTTACATAACTATGCTCCAAGAGTACCACATGTGCAAAAGAAAAAATAAATACCCTCTCTCGACCCTTGTTTGGTACATTATTTTTTATTCAAGATGTATGTTTTAACCTGTAGACAATCTCTGATTTGGGTTCATAATCCTACCTTGTATTACGCAGGTAGTAATAAGTTTAATGTCGACAAGTGTTTCGCAACGCCTCAATTGGTGCTGCGTCTGAATAAGGTTATTAAAGATTGTTTGGTTTGTAGGCTGTGATTTGTCAAATTAATGGATCTTTGATTCAAATGGATACTTTTACTGTTTTGCAGATAGCAAGTTTTCTCAAAGAACGGCATCTATTGCCAGACCGTAAAGTGAGTATTTCATTTTTTTTATTTTCTAATTCAATGCATAGATCTGTAAATGACTTGTATTGAATATTTCTTGGTTGTACTAATATGTTGTATAGTCTGGTACTGTGACTAGTGATGTTTCTGGGGCAATAAAGGCAGCAAGGCTTGGTCGTATTCATTTTAAAATGGACAAAACATCAATCGTGCATGTGGGACTTGGGAAGGTGCCTTATTTTCTTGATTTAGAATACAAAGGTTCATTTTAACAGGAATGCTATTTTATAAGACTTCATCATTCTTATTTGATTACAATGTTGCCTACAGGCAAGTTTTGCAGAAGAGTCTTTACGTGAAAATATTGGTGCATTTATGAATGCTCTCTTGATTGCAAAACCTGCAAGCTTAAAAAAGGGTAAGTATCTTACATTATTGTATATGCTTGATAATTGTTTCTTGTGGGCAAGAGTGAATAAAGGTGACATTAATTTCACATAGTAGCTTATTTTGTCTCACATATTTGTGCATTCCATCTGCCTAAGGGCTAAGGCTCTTAACCTATTCAGGCTCAGCTCTGCAAGCAGTGCTTTGCTTGTTAAATAAATAAAGGAAATGTGATACTGATGTGCTGGCTCAACTAACAAACAAACCCCCAAGACCAAGCATGTTTAGGCTTGATGTGTGTGGTCCCTAGTCCACTCTAAGTGGTAATTATTTGATCTTGTAGAAGTTCAGTAACAATTTAAATGAATGTGTGAACCTATGACACAAATTCACAAATGAGTCAGCAAGTTTTCATTTGCCAAAGAGAATTTAGTTTTTTGTTGGCTGGCATTAGTTTGTTTTAAAGACACTAAAATGCTTCTGGCATGATTTGCTATTAGCAACAGTTTATCCAGTAAAAAAAAAAGTAACATTTTTCAAGGTGATAGAGAAGGGCTACTGAAGTCTTGGACCGCCAAAAAATAAAGAGGCTTTTTAGTTACAGAAGGTCAATGTAGTTGTTTGAAGATCTTTTCTTTTAAGTGGAGAGTGAATTTGGTGTATAGATTTTGGGTGAGATGGCCTGAACTTTGTATTTTCATGTTCGTATTAAATATTTACCCTCCTTTTTTGACAGCTTCGAAGTATGCTGGATATGTGAACTCCTTCCATATATGCAGCACTGTAAGCTCATAATCCTTTTTCTTAGTTAATTTGCTGTTGATGATGGCTTTCCTTTTCATGATGCATACGTTGAAACGCCTTTCATATATTCCACTTCCAGTAAGATTATAACAAAGGAAAGAAGAGAAAATTTGTTTTGAAACACTAAAACTTCTTTTGCTGGATATTTGCCTTAAAGTTTATCCTAGTTTCCTTTCTCTCTCCATTTTTATTTTTAAAAAGAGGCATGCAATTAGATGTTAATCTATTAATTTTGACATGTTAGTGCAATCCACCACCCAACAAACCCATGAATTTGAAAATTCTAATACTAATTTTGGATGATGAGGCAGACATTGCAAACTAGTCTCAAATTAGGGTATTAATTGAAAAATTTTCTAGTTTAGTGTAGACATTGAAGTGATTCTATAATGAGGGTAGATAGCTGATAGCTGAAATTAACTCTAAGTCGAATAAACTATGATCTCCATTAAAGTTTTCATCTCTCCTGTTTTATTTTACTTTCTTGCTCTTGTAGGCTGAAGTTTGTAGAAAATGGGAGCTGTAGATGTCTTGACTTTTAAATTAGAGGGTTGGCTTACATATAAGAAATATAAAATAAACGGCCAAAAGCCTTGTAGTTCAATTGGTACCACTTGGTGTTCCCAATGAAGACATCCAGGGTTCAAATCTCTCATCACCTAACATAACTATGAATATAAAATAAGCTAGAAGGTTGGCTTAATAATAGTAAATACTCATACAATTTGCTCCATTTACTTTGTCAGTAAGCTCAGGCCTAGATGACACTTCCTTCCACAAAAATTAGTGAAGGGTGAGGTTGTGAGTTCAAAATCCACTAGATGTATGTGTAATTTATAAGTAAGAGAGAGAGAGAGAGAGAGAGAGAGAGAGAGAGAGAGAGCAATGCAAGATAAATGCTTCCTAGATGCATATGGTATCTGATTTTTGGATGGTTGTTGTCATGCTTGCTATTTAAATACTTTTGGCAAATTACATTGTTAACCCTATTGTTTAGGACTAGTTTTGCGAATGAGCTATAACTTAACCGGCATTTCCTTCCCTCATAATAATTGGTTTGAGGGTGGGGTCATGGGTTTAAGACCTACTAGGTGGGTATTTATCTAACCAGTAAAAAAAAGTTGAGGGTTAGTTTTAGATCAAACCCTATTTTTTCAGATTAAACTTAGAACTTTAAGAGTGTTATAACTTAAACCCTATAGTCATCTATCATGCAACAAATTGAACATCACAGTTTCTTTACTTTCAAACCAAACCCCTAACTTTTAAAAATTGCATTAATTTGAAACCTCAATCAAACCCAAAAAGTTCAAAATTTTAAATTAATTTTAATAACTTGGGCTCAATTTGAAAATAGCAAAAATATAAGGAGTAATTTGTGGGATTCGAGGGATATCCCAGTGGTTCCAACACCTCTTGTGATGCCTAGGTACTGGGGTTTGAACCTTACCAACGCCTCCCCCTATTTTCCTATAAAAAATATAAATAAAATATGTAATTTGTAAACTTTTGAAATTATAAGGTTTAATGTAAAATCTCCCTTGAATATACAGTTTAAAGGTAATTTATACTAATAATTTTGTTTGTACACGGTTTTTGAAGTGATACTTTCTGTTGGTTATATATAGATGGGTCCGGGATTCCCTATTTCAATACAGTCATTATCCAAAGCTGCAGACCATTTCCACAAAGTCAACATTAACTGATCGAGTGATGGTACCAGCATCCGTTAAAGTTTTTCCCTTTCACAAAGTGAGGTTTCCCTCCCTCTCTTACAGAGCAAGGTTTTTACATAAAATTATGTAAGAATAGTTTATTGTTGGCTAGGAATACTAGTACTTTTTTTTCCTTGGGTGTAATCTGCTGGTTATTTGACCAATTTTAGATATGGTTTTGGGCAGTATCATTAGAATTATTCAATTTTGTGATTATAGTTATCATTATCATTCTTCAATTGTCTTACTGAGCTCAATAGAAGTTGCATTATTTCCTTTTATAACGCAATTTTCCAAGATTTTCACTTACTGCTTCAGGGAAATTTCAATCAGAAAGTCTTAGTTCTTCTGATTATCTGATTCTATATTACTAAGTTTGTTTCTTGATAATTAACAAATTTATTAGTTTTTTCTTGATAATATGTATGATGGGGTGCCTATTCTAATCATATGTATGCACGGAGTTTCAATGTCCTTTGGCTAATGTCAACAAATGGAAGGGAAAAGTTCTCCTTTGGCTACTACCAACAAGTGGAAGGAAAAAAGGAAAAATAAGAACCGTTTGGGGGGAGGGGGTAAGAAAACTGCAGGTTACTGAAAAAAAAAAATACCCGTCTTGACAACTAGGGTTGGGATGGGATTTTTGAGTGTTGCTTTTGTAGATTCTGGATAATAATAATAATAAAAAACCCAAATTTTTTGTCATCCCAGCAATTTGTTCCTGGGTCCAGAGTATCGAGAGGCTTTGTTTATCTTTGGCTCTTCGACTCTTCGTATCACTGATATTGATGTGTCATTAGATTTCGTACTTCTACTACTTCCACTGTCATATTTCATTTTCATTAATGATTTTACGTATGTAGAAAACATCTTGGTTATCATTTTCATATACATAATCATGTCTTCTCTGGCATGCAAGCCTTATGGCCTTTTTTATCTAGTTGTTTCTCCCCCCCCCCCCTCCCCCCCCCCCCCCCCCCCCCCCCTCAAATACTCGTCTTTTTTTTTTTTGGTGTGATTGATATACTCTAGTTAAAGTATTAGAGGGATTGGGCCTTGCAAAACTAATTGAAATACGTTTTTGAAGGCCTTCCTATTTTGTTCTTCTGCATGCACAACTCATCACTTTTTTCTCATTTTTTCAAGTTTACATATTAGAAATTTAGGGAATTAGGAAAAGTAAAAGAATCCAAGAGTTTGGAAAATGGAATGATACAATCAGACGACAATTATATGATGTCAAGTCCATTATATAAAAGAGGATTGGGAAAATGAGGAATAGATCACACCGGAATCCATAATACCAAATACTTAAATCTCTGTATCTCTTGCATTTATTTCTTGATAGTCCAATCGATTTGGCTTTCCTTAGAGCATTTGCATCCGCTATTCTCGAACTATTTTATTTTATTATCTCAAAATCTATTTTATCTTTTATACCATATCATTTTATAATTCACCCAACTTCCCAACTTTTATTTTTCCATACAACACATTAAAATAAGATATTCCAAACCCATCACCATTCACTGCAACCACTTGCTCCCACCACCACTACCACCACCACAAGCAAACCACCACAGATTAAAACCACCACCATCAATCACAAACCCAACCACACCCACACTCATCAAACTCACTACCACCAGAAAAAGAAGCAAACCCAACACCACTCACGACAAGCAAACCCAACCCATTAGCAAGCAAACCCAACACCACCCATACCCATGGCCAAAATCCATCACCCACGACCAACACCACCCACGTTGATCCACGCTAATCTTGCAACCACTGGACCCATGCTGATTTCACAACCAAAACCATTAACAACCATTAACCACAGATCAACCCATCAATAAATCATAACCACCGATCAATCCAGAACAAACCAATCCTGAAACCCATTAGACACGAACCCATCAAACCCAAAACCCAGCCAAACCCACAAACAACTCATAACCACCGAGGGGTCGGTGAAGACTGAAGATGGGTTGGCGAAGATCGATAGGCAGCGAGAGAAAAAATAAAGAAAATGGTGAAGAGTGAAGACCGAAGCGATGAAGAGTGCAGTGATGAAGTGATGAAGCCTGATTGCCTGAAGACTGAAGAGAGAGTGATGAAGAGGCAGAGAAATGAGAGAGAGATGTGGGAGACGGAGAGACAAAGTGGGAGATAGCTAGAGGAGAGAGCATAAATTAGTAAAAAATAAATACAAGCTGCTACATTACCATCTTACATATAAGATGTACTGTAGCAGTATTGTAAAAAAAATTTACAATTAGCAGACTAGATGGAGCTTGGTTTTTGTGTTTTGATGGTAAAATTTGCCAACATATGGCATATGGCAGTGCCAGTGTGAATGCTCTTATACACTTTAATTTTAGCACGAATGGCATAATTAACATTTGCATGTGAATGAACATGGTTTGATGTCTGCATGAAAACATGTGGAACGAAAGAAATAGTTGTGACAAAATATAGTGGACAAATCTTGTTTTAAGGCTACTACAGGGCTGGCTTAAGGTATTTTAAGACTCAGGTGAAACTTTTAAATTGGGTTTTTATTTTTATTTTTTTATTGTTTAAATATCTAGTTTATATATAATATATTTATTTAAAATTTTATTTTTCTTACTTTTTATGGTGTAAAATTATTAATTAAGTTTTTGTATTCAATTTTTTTTTAATCTTCTTTTTAATTGATAATAAGTGAAATTATTTCATTGTTATTTTTTTATTGTTTTATTTCATTATCTTTTAACTCTTTTATAAATTTGTTGTTCATTTATAAGACTTTGACCTGAAATTTTAGTTATATATTTTTTTTAATATCTAGTGATAAATTAATCTAGAGATCTTTTTGAGATTTGGTTTTTAAAACAATTTAAAAGTTTTTTATATCCAAATTCACAGATTTATCTAATAAAATCAGATAGAGTAAACACTTTTCAAAAAAATAAAATATGAAAAACAAAAACTAAATGAATGCATAAACTAATAAAGAGCGCCTAATTGGACCAAGAAACAACGAATCAAGTGGCTATATAGTTTAGGGTTAGACTTTTCTTTATATTTTAAAATGGGAATTTATGAATTAAAAAAGAAAGATAAAAAGAACAAAACGATAGATCTAGAAGAGTGTAGTCACTGTAATACAATCACTAGAGGAGTCTAGAGTAAGTAAAATAAGAAAGCTATGCCACAAAAAAGATAGAAAAAATTTGGAAAAGGAGAGCCTTTATTTTACCTCTTCAAGGGACAGTCAATTGCCTAAAGAGCAACATGTAATTGACTACCATTTCAGGTAGAGATGGAAGACCTAGCGGCAATTTTTGATTATTTGGGAGCCTTTTCAGGAAATCAATTTTAGTTTTGGAGTTTTGGAGAGATAGAGAAAGAGTTTGGTCTATTTTTTACCTTTTAGTGTGTCTAGGAGACTCAAATTAATCAAAATTCTAAAGAACTTTGACCGTTTGAAAGAGAGAATCAAACAAAATACCCGCATATTGAGATTGAAATTTGCATGTATTGGCTAAATTTTGGGGCTTAATTAAAACTCTCCAAGATAATTAATAATCCAAAATTTTCTTCTACGGGTCTTTTTTTTTTTGGTTTTTAAATACAGTATTGGAAAAGTATTAATTGATATTTGAGATTATATTTTTAAATTTAATTTGTTGATATGGTTTTTTTTTTGGGGGGCCTTCTAGCACTTGGGGGCCTTAAGCAATGGCATCGGTTGCTTCTACTGTTGAGCCGCCCTAGGCTGTTGTGCCTACATTTTAGCATGAATGGCGTAATTAGCATTAGCATGTGGGATGAACTTTGATGAATGTTGGCATGAAAACATGGGGAACAAAATGAATTTTATTTTATATTTTTGATAAATTTTAAGTAGGAGAATGAGATTAGAATCTTGAACATTTTCATTGACAACACCAAAAAATTCCATTGAAAATACCAAAAAATTTCATTTGACTACAAAAATACTTGGGATATCATGCAGTGTATACATTTTATTTTAGGATGGTTGGTTAATGTTGAATGATATGAAATCAGGTGGGACAAAATCAATATTTGGCATAACATATATGTTGGGCTTTGTGGAGCCTAATTGTATTTGATCTAGATGATAGTGAAATCCCTGCAACTTCGTGGACATAGGCAAATTGTCGAACCATATAAATATTGTCTTGTGCGTGTGATTATTTTTCTTTAGAGTGTGCTTTCTCTATTGTTGTTTCTCATAGGTTGGGAATTTCGGGTTAATTCCCCTACAACATAGTCTACACATTAGCTGGGCACTGTTGGTGCATGTTACTATTATTATTTTGGGATTAAAAATATCAATAGGATTCTAATGATGAAATTCTCTTATAGCCCTATTGATGAAAGGATGTAGGAGAGTTCTTAAAGATGATTTCGTAGTGCTTAGAGGAAAGCGACTAATGCACCGATAAGAAAGCATGACTTAAATGTCAATTAAGAAAGTAATAGTGTGATTTTTCTATATTAAAAAAAAAAAAATAAAGAGTATGATTTATGATAAAATACTGTATGGACCGGATTTGAGTCCCGAGCCCAAAGGGTGGATGGACTTTGGTCCAAAAGGCCCAATACAATGAATTTGTAGAGAATGGGTTTGAAAAACTGGGTTTTAATGAATCAGAAAACAAGTAAAATAGGTTTGATGACAAGAAAATGAAAATAGACAAGTTCAAACTAAAGAAAATCGTCATCGGCTTAGTCCGAGGAGATCAGCTCTTATATCTTGATTCTCAAATGTGATTACAAGTGCAGTTCTTGATTGTTATAGTGTTTTTCTCTAAATTTCCCTACCTCCTCCTCATTAGGGGTCTCATACATTATACACCTCCCTTTGAATGATCCTGACCCTCCACTTGTTAGTTGTCCAAGCCACTACTTGAGTGCTTGTCCCATCGAACACCCTTACAGGTCCTCTATAAGCTGAAGTGGCTAAGGCAGCATTGTTCAGGAGTCTTCTCCACATAAATGCGGCCAGAGGGTTAGCTGCAAAGAGTTCAATGTAGTGGTAACAGCTTTTCCTTAGATATTTCTCAATTTCCATCTTGTCCTATACGTTCACAGTACATATCATTATCAACAAAACTTCTTGGAACGTCACTCTGGATAATAGAACTCTCCTCCTGACCCCTTCTTTGCTTAGCTGAGGAGATACTCCTCCTTGGCCTACCTCTCCTAGCCTTTACAGTCATAGTTTACTTGTGAAGTTCAAAGTCTTACTCCCTCTTCATTGTTGATTTGTTCTCGGATCATTGTGCCTCCTCGGACAATGCCTAAGGCCCAATATATACTTGGGCCTACATCCCCACAATAGCCCCTAAAAACTCCAATTTTCTCTTCCTATCCGAGGAGAAAAGTGGGGTTTTGATGTTTTGAAAAGTAAAACCCTCATGTTCCTTTGATTTCCACACGTGAGAATGTCGTTTCGCGCATCCCATAACTGTTCTTGACGCTTCGGAGCCCGCGACGTCTCATTAAATGCTCCAGGCAGCGCTATGTTCCCCGTGTTCAACGGTGAGATGTGGATCCTACGGCTAGCATTTCTCCTTGAATTTTGAGCGGGATAACTCCCACCCAATTTTGCCTCCTATATAAGGCGCCTGGGGGGAGTTATTTCCCCTCATTTTACAAACTCTCAAGCTTTCCAGAAGTTCGTAATTCTCAAACCTCAGAAGCTTCCCAAGCTTCTAAAATCTCCAAGTCTTTTTCTTCAAAAAGTTTAAACCTTTAAGAAGTATTAGAAGCAACACACGTGCTCATTCTCGTAAGTTTCTTCTTTTTTAGGATCTTTTCTCCTCGGCCAGTCTTCTCAGCCTTCCCTTCTTTATTTCCTTTCCTTGAAAACTTCGCCCGTTTCCTATTAGCTTAACTAAATGGGTAGATTCAAGCATCTTGTAGATTCTCCCGTCGGTATGGAGGGTTTCAAGGCTAAGTACTACATTCCGTAACGGGTAGCCCTGTGGTATTGTGCTCCAGACCGGATAGTCACAGATAGGAGAGAAGGGGAGGTCGTCATTCCTATGATCGCTTTCATAGAAGGAGGAATGATGCTTCCCATAGGTAGGGTGACTCGAGATTACCTACGTTACCATAGGTTGTGTCCTCTCCAATGCGCACCTAACCTATTTAGAGTCTTGGGTAGTGTCGATGCTCTTAACGAGCAAATGGGTTTGGCACTCACCTGGCACGATGTCGTCCATATGTACGAGTGACACTCACTTGCCGACTCGGGGTATTACTTCAAGTCTAGGTCCTCTATTGTTAGGCTTATATTGTGTCTTCCCAAGTCCAACAAGGGCCTGAAGGACGACTACCTAATTGCCTCTAGGGACACAATGGTCTTCACTGCCCAACTTGGGAGGGAGAGCCAGGTGGATACCCTAGGGTTAGGTGCCATGAAACAGGATTTAGTTCTTTCAGCTTTGCTATTCTTCCTTTTTGCATTTCGTTTCCCTTTGATGATAAATTTTATCAGTCTAACCATGCTTTTACTCCTCGGCCGTTTTTGCAGATAAGCAGCACGTAGCACCTCGCCTTAGTTTGGTCAACGTCGTGGGCCTCAACAAAATCCTAAGGTTCGAGGTGTTCATAAGTGAAGACGGGCAGTTGAGAGCAGTCCACCTCATCCTTGATTTTGAGTCGCTATCAGACGCTTTCCAGGACCTTGGCAACGCCATCAAGGTAGGTGACCCTCGGCTATAGAGGATAGATGTCTCGATTCCAGGTTTTCTGGCCCGAAGAGACCTTCCACCCGTTAAGTTGCCCCTCCACGATTCTTTCCCCGAAGCAGCAGCCCCAAGGGAAGAGATTGCTTCCTCGTGCTTATCACTCAAGTGGGAAATTGATCAATCCGACTCGAGGAAGAAGAAGAGGTGTGAGAGGAGCCTGTTGAGATCCCAGATTCCGAGGGTGAGCTCGACAGAGCCTCAGTAGCTCGCTCCCCCCAATTGATAATCGCTGAGATTGATAGCAGTTCCGAGGAGGAAGACCCGATGTCTTTGAATCCATGAAAAAGGTTTAAGGGATCTCATGGCTGGACGGAACAAGGGGTCGTCGTCCAAGGAGATCCCCGAATCCCAGGATCCTACCAATCTCCCTCCTCCCCCTTCTCCTCCCACAACCGCGCTCGACCTGCTTCCCATTCCTAACATAAAGAAGAAGAGAAAGGAGCAAGAATTAGAGGAAGGGGCGATGGTCCCTCAGAAGGGGGCCAAGCAGCAAAAGATTGCTAAGGAAAAACGAGCCTCCTTTGTGGAAAGTAGGAAGGACCCAAGTGGGGCCGAGGCGCGCCGACAATAGCACACTTGGGCTCCTCGGTTAGAGTTGGATGGCGCTGCCATCCCATGGGTGTTGATACCCCATTTTGCAACCCGCATTTAACCTCAATATGCATCTTTATTTTGCTCACTAGATCATTAATCTCATTTCACCAAAATGATCTTGATGTTGTAACAATGAAATCGACTGGTCATAGGCCCTAATCAGACCATCAGATTGAAAGTTATCATCAAATCAAGTTCTAATGGCTGAGATGCACTATCACAAATTGAGTCCGACTGTATGTGATTATAAACAATTGATTTCAATCGGTTATAAGTATAATCAATTTGAGAATGATGATGTGTCATAATTTGATTGGTTAGGACTACATTTTATGGTAGGGTTGTACACACCTAATTAACTAGATAGTTAAATATTAATTATTCAATGAGTAATTTGTGCAATTATCTTTTAATTAGGGTAAACTTGTAACCAATTAAATCTGAAATGGGAGTGATTGGAGCCATTTAATGTTAATTGGGAGCTAATTTGGGACATATTAATGTTAATTGTGCTGAAATCATTTTCTAACAAATGACTTCTGCTCACCATTTCATCGATATCTCTCAGAATATTTTAAATCTGTGAATGAGGTTAATTGTCCTAGAAACTAGACATCTGGGGCTTCAATTTGAGCACAAGAATGAGACAATTCCGATCAGAGTTGAGTCAGATATGATTATTCAAAATTGGCTCTACAAGCTGTTACAACAGCTACGAGAAAACCAAATTTTGGCTTGCTCCTCACTCCCACTAATCTTTCCATTTAATGCACCAGATTTTTCCCAAGGCTAAAATGAGGTCTAGGTTCATGATTCTTTGTCAACCTTCATTAAATGACCTTCCATATATATTTCCTCCACCACTACTATATAAACTCCTCGTCTCCTTCATTTCAAAAGACAAAAAAAAAAAAAAAAAACCCCTCTCTTCCCCTCTCTTGAGTTTTAGTGAAATTGAGTAGTCTTGTCATATCTTGGTCTTCCTGAGACTTAAGGTATTGAGTGAGACTCACTCTTCCTCTCCTAACTCTTCTTTTCCTCCATCCTTAAGACCTCTACCAAGAGTTTCCTTCTTCACCATATGGATCTTGCATGAAGGTATAATCATTTTCCCTAACTTGTATTTTGTATTGCCATGATGAGAATTTAGGATTAAAGTATGATAGTAACTATTTAAATTCTCTTGAATATGTTTAAATGTTCTTATGTTTTCTTCATATGTTCTTGGTTATTTATCACATGTTCATGCATAACACTAACTTCGATCTTAAATCCACATCAAAAAACATGAAAAAGATGTTTGTTTAATAATTCTTAAATTTAGGATATCACCATCCACACACACATTCACTAGAGTTTATTTTTCAATCCAAATGCAATGCTTAATAAATTGAATTAGGGTTTATTACATGCACACACATTAAATTCAACATGCAAATCAATTGATAACATATTGAATGATGTGATATGAATGTTGGCCACCATAGTCTAGAAGATCGGTTTCACCGGGTAAAGTGGGTGTCTAACACCTTCCCACTTTGTAACATAGCCTCCGAATTTAGATTAAGGGTTAGTAGAGCAAATGCTTATCCATGTAATTTTCGATTTCTAGATTATAACTAGGAAACAAAGCCATGTACTTTATCTTAGATTGTATCTAGGACCAAAACCATGTAATTTCCTATGATCAATGTAAATTTAATTGAAAATTAATAAAATGAAGAATTTTTTAATTTTGGTTTTCTTATTTATCCCAATAATTAAATAAGTGGCGACTCTATTGTAAAACCCTTAATTTAAAGAGAAAAATATAACTAGCCGAACCTCCATTTTGAGAGGCAATAACACGACTCCACCCATTTACGTGGATTTGGCCTAACATCCTATAAAAAAGGGCCGGGGGCGCGGTCTCTCACAATGGGACGCCTTTGTCTGGGAGTTCTAGAGGGGACATTCAGTCTATATTGCCAAAGCCTTGGAGCAGCCCCTCCTCCTGCCCAAAGATATGGAGGCTTTAAGACGTATGAGGCGGCCAGACCTCTTCATGTCCTTGAAGAGGGATCTTGCCATGGTAAGTTCACAATCAAATCTTTTAGATAAATGCTAAATTGCCCTTTTCAATCTCTTTTCTCCCTTTTTTTTTTAATTTTTTTTAATTTTTTTTATAACGTGGGATTCCTTTATTGTCTTTGTGCAGGTTACCCAACAGGTTTTTGTGGCCGATGAGTGGGCTAAGGATGCCCGTAATGAGGCTAGGGCTGAGGCCCACTCCCGCGTTGAGGCTAAGAAGTCCTTGGGAGCCCTGAAGCAAGAGCAACTGGAGTTGGCTGCCAAGTTGACTGCTGAGGAGAAGGCAAGAAGGAGCGCTAAGGCTGAGCTAAAGAGCGCCTAGGACTAGGTTGAAGACCAACACAAAAAGCTCTACCTCATTGAGATAAAGCTGGCTACACAGAGGTAGCTGGTCCTGGACCTTAGTGGAGAAGGCCAAAGCGGCCGCTTGGGCAACCGAGGAAGCTGCTGAGGCCACGAGGCAAGCATTTTATAAGCTTGGGGTAGAAGAAACCGAGATCTGGCTAGCTAAGGAGCTGGCTGAGGTATGCAGGGATTACTGCAAAGAGACCTAGAAAGAGGCTCTTAACCTTGCAGGGGTCCTTGTTGCCTCAGAGTGGAGTTAGCCTGGAAAGGTATACTATCATTCTGATATCTGTGAAGCCCCAGCTGTCCTCCCATCTCCCTCTACCCCTGCCCTAAAGTCCTCTGAGCAGCCCCTGACTGTTCAGGCCATACTTCCCCTCTCTGGGGCCTCCAAAGGATCCAACCAAGCTGGTGATCAAGGCCAAGGAGCCGAGGTGGCCAAGGACAAAGGTAAGGGCAAGAAGGTCAAGCCCTCCTTAGAGGCTAAAGATGCTAGCAAAGTCAAGGATATCGCTGAGGCCAAGGACGCTGCAGTTAAAGCGAAAGAAGCTGAGGCAAGATCCAAGGAGGCTAATCCTAAGGCCATAGATGCTCCTACCCCTCAACCAAGCAAGAAAGAAGACCCTTCTCCTCCTACCAAGGCCTAGATCCTTAGGATTTTATTTCCTTTCTATTATTTTTCTTTTCTTTTTGCAGTTTTTGTTTCGTATTGTCTTTTTTGTAATGGCAATTTGTCATTGTATACAATGTACTTTCTTTTTACTCAATGAAATGACTTTACTTTTACTACATGAATCTTTCTTTCCCCTGCACAATTTATCCTTTGATTGGTGTAGTTGTTGTGTTGCCTTTTGATAAGGCTTAGGGTTGATGATGCTGCTTGCTAATTCAGATAAACTAAAAACATATAAATAGTAAAGAAAATGATCATAAATTCGTACTGAGAACCATGCCTTTAACAGGTAGGGCTAAATCACATGGAGATGGACAAAACCGTTAGTAGAAAAAGTTCCAAGGGAACAAGCATAGTACTTATGTAAATAATCAAGGATATTAGTCAACTCAAAGTAGGAGGTCCGAGGGACCAGACATAACAAAGGTTCCGTTTAACACTTGGTAAAATGGTCTGAAGTATTAATTTACTCAAAGTATGTGGTCTAAGAGACCAAGCATGATTAAGGTTCTATTTAATATTTAGTAAAATGGACTGAAGTATTAATTTACCCAAAGTATGTTGTCTGAGAGACTAGGCATGACTAAGATTCTGTTTAATACTTAGTAAAATAGACTAAAGTATTAATTTACCCAAAGTATGTGGTCCGAGAGACTAGACATGACTAAGGTTCTGTTTAATACTTAGTAAAATGGACTGAGGTATTAATTTACCCAAAGTATATGGTCCGAGAGATCAGACATGATTAAGGTTCTGTTTAATACTTAGTAAAATGGTGTGAAGTATTAATTTACTCAAAGTATGTAATCTGAGAGACCAGGCATAACTAAGGTTTTGTTTAATACTTAGTGAAATGGTCTGAAGTATTAATTTACTCAAAATATGTGGTTCAAGAGACCAGGCATGACTAAGGTTCTGTTTTATACTTAAAAAGATAACTTAAGTATCAATTTACCCAAGGTATGTGGTTTGGGGGACCAGGCATAACCAAGATTCTGTTTGATACTCAAACAAATAGTAGAACACATGACATGCGATATCATAAACCCAAACGTGGTAAACAAAGTTTTCATTAATATTAATACCTTCTCAGGTTGTTTACATTCTAGGGGTGTGGTACAACCTTTTCTTCTAGATCTTCAAAATGATATGCACCTATTCCGGTCACGTATGTGATACGATATGGCCCTTCCTAGTCTGGCCCCAACTTTCCCCATGTTGGGTTCTTTGTAGTACCCAAAACCTTTCTTAACACTAAGTCTCCAGGTGCCAGCGGCCTTAGCTTCACGTTGGCATCATACCCTTACTTGAGCTTATGTTGATAATAGGCCAATTGGATACTGACATTTTCTCTTCGTTTTTCAATTAAGTCTAAGCTCTTCTCCAATAGCCTTTCATTGATGCTCGGAATGAAAGAACTCATTCTCAGTGTGGGGAATCCAGTCTCCAAATAAATAATAGCCTTGACTCCATATGTTATTGAAAAGGATGTCTCTCTTGTTGATTTGCAAGGTGTGGTCTGATATGTCCAAAGGACGTGTGGCAGTTCTTCCACCCATTTTCCCTTCGCGCCATCCAACCTCCTCTTGAGTCCACCCACTATGACCTTATTTACAGTCTCGGTCTATCCATTCCCCTGTGGGTAAGTTAGGGTGGAATACCTATTCGTAATTCCCAAGTCACCACAATACCTCCTGAAGACCTTGCTATCAAACTGAAGTCCATTGTCCGAGATGAGTGTATGAGGGATCCCAAACCGAGTGATAATGTTCTTCTAAACAAATCTCTTGGCATTTACATCTCTGATATTTGCCAATAGTTCAGCTTCAACCTACTTGGTGAAGTAATCCATGCCGACTAGTAAATATCTCTTGTTTCTTGTTGCCTTAGGGAAATGTCTAATAATATCCAAGCCTCATTGAGCAAAGGGCCAAGGGCTGGATAGAGGATTAAGGACTTCTTCTGGTTGATGGATGTTTGGGGCAAATCTTTGGCACTGGTCACAGTTCCTTACATATTCTTGTGCTTCCTTCTGCATGTTCAGCCACCAGTATCCTTGTGTGAAGGCTCTGTAAGATAAGGATTTACCTCCTGTGTGGCTTCCACAAATCCCTTCATGTAACTCCTCCAAAAGTAGTTCTGATGCCTCAGGGTGTATGCACAGCAAGTATGGCCTAGAGAAAGAGCGTTTGTACAACTTTTGGTCCTCAGATAGCCAAAACCGAAGAGCCTTCCTTCGCACCTTGTCAGCTTCTGACTTATCCTCGGGCAAGATATCCTCCTTAAGGAATAGCACTATAGGGTCCATCCAGCTAGGCCTCACCCTGATCTGATGGACGTGGACCATATCCCTCTTCCCCTCAGTAGGTTTGCATAAGTCTTCAACAAGGATAACCCGAGGTAAACCATGTGCCGAGGAGGTTGCAAGAGTGGCTATGTAGTCAACATGTGTGTTTCCGTTCCTAAGGATATGCAGCAAATTGAAAGACTCAAACCCTAACTGCAAGCGCCTAAATTGGTTCAAATATTCTTGCATTCTCACGGCCCTAGCCTTTAACTCCCCCATCACGTGGCCCACAACCAATCTTGAATCCGAGAATATTTCTACTGCCTTTCCGCCCATTTTTTGAACCATGGTTATCCCTGCCAATAGAGCCTCATTGTTTGTGGTTGAGAAGCCCAGTCTTAAGGATTTCTCAATAGTAACATTCTTAGGAGATACTAGAACTAGCCCCAACCCTTTTGATTTGCTGCGCTATCAACTTATACCTTCCAAGATAAAGGCTCCCGTGAGGAGACCATGTCAACTAATTTTTCATCCATGTCTTGCTTCTTCACCTCTTCTTCCGTTGGGGATTCAGCGAACTTGGCCACCAAATCTGTGAGGACTTGACCCTTGACGGAGGTCCGTGGCATGTACTTTATGTCAAAAGCCCCTAGGATTGTACCCCATTTGGAAATCCTCCCTGTGAAGTCAACACTCCGAAGTAGTGATCGAAGTGGAAGTTGGGTTAAAACAAAAATTGTGTAGGATTGGAAGTAGTGGGGGAGTTTACGTGTAACATGTACTACTGCTAAAATAGCATTTTCTAATGGTAGATAACGAACCTCTGCCTCATGTAATGACTTGCTCACGTAGTAAACTGGCCTCTGCACACCATTATCAACTCAGATCAGCACCAAACTTACGACATGAGATGCCACAACAATGTAGGTAAACAAGATCTTGTCCACCTCGGGCCTGAACATGACAAGTGGCCAAGATAGGTACTCCTTAAGCTGCTGAAAGGCCATGGCATACTCTTCAGTCCACTCAAATCCTTTCCACTTATTTAGCAACTGGAAGAAGGATCTACATCAGTCTGTTGACCGAGAGATAAACTGATTCAGGGCAATAGTTATCCCTGTTAGCTTCTAGACCTCTTTGGGATTTCGAGGTGGTTGTAGACTGTTAATTGTCTTAACCTGATCAAGATTAACCTCAATTCCACGGTGAGTGACCATATAGCCTAGAAACTTGTCTGATCCCACACCAAAAGAGCACTTGGAAGCATTAGGCGCAGCTTGTGTTTTCTCAATATTTCAAAAATATCCCTAAGGTCTCCCACATGCTAGGACACCGCCTTACTCTTTACGACCATATCGTCTATGTAGACTTCAATGTTCTTGCCCAATCATGACTCAAACATTCTAGTCATCATCCTCTGATAGGTGGATCTTGCATTCTTTAAATCAAAAGGCATTACCTTATAGTGGTAATTTCCAGTTGGGGTGACAAAAGCGGTCTTCTCCTTATCACCCAAGACCAGTGGTATTTGATGGTACCTTGAAAGGTGTCCAAAAAGCTCATCCGAGGATGGCCTACAATTGCATCTACTAGCTGGTCTATTCGAGGCATAGGGAACAGATCCTTTGGATATGCCTTATTTAAATCGGTGAAGTCCACACACACGCACCACTTCCCATTCTTCTTTCTCATTACTACTGTATTGGCCAACCACTCAAGGTAAAACACCTCCTTGATAGCCCCGTCCTGCTTAAGCTTCATTATCTCATCTTTGACAACATCAGAGTGGTCCTTAAATGAGTGCCAAGGTGATTAATTTTTGGAGGTGACAGATGGATTGACGTTCAAATGGTGACAGATGAAGCTCGGATCCACCCCAGGGGTTTCGTAAGCACTCCATGCAAACACATCAAGCTTCCTTCTAAGAAACTCTATCAGCTCTTCCTTCTCTTGAGGAGACAGCCGAGCCCCGACCTGAAAAAATTTCTCCGGATCATCACCTATAGTAATTTTCTATAAATCCTCACATTTTGCCCCCTTGGCTATCTTTTCCATGGGCAACACCGGAGTCTTTGACTGCTATAAGTTTCTTTCAATAGAGGTTGAAGTTTCTACTCCTGGCTAATGTGTTATTGCAACGATCAAGCACTGCCTTGCCATAAATTTGCTCCCAATTAGCTCTTCAATTCAGTCCCCAGACGGGTATTTTACTTTCAAATGCAGAGTAGAGGAAATGGCCTCTAGGGCGTGAAGCCAAGGCCTTGCCACAATGGCCGTGTAAGGGGAATAGGCATCCACCATAATGAAATTTACCTCCACCACCTCTGATCCTACTTGTACGAGCAATTGAATCTGACCTTTAGGAATAACAACTTTCCCGTCGAAGCTTACCAGAGGCAAATCATAAGCTGTCAAGTCCTCAGGCTTCAAACCTAGTCTGTTGTACAAATTGGGGTACATAATCTCTGCCCCACTGCCTTGATCCATTATCACCCTTTTAACATCATATCCCCCTATTCTAAGGGTGACCACCAAGGCATTATTATGCGGCTGTATAGTTCCCACCTTGTCCTCCTCAAAGAAACTCATCAATGGCCGGTTCTCCACTCTAGCCCTCTTTGTCTCAGGTTTTGAGTCCTCAGCAGGTAGCCGGGCTATAGACATCACCCTGAAGGGGTGAGAGCCAGTTCTCTCTGTAGCCGCAAAGATGACATTAATTGTGCCCAAAGGGGGCCTTAAAGAGGTGTTCCCCTGGGACCTCGACCCTGCTTGGTCCCCTTGCCTATTAGGCCGATACAGAAACTATTGTAGCCTTCCATCTCTGACCAATTGCTCTAAATGGTTCTACAGTCCTCGGTGGTGTGCCCTCGTTCTTGGTGGTACTGGCAATGAAGACTTTAGTTGCATCTCATGAGATCCCCTCCTATTTTGTTTGGTCATTTGAAGTATGACTCATTTTTGATTTTTTCTAAAACTTGATACACTGGTTCTCGGAATACCGTGTTAGCCATTTGAGGAGCCGTAGGCCCAGGTTGCCCAGCAAAATTCCTTTGGGGTCTGTTATTACTGTAGCGGTTCGATCTGAAATCCCTCTTCTCCTGAGGGATAACCTTACCCTTTCCCTTGCCTTGCTGCTGGTCCTCCTCGACTTGCTTATACTTATCAATCTGGTCTACGAGCTGGCGTACACTGGTAGCGGGTTTCCCTGTTAGAGACTTGCTCAAGCCATGCTCGGTAGGTAGGCCGACCTTGAAAGTTCTGATGGCTACATCGTCAAAGTTATCATCTATCTCATTGAACATTTCCCAGTATCTGTTGAGTACATTTTCAGGGTCTCCCTTTCTCTTATGGACAAAGACAACAAGGAATCTAAGGGCCGAGGAACCCTGCTGCACATTATAAAGTGAGATCTAATTGCCTGAGTGAGTTCCTTAAAGGAATCAATGGAGCTTGCTTTTAAGCCATCAAACCAACTTATGGCCACGAGTCCTAAACTGGGGGGAAACACCTTGCACATCAAGGTCTCATTCTTGGAGTGCACAGTCATTTTCTGGTTAAAGTGGCTCACATGCTTCACAGGGTCTGTTCGACCGTTGTCCATGGTGAACATGGGCTGAGTGAACCGCCGAGGGAGCCTCCCTCCTTCAATTCTGCGTGTGAAGGGTGACTTGGAAATTTGGTTGAGAGCTCTACTCATTGTATCATTTCTTAAGCCTTTGGAGGATGAATTTCTGTTTCTGCGCTCATGATGGACATCCTCATCATATGAGAAGGACTCATTAAGAGGAGTCCTTGATTTGCATTTGTAACTACGATCCTCTTCACCGTCAATGGAGGAGTCAGAATTGGAGGGAGTTTACTTTTGTCGTTCGTGGCGCAACTTTCTCTTTAAATGATCAATTTCCAGTTGCAGGGCCCTGGTATCTTCCTCATGAGAGAGGTGGCTCCCATTTCGGGATTGGCTCTTGCCAGTATGGGTGGTATGCACACTAACCTCCCGGTCCCTTTTTCGCTCAAGGTTGACAAAATGGTCTTCACGTTGGGACCCCATAGATTCTACCTGGTGTGGACTTGAACCTACCATAGTTAAACGTTAGACCCACTATAACACCAAAATTCCCACAGACGGCGCTAATTGTATGGATCAGATTTGAGTCCTTAGCCCAAAGGAGGGATGGACTTTGGCCCAAGAGGCCCAATACAATGAATTTGTAGAGAGTGGGTTGGAAAAACTCGGTTTTAATGAATCAGATAACAAGTAAAATAGGTTTGATGACAAGAAAATGAAAATAGACAAGTTCAAACTAAAGAAAATTGTCTTCGGCTCAGTCCAAGGAGATCAGCTCTTATATGTTGATTCTCAAATGTGATTACAAGTGCAGTTCTTGATTGCTACAGTGTTTTTCTCTAAATTTCCCCACCTCCTCCTCATTAGGGGTCTCATACATTATATACCTCCCTTTGAATGATTCTGGCCCTCCACTTGTCAGTGGTTCAAGCCACTACTTGAGTGCTTGCCTTATCGGACACCCTCACAAGTCCTCTGTGAGTTGGGGTGGCCAAGACAGCACTGTTCAGGGGTCTTCTCCACATAAATGCGGCCAAAGGTTCCTATATATATATATATACACATACACAAGAACGCATAAATAATAGAGGAGGGAAAAGTGGGGTTTGAAGTTTGAGCCACAAATATAGATTAATACAAAAAAAAAATATCAATATCATTGAACTATTACTTGTAAATCATCGAGAAAAGGAATTTAGGTTTGAAATAAATATAGGGACACCAATCTCATAATACACTGGACTATTTCCATTAAGAAATTTGTGTTGGTTCTATTGTTGGGAAGTAATAGTGTTGGGAAGTTTGAGCTCTCAAATATAAATTTATATGACCTAAATCTTACCAGAAAGATCCCTCTTAGTAATTTGCAACAGTATCAACAATACTATGTCATACTCATTTATTGCTCGTGAACCACCAAATTTAATAAAAGTAACAGACAAATTTAATACCTTTTGGATTATATTTTAACAACATTCAAAATGAAGCCAACCCAAGTTCAATTTAAAAGAGTAGTAAATTATGGGAACTATAGGACCGATAGCCATAGGTTTGTTTGTTTAAATAATTGGCCCCCTCTATTTCATCGAGGGTTTCAACTTTTCAAAGGAAAAGAGAAGGGAAGCCAGGGAATCAGAAGATTGTTAAAGAGCAGAGTCCAACTATATTAATATTGGTTACCTTTCATAATGCATTTTGCTATAAATTGTGTACTATTGGTTCATTGGGTACACCGTACACGTTATCATCATCACTGAAGGTTTGATTCAATTTATTGATACTATCAATTATAGACTATAGTACAGTGTTTTGGCCCCATTTGGGGAGAGAAACATATATAGATTTCAATTTTCCAATGTTTATAGGCAGGAAAAATTGACACAAGTTGGTGAAATCCCAGCCATCTGTTAATTGTTAAATGGGTGGCATAATATCCCTCCGACCAGTATAGTTGGGTTCCACTGTGAGTGCAATTGGGTCCCATGGTTAATCAAGATGGATCTCAGTATGGTGCAGCAACAAAATTATGGCCATAACATTTTTAGTAATGTAAGACTGAAAGTTTTGTGACATGAGTCATGTCATGTTTTACCCATGAAAATGAACGTATCCAAATTCTAATAAACAAGTTATAAAGTTATATGGCCCTAATTTTGGATACATTCATTTTCATGTTGTTAATGAATGGATCCATTCATTTTCAAGTCTAATATAATTATAATATATATTGTTAAAATTTTCTTGTTGCCTATAAAAAAGATTTTCTATAATATATTCTTAAATGTAACTTTAGATATATACTTAAGAATATATTACTTTTTCATAAAAAATAATAATATACATTTTTTTTTACATATGTAATAAACAAATGCCTTAATATATACTTGTTTTAATAAAATTTGCAATATTCTCTGCATTTCACATTATATATATATATATATATATATTTTGGAGAAGAATATTTTTATTTATTTTACCTTCATTTGCTGAAAGTGAAGTAGAAATACTGCTAACAAAAAAGCTGGTGTTATGGCTTATGTGCATATTTGGTTGGCTTATTTTTTAAATATAGTAAGCAAAACTAACGAAAATTATAAACACATTCTATAATGCGTTTCTCATGTTTTTTTTTTTTTTTTTTTTTTTTTTGGTGTGTGGCGATAATGAAGAGAAATTATTTACCACGACAATGAGTTACAATAATAGAAATATATATACGTCTTTAGTGGTATTCAGTAATTACAATGATTTTTTTATAAATTTTTTTGAGAAGGAAGTAATTGCAACGATTTTAGCACACCACGGCAGTGTCTTTTTCCATTAGTGTTTTTTTTTTTTTTTTTGTTAGTTATGTGGGGCTTGGATGGATTTGCTGATGTTGCACTATGGGTCCTAACGTGGTTTCGGCCATGGTGTAACACTTGGGGAAACTAAGGTTTGTTTGGATTGCGATTGAATGGCTCTAAGGGGATGGGTCATTTCCAGTGGGTTATCGGTTGGTAACGACCATTTTTTTTTTTTTTTTTTTTTTTTTTTGTGCTTTGAATTATGGGCTGTTATTGTTAGGGTATGGCAGATTTTAGCTTAGGAGTTCGGAATCAGTTGTTGCATTTTGGCTAGGGTTTGGTTTTGAGCATGAAGGTTGTCTGTTTTGGTGGCGCAAAGAGATTTTTGGTTTATAGTTGATGATAAATAAAGTAACAACCGTTGACCATTTTTCAATGGCAGATAAATACAACATTTAAGAGTATCAATAACTCTTCAACAATTGATAGAAGATAACGGATAAATGACAATTGATAAAGTCATCAATGACTATTAACTACCTTGAGTGTTACAGTTAAGCTAAGCCCTTAATGACTAACTAGGGCAAAAGACTATATATACAAGTCTCCAAGTATAAATGTACCTCAAAAAAAAAATATGTCTCCAAGTATAAAAGGAGGTACAAAAACTAGTCTATCACTTATTCAGTATACATTACATTCTACTTTCTAGTGTCTAATCTTATAATTGGAGGGTTTTTGGCTGGCACCACTCCAATGTCATTACTCTCAAGCTTTTACTCTATTGTAGGTTTTATTTGGTCTTCCAAACAGTATTGATGAGGAATTCAATTGACGACCTTCAGCATTATCGGTTGGGATTGTCAAATTCAAAATACATGGATTGAAGTTTAATTTGATGAAAAAACATGAGAGAGAGAGAGAGGAAAATTAAGGATTTATTCCCCCACACCCCAAAAAAATCACATATTTTATCTTTTTCTTTAAAATTGAGGAAGGAAGATGTTAATTTTTGCTAATGTGGGTCTTTTTTGTTGTTTCTTTTAAGTTGCTAAATTGTCTTATTTTTTATGCTAATTGAGTTTTTGTTGTTGTAATTAAGTGATAGATAACATTCTATTTGTCATGTTAATATTTTTTAGCCAATATAAGGTGTTTGAATTTGATAATAAAAAGTAGCTTAGGGTGTTTTAATTTGATAATAAAAAGTAATTATCATGAAACGAATATTATAATTTGAAATGGTTTATTAAAAAAAAAAAAACTGAATCAACTAGGTGACGGTAAGGGTAAAGATAACGAAAGGATAATGATGAAAAACATTTTAAAAGAGTAGGGATTAAAACGAAACAAAAATTTTGTATCTGACTATTACAAAATTATCCCTAAACATTGAGGACCAGCAACATATTTAAGTTTGTTTTTTTATCCTCGGTGTATGTTTATACTTTTAAATAGTTTTGAGCCAAAAAGAGAAAATCCAAATAAATATTATGTTTTGTATTTTTGCAAACTTTTTGACAAGGACTAGTTTTGTCTTATTAATCAATGAAAAATAGTAGCATGTTAATACTTTTTCCCCCGGTTTCGTCCAATCAAAGCTGACGAATCTGCCGTCCTCTCAGGAGTTCTGCATTCCAATGCCCTTTTCTTTTACTTTTCCATCAATTGCTCCTGCTTCTCCATAATGTGGCCCACCGAATAACATTTTCGAACAAAGTTTAGATGAGAAGCTGTTAATGGTAAAAAATATGGTAACCCACGAGAAACTGTAATAGCTTTTATTCTTATTATTTATGTTTTGTTGTGAAAATATTGCTGAATAAATCACCGTATTTTTGTATAAACTAATGTAAATGCTGATTGCATAGAATAATAACAACAAAAGATAATCAAAAGGCTTTAAATTGAACTGATTTTGGGTCTGTTTGAGATCTGTTTATTTTGTTGAAATTAAAAAATTTTTGTTGAAAGGTAAAAGTTAGCTAAAATAGTACAGTAAAACTTATGAATAGTACTAAAAAATATAATGAGAAATAATAATAAAAATAAGCTAAATAGTAAAATAAGCTAGTTTTTTAAGTTAGTGCCAAACACACCCCTCATAAATTTAAAACTTAAATTAATAAAATACAAAACCTAGGCTAAAAGAGCTCAGACATGGTATAAAATATAAAATTAGTTTTCTAAAGAATAAAAGAGAATTAGTATACGTTTGGATTTTAGATTATCTCCCTATAAATGCTTTTTTTTTTTTAATTAGCGTCTCTTGCACTCTTCATGGAAGATGAACAGTATATTTAGGTAAATAAATAGTAGATTCTCAAAAAAAAAAAAGTAAATAAATATTAACCTACACGTTAACAGTAATTTTATTTTTATTATTATTATTTTTATCATTTTCAATTTTCAATTTTCAAATTTCAGACAAATAAACGGTATGTTATCTAAATGCTCTTAAAGAGCAGTAGCAAAAATACTCCAAAGAATAGGCACTCCACTGCAAAACTCCAGTCCCAAGGAGTCCCCCCTGGCCAGTGGCCACTACACTACACTATTCTCCCCGCCTTAAAACAAAAGAATCAGAGAGGGAGCGACACTTTCCAAGCTTCAAAGAAATCTGCTTTCACTGATTTCTTCACCGACGACTGGCCCTTGTATTGTATAGTTGTATTTTGGGGTCTTTTAATGGTGTAAACAAGGAAGTAACTGAGAGAGGCTTTTTTTTTTTTTTTTTTGTGTGTGTGGGGGAAATGGAGGTAGAGGAAGATGAATACAGAAGGAAAGAGCGTATAGCGCTGTTGATAATAGTGGTAGTGGCTTCAGTGGCCGTGGCCGCTTTGCTTGTTGCCTTCAGCTACTATTGCTACATTCGCAACAGGGTCTCCAAGCGTCGAAGCAACCTTCAAAGTTAGCTTCTTTCTCACTTTTATTCATACCCTTTTCTCCATTTGTTCTCTCTCTTTTTGTAGCTGGGACTGAGAGGGACACCGACACACACACACACACACACACACAAAGAGTATTTTTTTTGGGAACATGTTCATACATTTTCTCTGTATCCAAACAGAAAGTTGAGTTTTTTATTTCAGGATGTTTTTGGGTTCATTTACTGCTTTCTATTTCCTTTCTCTTTACTCTACGTTTTGTTGCTTAGAAAATGTACCCCAAGATTTGGTTAAATTAGTATATAAAGTTCCTTCCTTTTCTATGTATGACTTTTCTTGCATTTGAAGACACCCAAATGGCCAACATTTGTTTTCATGTTGTTTTGATCAGGGGAAATTGTGTTTTTGATTACTGAGAAAACTTGTGGGAAATTATTTTTTGTTTGTCTACTGATAAAACTGAAAAAGAGAAAACTTTTTTTTTTTTTAAAGAATCCCAATTTAAGTAGCTTTCTCTAGTCTAAAAAATGATGAAGAGCCTGAGTTCAATCATTTAATTTCTATATATATTTTTTCCTTTTCTACTTTTTATGAACAACCCAATGGTGCATTACTTAATAACTTGTGGTTGACTAAATTCTGTTTGAAGGAGCTGATAATGAGGACAAAGGGGGCTTTCAAAACCTGCAAGTAGCGGCTGAGAAGGGACTTCAGGTGTTCACTTTCAAGCAGCTACATTCGGCAACAGGTGGTTTCAGCAAGTCTAATGTGGTTGGCCATGGTGGGTTCGGGTTAGTCTATCGTGGGGTGCTCAATGATGGCAGGAAAGTTGCTGTTAAGTTTATGGATCAGGCAGGAAAGCAAGGAGAAGAGGAGTTTAAAGTGGAGGTTTGATGTTTTTGTTATACATTTTGTTCTCTTTTAAGCTATGTTTGGTTCCTGAAGTAACAAAGGGAATAGGGAATTGGATGTGAAAGATTTACATTTCTGCTAGTTTTTTCCCATTTAAGTTTTTAGTTTTATTCGTTTAAACTATCAACAACTAATTCGAGAATGATATGAATTCCTTTCGCTTTTAAATTTGGGGGTTGCGTTGAGTTGATTTTTATTGGTTCATTGTATGTTACCATAGGTGGAATTGCTAAGTCGGCTGCGTTCTCCTTATCTGTTGGCATTGATTGGGTATTGCTCAGATAATAATCATAAATTGCTTGTGTATGAGTTCATGGCAAATGGTGGTCTACAGGTGCATTTGTATCCTGCCAGCAGTAAGTAGTAATTTCTTTTAACATCTTGATGCTTTTCTACATTACAGAATAAATGAAGCATTTTTTTTTCTCAATTTTCATGACTTGAGGCATTTAAATGTATTGAGGCTTGTCAGGAACTGGTGAAGACTTGATCATATATGTGCTGTATCCCAAACAAATTAGTCACGGTTGAAAAAAATAAGCAAAACAAGAACAAAGAATGAAAGGGGACTGGACTATTCTATTTATATTGTGTTTGATACGGGTCTTGATCTCAACTAGTTAAATTCTTCTATTCCTCCAGGACCAGGCTAGATTTCTATTTCAACCAGCTAATCAATTTTATTGAATTGTATGACATGAACTAAGTATTAGAAAAGTTAGAACAGGTTGCAAGTTAAACCAAAACGTGGAAAGTCTGGCATTTTGCATCTGTCTGTTTGTCATGTACAATATGCTATTATGTTTTATTGCTACTTAAGTTCTTTTAGATGGTATGTGTCAAACTTGTTTGATCAATTAATGGAGGTTTGCCTCAACACCAAGTAAATGAGAAGATAATTGAAATTTTCTTATTAAGACCTCTATTCAGCATGAAAGATTTTAGATGAATAATATGATTATGATGTAGTTGCACTGCCTTGCCGTGCATACCTGTGGTTATGCTGCTGCCAGTGGTCATTACAATTTTTCATGCTTAATGCTAGAGTATGTGTTAATCTTGGTGGTTTCGCTGTTGGATTTTACTCATCAAGTCACATGTGCAGGTGATAATCCAATCTCCTTAAAATTGGACTGGGAAACTCGATTGGGAATAGCTCTTGAAGCTGCAAAGGGTTTAGAATATCTACACGAACATGTCAGTCCCCCAGTGATTCACAGAGATTTTAAGAGCAGCAACATCCTATTAGACATAAATTTTCATGCTAAAGTTTCTGATTTTGGATTGGCCAAGCTTGGATCTGAAAAGGTGGGTGGACATGTTTCCACCAGAGTGTTAGGCACCCAAGGATATGTTGCCCCTGAGTAAGAACCACCAGTAATCTCCTAGCTGCAATGATATATTAACACATGGATTTTTCTTTCCATACTATTATTCTTTGTATTATTATATGTATCTAATTTCCCTTTCACTTTCAAGTATTGACATCATATATAAAAACTGTAATCTGTTTTAAGTTTTAATTTTGGGTTTGATTTATTATGCAGGTATGCCTTAACAGGGCATCTGACAACAAAATCAGATGTCTATAGTTATGGGGTTGTGCTTTTGGAATTGCTCACTGGCAGAGTTCCTGTTGATATGAAGAGACCTTCTGGGGAAGGTGTTCTAGTATCTTGGGTGGGTTTCTACTCTCTTCTTTAGTTAATTCAATAAAATGATGCTTCATAACATAATATGAAAGTCTTTTTAGATGATTGGCCTTTCATCCCTTTCTTCTTTCTTTTGCAAAGGCTTTGCCACGGTTGACGGATAGAGATAAGGTTGTAGAGATTATGGATCCTGCTCTGGAGGGTCAGTACTCAATGAAAGAGGTTATTCAGGTAGCAGCAATTGCTGCAATGTGTGTGCAGCCAGAGGCAGATTACAGACCTCTGATGGCAGATGTTGTGCAATCACTGGTTCCACTGGTGAAGACTCACAGGTCAACTTCAAAGGTAGGCAGCTGCTCTAGTTTCCAAGTCACTAAGTCGCCCACAGCACATGAATTTGGTAAAGCAAGTGTGTGAAACTAACTAGAGTGAGGTATAAATTAGGTCCATGTTCTTCCTTAGCCGACTCCCATTTTTGTGTGCCTTGTAATCCCTGGCTGTTAGAGAAAAACTTTGTTGTGATGAAATCTGTAGTGTAGTGAGATAGTTATCCTGTTTTGAACTAATAAGCTGCACCTATTTAAGATTCTACTCTAAAAATAGTGGTTAAATTAAATGATTTCTATTGAAAAGATGGGTCGAAGTGTTCTTGAAGCTCAAGGACAAGGATTGATTCATTTTTATGGTCATTGACTGGGTAATTCCGCTGAGATATTCAATTACACATTGTAATTCTGCCATTTAACTCAAAATCTGATGCTTTGCATGTTTAGCTTGAAAGGCTTATGCTTGCCTTTCTGCCATGTAACTAACATTCTTAATTTTGTAGCATCAATCCAAGTTGGGAGTAAATAGCATTTTCTACTCCACTCTTGAGTGACTATAAGGAAAGTGAAGTCCATGAGGAATATTTTTTGTCACTACTGGCTATGATATCTATCATGTCGATCCTTCTGTGACATGACACTGTTGTACACTAAAAATTCTAAATAAACCCCATATAACCATTTAGAGTGTAAGTCCAATTGTTAAGGATGCAGAGTACGAACAGAATGAGTGGCTACATTATATGTGTAAAGGCAAGAAAGATGGTAATATCAATTGAAAGGAACTTCCAATCTTCTAATAGTCTCAATGGATTTACATGTTCCCTTCTCTATCGAGCTAAAGACATAGAATATGCCTACCCATCAATCGAAAGACACTGCCCTCCAAAACCCAGCGTCCTTCTATGGCCAAAACCTGTTCCATACACGAGCATCCATAGCCCAATAAATACCATATCAATCTGGGAACAAAGAGCAAACCATTTTAGAAATGGCTGCTCAAAAAAGATAACCAGGCTTACATGTTAAGAAAAAACTTGGCCCAAACAGAAATATTCTCATCTTACCTGCCCCTTGGAAATGTAGATTGAAGCTGCATATTATCTGATGGGCTTATTTGAAATTACATGTTAAATTTAATTTGTAGTTTACATCCAAAAAAAATAAATAAATAAACAGCTTGATGGAATAACTCTATCAAAATGCACCAGCCGGGAATCGAACCCGGGTCTGTACCGTGGCAGGGTACTATTCTACCACTAGACCACTGGTGCTGATTGTTACAATTTGGTGAGTTCTTTTAATATTACAAATAAACTTACACATTGTTACAATTTGTTATAACCTGACTTACTACTTTTTTTCCTATCAATTACAGTCGGTCATGTTGTGGCAAAAATTGTACAATTTTTTTTTTTTTGTAGAACTAGACTTTTTGCAATTTGACTTGACATATTTTATCGGCATTTAAAAAGTTTCTATTTTTCCCTTTCAAGTAGTCGACTTACTGGCTGCACTAGGCTTGGGTTTGTTCTATCTCTGACACAAAATCTAGGATTGTTCGAGGAAGGCAAAATATAGAAGAAGTGATGGGAAATAATAGAAACTTCTTGCAACGAACAAATATTATTCGTAAGCCCAACTGGACCAACAGGCACCAGTGGTCTAGTGGTAGAATAGTACCCTGCCACGGTACAGACCCGGGTTCGATTCCCGGCTGGTGCATAAATGATTTGTTTTAAGCTAATTTTTCAAACATATCTCATTTTTTCAATACTTCTCAATTTAAGAAACTAGAAAAGTAGACAAACAGGATCTCATATGAGTGGAGGTTGCAAGTTGAGCTCATTGAATTTTTTTTAAATAAAAATTGTTGTAATATATAGAAAGTAAAAGAGTGAACATATACATAGGATGTTGTCAACTTGTCGTAGCAATATAGCATGCAATGGAGGTTGCAGGTTGCAACTTAATTATCACGTGTGTTGTGCTTTATTCAAGTGCATTGGTCATCATTTTTTCCATTCCTCGGAAAGTTGTGAACCACAAGTTGAACAAGTGTTGAGAGCATTCTTGTAATCTTGTGACAAGGTCCTTAGTTTAAGGCATCTAGAGGGCTAGAGCTAGCTAAGGTTCAATGCCATTTTATTTTTTCAAAATTGTTCAGTTTAAGAAAGTAGAAAAGTAGACAAACAGGGTGTTGTCATATCTCATTTACATGGAGGTTGCAATTTGAGGTCAGTGAATTTTGTTTTTTCAAAAACTCTTGTATTATATATAAAAAGTAGAAAAGTGAACAAATAGGGTGTTGTCATAGCATGACATGGAGGTTGCAAGTTGCAACTTAATTATCAAAAGTGTGTTGTGCTCTATTCAAATGCATTGGTCCATCATTTTTACCATTCCTAGGAAAGTTGTGAAGCACAAGTTGAACAAGTGTTGAGAGCATTCTTGTAATCTTGTGACAAGGTCCTTAGTTTAAGGCATCTAGAGGGCTAGAGCTAGCTAAGGTTCAATGCCATTTTATTTTTTCAAAATTGTTCAGTTTAAGAAAGTAGAAAAGTAGACAAACAGGGTGTTGTCATATCTCATTTACATGGAGGTTGCAATTTGAGGTCAGTGAATTTTGTTTTTTCAAAAACTCTTGTATTATATATAAAAAGTAGAAAAGTGAACAAATAGGGTGTTGTCATAGCATGACATGGAGGTTGCAAGTTGCAACTTAATTATCAAAAGTGTGTTGTGCTCTATTCAAATGCATTGGTCCATCATTTTTACCATTCCTAGGAAAGTTGTGAAGCACAAGTTGAACAAGTGTTGAGAGCATTCTTGTAATCTTGTGACAAGGTCCTTAGTTTAAGGCATCTAGAGGGCTAGAGCTAGCTAAGGTTCAATGCCATTTTATTTTTTCAAAATTGTTCAGTTTAAGAAAGTAGAAAAGTAGACAAACAGGGTGTTGTCATATCTCATTTACATGGAGGTTGCAATTTGAGGTCAGTGAATTTTGTTTTTTCAAAAACTCTTGTATTATATATAAAAAGTAGAAAAGTGAACAAATAGGGTGTTGTCATAGCATGACATGGAGGTTGCAAGTTGCAACTTAATTATCAAAAGTGTGTTGTGCTCTATTCAAATGCATTGGTCCATCATTTTTACCATTCCTAGGAAAGTTGTGAAGCACAAGTTGAACAAGTGTTGAGAGCATTCTTGTAATCTTGTGACAAGGTCCTTAGTTTAAGGCATCTAGAGCGCTAGAGCTAGCTAAGGTTCAAAAGTGTGTTGTGCTCTATTCAAATGCATTGGTCCATCATTTTCACCATTCCTGGGAAAGTTGTGAACCAAGTTGAGTGAGTGTTGAGAGCATTCTTGTAATAATCTTGTGGCTAGGTCCTAGACATCTAGAGCTAAGGTTCCTTGGGAGAACGTATAGCTAGTGTGCCTTCCCAGGACTGAGGATGGTTTGTGTATAAAGAGAATGGAGGAATGGAACAAGGCCACAATGTTTAAGAATATATATGTGCAATCTTTGCAGTAAACATAGCTAGTCTATATGGTCTAACAAAACAGTCCATCGAGCTTTAGGCTAACAACAGTTCATAGAAAAGATAGAATTTGGTGGAGTGGTGCACCAGAAGGAAAATAAAATGTAAGGACTAAGAGGTTGGAAACGATTTAGTCTTTTAGATCAAGAGGCATATCTAAAAACTCTTTTATTCTTTGGCCATGCTATTCAAAATTGGTTGAGCACGTATGATAAGCTTTGGACTTTTGAAGATTTTATTACTAGTAGTTGTTTTTACTGCAGAAGATTACAATTTACAGACACCTACTCTTTAATTGCTCTAATTACTCTGAAAATCTCTGGAGAACTTATGTAAGAAATGCAACTTGCCATGCGTGACTAGAGATTGGAGTGATACTACTATTCAATGGATGTTTAAATTAACCTCAATAAAGAACCTCAAACTCATGAATAAAAATTATATGTTTTTAATTGCTAGCTCAGCTGTGTGTTACATATGGAAGGAGAGAAAGCAAAGATTCTGTGCGTTAACTATTGAGTAAGATTTGTGTTACTTAACCACGTCTATCTTTGAACAAGGGGTAAGTTGAACTCATTGAGGAAAGTCAACGAAATCAACAATAATCTCTACTCTCTACTCTCTAGCTCCCAAGATCATGACAATCTCATGTGATATCTTTAATTAGGGTTGAAAATTTTGAACTTTGAATTTTCTTATTTTTATTGCAAGCCTTCGTTAGTTGATAAATGTAGTCAATGCTTTCTCCACCATGCATGGGGCTTATTATATCGTTCTCCCTTTTGAAACCCGAATGGGCTTGTCTGTGGTCAAAGGTCTGCCCAGCAGCCCATGTGCTTTGTTTTGTTATTTCCTTCTTATACAGCTACTTACAAAGAAAAAAAAAATCCATTTAAAATATTTAGTGCCAGAGAACACTTGAAATATTCATGAAATGTAATTGAAATCCATTTTGCATGTTATTGCTGGCTAAAAACTCGTATTATATGATGATTCTTTTGCATTTCTAGAGAATAAAAAAATAAAAGTTTTCATTTAATTTCCACATTAATAAATGTTTGCCTATTGGGATCGAATATTAAATTTTAGAACCAAAAATTTACATATAATATTATAATATATATATTCTAACAACTTTTAAATGTTGCAAACCATTTTAAGATTAATTTATATTCTTTTCATATCACGCCAAATTATTGAAAAGACAATTAAAATGTAATGGCCCATGGCCCCAGCTCTGCCTGGAAGTGGTTGGAAGTTAGAACATGTGAACCATACCAGTTGGAGCTCCTAATTAAGTCCAATCTTCACCGTGGGACCAAATTCATATCCACTAAAAATATAATTTACAAGATTGATAGGTATGTATGATAAACCTCGTTGCCTCTAATGCATATATTAATGGAAGGAAAGACTGATTCTTTGTTTTGTTTTTTCAAGTGCATCCAGGAGGAGGAAAGTGGCATTGCACTTTAGTTTTATCTTGGTGTATGTGTATGACCAACTGGGTCATTTCAAGTGGGACCAAAGCTAAAGGGAAAAGGGAAAACAAGGACTTCCTTCATCGAAGTTCATTATGAGAGATTGTCAAAATTATCATAGTGTCTACTGTCTAGGACTTTCGGCTTCCGGAAGGTTAATAATGCAAGGTTATGATTGAAGCGTTTTTATAATCTCATCATTTTCTTTTCTTCTTTTTTTGGATGATCCCAAAAAAAAGATAAGAAAAATGAACCTTTCTTCTTATGAATACGACATGAAATCTAATAGCATTCCACTTAACTTAAGGGGGGGAAAAGGAAAAGAAAGCTAAAAATATTGTGAAGAGCAAATTACCAAAAAACTTCTACAGGAAAAAACAAACTCAACGGAGTTAAAAAGCAGAGAAAATAATGATGTACTTTAATTAGCATAAGCAATTTAGAACTAGTAATTGTGCAATGGACGCAATACCTTTTTTTTTTTTGTTTGCTAAATGACGACGCATTGCCTTTTTAACCAAGAAATCATTCACACACACATGCCTACAATATCTCTTAAAGAAATGTCTCGTGTTCATTTGGTAATGGAATAATATATTCAAACAACTTTATAAGATAAGAATATGAAAGTTGAAACAAAATAAGATAAGAATAAGTTTCTTCTTTAATATGACTAATTGCCCAATAAAGATTGGAATAAAGATTTTATAGTGGAAGAATCACGTTCAAAATATTGCCTTCACAAATTACATGTTTGAAACCCAATTCTGCTGCTTTTGCTACCGCTAACTTGGCTGCTATAGCTTTTGTTCTTAGGCGATTCTGGTCTAAAATCAACTCAGCACATCTGTAGATTACTTCTATTTTATGATTTCTAGCAACTACTACTATGCATGATCTAGTCTCACTTATGGTCGCATTAAAGCTCACTTTCATAAAAGGGGGATGGGAGGGTTCCAAGGTTGCTCCTACTAGTCTCATTACTTGCATAGTCCTAAGACACTAAATGATTAGTGTATATTTTATTAGTTTTCGTGCTTAAGAACAAAGTATCAATCACTTCCCTTTCATTTTGTCTTATAATGTTGATTCCTTGTCATCCATATCATATCATAACATATTAAAACAAAAACATTTAACAAATTTAACCATTGCAATGCCACGTAACCTTTTTTTTTAAGGGATTGAAGAGGGTCAATTTAGTTTTTTCATATGGTGCCACGTATGCAGAGGTCATGTAAGTTGCAAGTAAAATGCTTTTCCATCCAAGGTAACAATCCAATTGATGGTAGGGTACAAAGTGAAACACATGTTATAGTTTAGGGTCGTAATCATGCATTTTAAAAGTTCAAAAATGATAAATGTAAACGATGGTATAGTTTGGGATGTTAAAGTACAATTATCTCTTGTGACAAAATGAAAAACTCAAAGACAACAATACATGAGAACAAGTTACTACGAGGCTTCCTGTATCCCAAGAAATTCAAAAATTGAACTGAAGTTCTTACAATTGAACATATCCATGTTCCTAAATCCTGAGCTATTCCAGAAGTAACTTACTCACATAACCACAAATAACTCTAACTTCTTGGACTTTTCTATTCTGAATTCAATCGCATGAACTTCTTGCTTATAACTCCAAGAACCTCTTAAAGAATTGATCTTTGTAGCAAGCGCTAGGGTGACTCTATGGCTTCAACCTTGATGTGCACTATGCATGGCGGCAACATGTACAACACCATATTGATTCTTTTCTATTTGCTTTTGAACTCAGAGGTTAAACAAGTGGAGACTAGGGATTTCTTTTTGAATAGTACATGTTTTCTTGCCTCTACAACTCAATTATGAAAGTCATGCTTAGTAGGCTTTTATATAGACACTCTAATCAGGGTTATAAAAACTCACTTTTATAGCCGGTTATGTGTAAAATGCATTAGATCAAAAACTGAATCTACGATTTTCAATCAATCAAAGATATGTTGAACATGTGGTGAGATTCCAAAAATTTCTCTTTTCTTGTATTGAGGTTCCAGATAATTTTATTTTGTTAATTTTAGAATATATTGATTGAAAGTGGTTTTGATGGGATTATATAATCACATGCGACGTACTCCATGTTCTTTTATTTGAACTAATATGAAGTGGCATCATATTATTAGAAGATGTAAACATAATTTTTTCATTGAATGTTCATTGAGTTTAATCTCTTTTATTAATCAAACGTTATTCTTGCATTTTCATGGAACCGTGTTTCTTTACCAATTCACCGGAATCATTAATGCAAAGCTCTTCCTTGATCTATTGAAAGCAATTTTTTTTTTTTTTTTCCTAGAAAAATATAATAAAATAATGATGGTCGGTGAAGTACAGATCAAAATTACACTCACCATCATCCAAAAAACCAAAAAAAAAGAAAAGAAAAGAAAAGAAAAGTCAATAAAAGAATTTTAGGCTAATGATATATGCACAGCACCGTTTTGGGCCGTGGGTGATTAATTATAATTTCAGAATTCGGTGCGAGTTATTCTCTTTGTTTATTAATCTTGCAATCAGTCCCACACCGATAATCATATTTTTGAATTCTTGCATGCATTTGATGAGAGGGCATATAAGTTGACTTGAGCTCAATGGCAGACTTTCTTTTGGAGATTCCAGAGTTAAAACAACTCAACCCCATTCGAAAGCCGCGTTTCAGCAGCCAAGTTTGAAACTGTTTCGCATACACACAGTGACAGAGAAGAGCTATAGTGCGCGCTATACAGAGAAGAACTATAGTGCGCACTATAGCGCGCACTATAGCTCTTTCTATTTATATATAGGGTTGTTCAATCAAAGCTATTCTCACACCACAAAGCAAGCTCCCCATTAATACTGTCACTACTCACTAGTCCTTTCAATTCAGCTTTCATCTAAAGCTTTGTTAAACCCATGGCGTCCAAGACACACATTATCCTTGTGACACTACTGTCTATCCTTTCTCTGCTAGCCTACAACTCAGTATATGCACAACTTTCTCCTAACTTCTACGCCACCACTTGCCCTAATCTACGAACCCTCGTGCAAAATGCCATGAGGCAAGCTGTCACTAGGGAGGCACGCATGGGTGCCTCTATTCTTCGCTTGTTCTTCCATGACTGCTTTGTAAATGTGAGACGCAGAGACACGCATGCGTTTTGTGTTCCTTTATGTTTCAAACAAAGTTAGATTATATATGTTAGAAAGGAATATTACTTGCTTTAATTTAGACCAAAAATGGAAAACGTGCATATAAATTTGACAAAATATATGACGTTTTTATTTTTATCTTTTAAGTGGATAAGTTCTTTTTTTGGACGTTCTTTTATGGCTTTAAATGATCACTTTTTTTTTTTGTTGGCCGGGTTTTGTAGGGCTGCGATGCATCAATATTACTGGACGACACTGCCACCTTCACAGGTGAAAAGAACGCGGGACCAAATCTAAATTCTGCAAGGGGTTTCGAAGTGATTGATAGTATTAAAACCCGCGTGGAAGCTAGTTGCAATGCTACTGTGTCTTGTGCAGATATTTTAGCACTCGCAGCACGAGAAGGAGTGGTCTTGGTTAGTATTAATATAGTTCTTTTTCTTTGTTTGAATAAGATTTGTTTCATGGTTAAATTTTTTAAGGGTTACGGAACAAAAGTGTTATGTTATTGAGTGCCTTAAGAAAATTCATTAAAGTAGAATTTTTTAATACAATCGAACCACTCTATTTAAGGCACATGCAGTTGAGTCATTTTTAATAATTTAATACTTTTGTTAATTGCTTTCAAATTAGGCATGACCTGTTTTATATTTTTAACGATTGCTTTAAAAATATCCATTAACATTAAATTATATTAGTGTCATGACACTCTCGAGTGTTTGTTTGTTTGATTTTTAATTTTTAAAGCTTGTCTTTCACTTATTTACACTTTTTGTTCACTAATCTGTGTTTTCCATTTTGCTTTTAGCTAGGAGGACCCTCATGGATAGTACCACTAGGCCGGAGAGATGCAAGGACAGCCAGTCAAAGCGCAGCCAACAGCAACCTCCCCTCTCCGTTCTCTGATCTTGCAACCCTCATCTCCATGTTCTCTGCCAAAGGTCTAAATGCCCGGGAAATGACCGCGCTCTCCGGTGGCCACACAATAGGCCAAGCTCGTTGTAGCTTATTCAGAACCCGCATTTACAACGAGACCAACATTGACTCCAACTTTGCCACTACTCGAAAGGCCAATTGCCCGGCTTCAGGTGGTGACAGCAATTTGGCCCCGCTTGACTCACTGACCTCAACCCGGTTTGATAACAACTACTACAAGGACCTTGTGGCTCGGCGTGGGCTTCTTCATTCGGACCAACAGCTGTTCAATAGTGGCTCCCAAGATGCAGTGGTTAGGACCTATAGTAATAACAATGCAGCTTTTGCTAGCGATTTTGCTGCAGCCATGGTGAAGATGAGCAATCTTAGCCCACTCACCGGGACAAATGGGGAGATTAGAAGGAATTGCAGGGTGGTGAATTAATGCTATTCATTAGAGGGATTTACTAAGGGCATACATTAGTAAATCATTTTAGGAAACTTTTTATGGGAAAACGAAAAAATAATTCACTATTTTGATAATTTTTTCAATTTTTCATAAAAATTTTCTCAAAAAAAGACACATTAACCAGACCTTTCATTATAAGCTTAATGATGCTAATGTAATTAATTAGCAATATTGCTGAGACACAATGTTTTTCACAATAAATTTCGTAATTGTTGAAGTGATCGATTGTGAGTGGTAAAGAAAAAGTTGTGAGTTCATGATTGTTAATTATGTGCGCCACTCATAGTCATTCAATTCAATATTATGAATTTTGTTATAAAAAAGTTATGTTTTTAGCATTACCAATTAATTAGTCATGATAAATAAGTGATCTTGCGGTGGACACAAAAGATCCTGGTCAAAAAGTTGACGAGATCTTAGAATTATTTTCATGTTTGGATCTATTCAACCAAAAAAAGATCCTATGTGTAATTAAGTCTTTAAAGTGTGATACATAGGCATGTGCAAGTATCATTTTTCTCTTAGAAGATTGCTGTTTGTCTTAATTCAATAACATATTTACTTTTGCATAAGACACCTCTCCCTTGTTAGATGACACAATCGCCAATTTTAGTTTTCAAAAGTCGTTAATTATCAGAAATATGACAAGAAGGAAATGAAATTAATTATCGGTAGAAATGGTGTCTATGATAGTTCCGGATCAAACCCAAATCATAAAAATGTGCAATTTAGTGACATAACATCTTTGCAACGGGATAGGATCTTCCCCATTTCAAGCCATTTGTATTTATGTTTTAGGGAAGTCATTTGTCATTTATATTTTAAGTGCTCTTTATTTCATCTTTTTCAAGATGAAGATTTTATTTTATAAATCTAACCGTGTACATGTTGTGTAAAATTTAATATGAATTATGAAATGAATTCATTTCAAATTTCTTATAACTACAAAGTATCCCTAAATTTTAGCAATATGCCCCCATTAACAACAAATAACTAGTCCCCTATTAAGTAGATTGACAACTCTCGATTTTATTGCTACCTCTTCTTTGAAAGCATTTTGCTTCTTAGATAATTTTTAAGCAATTATAAAAGCCTAATCTAGAACGTTTTGAAGTAGCATTAAAATTTTATATATATATTTTTTTTTTGGTTACAATTATTTGTTTGGACTACTTTAAATCCCTTCCACCTATGAAGAATCCTTAAATTTTGGTAAGTTCCTTATTTAGAAGTTATTTTAAACTTTAAATCCCCTTTTTGCTAACAAGAATCTAAATCCATTAATGAGAAAATTCAATTGTTAGCCGTTATTTATTGAGAAATAGTTGGGTATCATAAATTTACTATAAAAAGAGTTAGTCTATAAATATATTATTCTTCTACCAAAAAAAAAAAAGATTTATAAATTATTCATTATCCCATATCAAGTAATTGACTTGCCTTCTCACTTTCCTTCCTATTTTTTAAAAAGAAAAAATCATTATAAATAATATGATTGAATGGTAGTAAGATTTATAATTTTTGTTTTTTTTTTGTTTTTGTTTTGAGAAACTTATAGTACCCTAAGATCACTTTATTATATGTATATGAATTTTCTTTTCTAGTAAAAATATATAATAGACCCGACAACTGCATGCTTAGCACTATAATGCATTTTTTCCAAGTTTGAAAGACGAAGCATGAACTCCACTTTTCGTTGAAAAGGATGTTACTTGTTGGGACAATTAGAAGAGAGAAGGATGATTAATTAGGATTCCAAAAGCGTGTTAGTTGGCATAATCTTTTGTTACAAGTAACCTCACAAATGGCATCATGTTTCATTAATGAGTATACATCTTAAAAAAGATAACAAGATTTTTTCTTTTAAAATGGTGTAAGAGAATTGACATATTATATATTTAGTATTTACGTCCTCATAGAACAAATATTTCATGCTTTTTTATATATTAAATAAATATTTTTTTTTTTAAACATAAGAAGAAATTTCATGTCAGCTTCCCATAATTCAATAAATTAAAAATAAAATTTATTGTGTTTTGTAATAAGGCCTACTACAAATCATGATTGAAACTTCAAAAATTGGCTTAGTCTTGGTTTTCCAATATTTTGAAGTAACGTCCTAAAACATAAACAGGCCAAATAAACTATACTAAAATACCTTTAAGAATATTTAACAACTCTGTGGGCATAAAAAAGTACTAGGTACAAGAAATAATGATTTTGCAAACTATGAACACTCAAAAAAGGTAGATGGGTTTGGGTGGTAGTGGCGAACATGATAAAAACGGTTTTGTTTTGTAGCTATTATATTAATTCGTACCTTTCAATTATTTTCATAAAGGATTAGGATGCAATGTTTTAACTTCTTTAATAGGCACAAAACAAAATTAAAAAAAAAAAAAATGCTTAATATGATTCAATTGAAAGAATTTCAAAGTCTTATAGACTCTTAGAAAAAAAATTCAATAAATAATCATCATAACAACTGTTCTGACTTGGTGGTAAAATTCATTTTTTTAACTTGAGTAATTCCCAACGGTCGTTGAATATTATAGTGAACGTTATAGAGGTCTCATTTGAATTGCAAATGAGCTATGTGTGTATAAATTAAATTTATATTTTAATCCCAAAAGATGTGAACCCCTCCCTATTCACAAAGGATAAATATTATCCAAATTATTGGAATGAGGTACAAATTAAGTTTATTATTTTTATTTATCAACTATAAAATAAAACTAATTTAAGATAGAGGGTGTTTGGTTTTGTGTATGCAATTCATTTTATAATCCAAGTTCCATGTGACTCCTGTCTATTTGTGTTTTTATTTTCATGCAAAAGAAAAAAAAAAACCACTATAACATGGTCTCAGTCTCACCAGATCATCACCTCCTTGCAGTACCAATAAAACCAATATTGTCCAATTTCCAGACATAGATAAGACAACGCCACCAAATGCAATAATCTAATTGGAGAGTGGTTCCACGCGCTATAAAACTCGCGTGGGTCTTCAGTTTTTTCTGCTTTATCTAACATGCCCGGTCCCAACACACTACTATTGCCACGGAGAGAGAGAGAGAAAGAAAGAAACTGAGAAACAAAACAAAATTGAAAAAAAAAAAAAAAAAAAAACTAGTAGTTCTTCTAAGCTAGAAGAAGAAGAAGAAAGAAAAATATAATAAAAAATAAAGAAGAGAGAGAGAGTGAGTCTAGTCTGTCTGTCTCTCACATGGCCTCTTTGCCCTTGGGGCTAAACCAACAACAACAATTACAACTCCAGCCACAGCCACAGACACAGGCAGAGATTAATGAGCCACAGAAGCTAGCGCCTCGCCGCACATCTGAAATGGACTCTGATAAGGTTCGCTTTTTCTTTTACTCTTTTCTTCCATTTTTTTATTTTTACCATTTTACCCTTCTATTTTGTTCTGGCTAGCTCATTGTACGACGCCGTTTTGTTCGTTGTCTCTGTGTGTGTTTGTGGTTGGATCGTGTTTGATCCACCTCCGGACCTTTGCTTTTGCTTGAATTGCGAGCGATCTGGTACTTTTTCTGTGTTTCCTTACTTTGTTTGAGGTCGCCGGGAGATTTCTCCGGCCGAATTTTCCGACGCTCTCTGATCGGACCGGTTTTCTCCTCCTTCTCACTTTAATTATCTTTACTATTTTTTTTTGAATTATTTATTTTCGAAATTATTTGCTTTCTTTTTTTTTTTTTTTTTTTTCCTTTTGTAGTTTGATTTTTCTAGCTGAGATCTTGATCTCTTGAGCTTCAGCTTCAGCTTACTGATAAAATTTTGTGAGCCAAAAAAAAAAAAAAAAACGAATTATGAAAGTGTTTTTTGAAATTGCTTATTTCGTAAGAAAAAGAAAAGGAGCAATAGTTATATTAGGCTGATTTTCCGGGGACTTTAAATTTCTTTCCCTTTCCGTAACCTAATATTTCTCAGTAACCAAACAGATTGATAGTTTTTTTTTTTTTTCTTCTTCTTCTTCTTCTAGTTTTCTCATTTTCATTAATTTTGAAACTTCTTTACTCTTCCAAGTAATCTAGGCAAATTTTGAGCTTGGTTATATTTAGATATTAGATCTTCAATTATATGGTACACTTTATATTGGGCTTTGGAGATTTTGGGCTTTGATTTTTAGTTTGTTCTGAACGTTGTGAACTTTTTTTTTCGCCCTTTTGCTGTTGGTAGATTCTTATTCAAAATGTACTACTTTGCTTCACGGAGTGAATATCCTTTGGTTCTCTCTTTGTTTGGGATGCAAGCAAATTACAGCATGTGATGCTTTCTTGTGAGCTATACCCATCTTGATTTTTCCTTTCTCCTATACATATTGCTTGAGCTCATTTCACATTGGTTTATTTTTCATTATCACATTCCTAGGTTGTCATTGGCATCCATTTACTATTGGTTAGTTGTGTTGGTTGTTCAAGTCGAATTTGATTAGCAGCTTCTATATCATTGTTGCGCATTTGATGTACCGATCATTTTGTTTCTGTGAATGCTGTTGAATTGTATTATGAATTTTCCTCTGCATAGATTACCTTGCTATGTTTTGAATTGAACAAGGGGTGTGTCATTATCATGGGGGTGCTAAACATGGCAACTCCCCCAGATATCTACTTTTGTGTTTTGTTTGCAATTGGATGCTGTTAAATACATAGATATGATTGATTTTATGGTTGGTCTTTTTTTGTTCTTGTTGTTGTCCTTCTTACATTTTTTTTTTTATTATGATTGGTCTTAGAGCATAAATTCATTGCACATATGTGCCTATGCATGTTTTGTACTGAATTAAAATAGGATTTTGTAATTGAGCCCGTAGGTGGGTGAGGGTGTTGCGTGAGCGACATTACTAGACATTGATAGGGAGTTTTCTGATTACTATAGTTAGTTTCTATTGTTGTAGCTTTACTCATCATATCTGTTGCTATGAATTGCAGGAAATGTCTGCTGCTGTAATTGAGGGGAATGATGCAGTTACTGGACACATCATTTCAACCACCATTGGAGGCAAAAATGGCGAACCTAAAAGGGTTAGGACCTCTCTTTTTTATTACTTTTTTTTATGGCCTTGGTTTGATTAAAACTATGTTCCATCGCCTCTAATTTCTTTTTATAGCAAAAATTTAATGCTCTGTTGTTAATTCATTGGTTAGAGAAAAAAAATTTAAAATAGGTTCCAGAAATAATAACACTATTTATAATGCTGTTGTGCTTGGGTCCTAAGAGGTTCTACCATGTAGGTATTTGATGTACTTCAATTAGAAATTATAATTTTAAATTGCTGGTCAGATTTAGGGATTTTTTAGCTGTCTTTTCATCTTGTATGTTGTGGTGCTTATTATATTGCTGATCGCAGACTATCAGCTACATGGCAGAGCGTGTTGTAGGTACTGGATCTTTTGGAATTGTTTTTCAGGTACTGCCCAATTTGTGTCCTAACTATATTATCTAATAATTCTTGCTATTCTTGTATCCTTCTTGAGTATTGGTTATCACTCTTATTCAGGCAAAATGCTTGGAAACTGGGGAGACGGTGGCCATTAAGAAGGTATTGCAGGATAGGCGGTATAAAAATCGTGAGCTACAGTTAATGCGCTTGATGGATCACCCAAATGTGGTTTCCCTGAAGCATTGTTTCTTCTCTACAACAAGTAAAGATGAACTTTTTCTTAATCTAGTCATGGAATATGTTCCTGAGACTATGTACCGAGTTCTGAAGCATTACAGCAGTATGAACCAGAGGATGCCCCTCATCTATGTTAAACTCTATACATATCAAGTATGGATTTTTAATGTTGTTAATATTTTTTCAGCTTTATTTTTTTCCTAAATTCTCCTCTCTTTTTTCCTCTTTAAATTCTGATAATAAATGGAAAATATTTCTCAGATTTTTAGGGGGTTGGCATATATCCATACTGTTCCTGGTGTGTGCCATAGGGATGTAAAGCCCCAAAATCTTTTGGTATGCTGTCTACCGTCTTTTTTTCTTAAATAAGTATGACTTTATTTTTTTCGTCTTAACTTGTTATGTATATTTTCTGTAGGTTGATCCTCTCACCCACCAGGTTAAGCTTTGTGACTTTGGAAGTGCAAAAGTCCTGGTATGTGCCTTCATTTCTTTCCTCCATAAGCTCCACAATTATATATGCAAAGAAACTTATTCCAAATGCATTTTCAAATATGAGATTTGATAGACTTTTATTTCTTGGCTTTTGATTGCTGTTGAATAATTGAATGAATGACAAATGCATCATCTCTTGACAAGACTTGATAATGATTGAAATGTGATCTTGATCCTGCATTGTTGTTTATGTTCATATGGATGCTCTTAGAGTAGCATGCTCTTCAAACAATAAATCTTTCTTCTAACATGGTTTATAGGTTTCCAATTAAATTATCTCATACAATACATTTTGGTGTTTATGATTTTCTATCCATGTCATCAGGTCAAGGGCGAAGCAAATATTTCATATATATGCTCTCGTTACTATCGGGCTCCGGAACTTATATTTGGTGCAACAGAATATACAACATCAATTGATATTTGGTCAGCTGGCTGTGTCCTCGCTGAGCTTCTTCTGGGCCAGGTTAGTCACTTCTGTGGCAGCCTATATATCAAAGTCAAATAATTTTCTCAATGGTACTTTAAGCCATATTTGCTGCTATGTTCTGTTTGTTTCTCATAATTTCAAATGTTATGATAGCCATTGTTTCCAGGAGAAAATGCAGTCGACCAGCTTGTAGAAATTATCAAGGTGAAGCTTCATTCTCTATGTTAATGCTACTCTGAAGTATGCAATAGCAATGCAAGTTATCATGTGATCATGTATTGTTCTTTGTAGGTTCTTGGTACCCCAACTCGAGAAGAAATTCGGTGCATGAATCCAAATTATACAGATTTTAGGTTCCCTCAAATTAAAGCTCATCCTTGGCACAAGGTATGCTTTTGTCTATATATGTCAATTGCTTAATGGTTTATCACAAAGTGAATAAAATAAGAGAGAGTGCATGCTTCTAGCTAAATGGAGAGTCATACAAAGAGTGCATATGATCCCAAAGTTTTGGGTCTAGTGCTAAAAGTGTATAATATGTTACATGCAAATAAGTGATGCTAGCTGGATGTCAACCCATGTACATCTTTCACACATTAGCACAAAATCATGAGATTTTAGGTAATGTGAAGGAGGGGCCATGAAAAACCCTGACATTAAGTTGAAATGGGCTAATTAGTTGGGTCTGTTCATGCCATCAACTGCTGTAATTGTTTACTAAGTGGCTTTCTGTCAGTGTTGTATATTTTGCGTTTAATATAATGTTTCTTGCTTCAGGTTTTCCACAAAAAAATGCCTCCCGAAGCAATTGACCTTGCTTCACGGCTTCTTCAATATTCACCAAGTCTTCGCTGCACTGCGGTGAGTTGGTCTTCATTTGATGAAACTTCATTTCTGTGGTCTCAAGATAATTCCATTATCGTCCATGAATGTCTGATCAAGCATGCTTGGTATGGCATTCTCTATTGTGGTGTGGGCTGCAACCTAAGGGCAGCCATTTCAAGTTGCATCATGTCCATTCCTCACAATTTGCTGTAATGACGTAAATGATAAACAGCTGTCCTATATTTCTCTCTCACTGACCTTTTTTCCTTACTTGATTGGCTTTTGCTGATGCAGTTAGAAGCATGTGCGCATCCTTTCTTTGATGAGCTACGTGAGCCCAATGCCCGCCTTCCAAATGGACGCCCATTGCCCCCTCTTTTCAACTTTAAACAGGAAGTACGTAGTCCTTTTTTTTTAAAATATGTTTTTTTGTGTGTGTGTGTGTGTGTGTGTATAGAGAGAGAGAGAGAGAGAGAGAGAGAGAGAGAGAATCATGTTATTGGGGTTATTACATGAGTTCATATTGACTTTATTTTTCATGCATTTTTATGTTCATGGCATGTATGTTATCCTACAGCTCATATAAGTGGAGCCTAGCCCTTAAACCAATTGTTAAAGTGGAACTAAGACTCAACACCATAGATATAGTGCTTTGTGGCTTTTTGGCTTAGCATCCAAACATGCATTAATCAATTATCAATTACTCATGCACTTGTGCAAACCTGCTGTGTGGATTTTGGTTACTTGGTGCCATTGTAATATTAGTTATTTGTTTTCTTCTTGTTCCATGCTATTCAAGTTTTAATTATGTTTTCATGGTTGATATGGTAAGTAATTCATATTATAGATTAATACAAAATTTTAAGTAGTTGTCATATATTGCATTAGCACTGGCAGGTTTTGTCATTTACATGTTTATTGTTGATCCTTGATGCTGATCAACTATATTCTGCTGAGCTGAGAGGTATATATTGCTCCTGGGGTGGGAGTACTCTCAAAATGCACATGAGAATACCCATACTTGTTACAATGAAAACGAGACTAAATGCCCTTAATGCACTTGTCAAGTTCAACAAGTATCAAAGATGTTAGGAATGGATGAAATCCCTCTAAATGTCAGGAAAATGAAGAAAACAAAATGGATGAAACTTGCTCTATTTAGGTAACATTTGGGATGGCATGACTTGGATGGTAGAGGAATCTGGATAATTGAATAGTGGCTCTGGCTAGCGCAAAGGGGACCTTTCAAACATATACAAAAATTCCATTTTTTACATCCTCACGCAGTTTTGTTTTGATGGATCTCTAGCTGGTAGATCAATTAACCATTTAATTCCAATTTGGTTACAGTTACAAGGAGCGTCACCTGAATTGATCAACAGGCTTATACCAGAGCATGTACGGCGGCAGATTGGTCTTAGCTTCCCACATCCAGCTGGTACGTAAATGTGAAGGCATGATGTAACAAGGAATCAACTCTGGTAGCGATGAAAGTGAAACAAAGGATGGCCTCTTTTGCGGTCTATGTAACCGAGCATTCTGGCTTAATGAGCAGTTTTTTCTCGGCCTGTGAAGATGTATACATATACTGGCTCTTCAGCTTAACCTGGAAATTGGTGATTCTGTCTACTATATGTCATTTTAGCTATAAAAAAAAAAAAAAAAAAAGTACTATTTCCCTACTTCTGTACATTGTTTTGATCGCAAAGATTCCAGAGCTAGGAGTATAAAAGGTGATGCTATTCATATCTAGTAGCTAGGTAGGGGCTGCAGAAGCTTAAGAGGCTCAGTAGTAGTTTGGCTTGCTATTCTATTCTTCCCCCTTTTATTAATTACTTAATCATGTTGTTATTTCTATTTATGCTTGTGCCGGTCTTTGGTTGCGAACTGAATTTCTCAATTGAAGGTTACCTTTTCCTCACCTTCCCTTTTGGACTTTGCAATGAAAGAATGAATTAAATGTTTCTATTTTATAGTTTTATAAAGCGAATGATGCGGTCAAGCTGTGGATTGTGGTGGATGAGATCAACGTATATTTGTCACCAAAATCTGACTTTACTATTTAATAATTGTAAAAGCAATTGATATTTCTGGACGTACTCGCACAGCGTCGCGTCAGTGAGTAAAGTTGTTTCCTCCAATCAAGATTACCTTTTTGGTTAAAATGGATTCAATGAATTCTTACTTGCGTGTGGTCCCCTCTCTCTTGTCATTCGATTTGACTTGCTGAATTCTTTGTCGAAAGAAATGCTAAGGATCGCTCCAACCGTGTATTTTCTGGACTCGGATCCTCTCTTTGAAATGCTTAGTTCTTTTTGAATGGAGTGTCCATTTTGTGGACAGGATTGTTTTGAAATAAATCAAAGGTGTAGAGTATGCCACCTTATTTAAACTTAACCCAACAACTTAACTCTAGCAACTTGGAACGGTGAAAAGTAAACTAGCGTTTAAAATTAAAAAAGAAAAAATACAAACTTGTGTTAGTTTAAGTGTTGGAGCCTTGGAGGTGATGATTAATGAGTTCACCATTAATTTAAACAAAAAACAGATTCCGATTTATTTTATTTTTAATGAAACTGTTGAGAGTGATTTTTCAAGAGCAAATTCATTAGAAGCTATTTTAGAGCTGGAGTCATTTATGTGACTGAAGCTCTACTTGATTAAAAAATCAAATATTTGATTCTACTATTGCGTGTTGAAAGTTGTCACTATAAATAACAACGGATTAGGAAAATCAGGGGTCGGTGTTACACGCACCTCAGGGAGTTCAAATGAATTCCCTGACCTGCCCCCTAAAAAAAATTATATATATATAAAATTGTGTTGACTTCTGGAAAATAAAAATTTGAACACCTTAATCCTATTTTTTTTTTAAAACCCAACTGAAATTAACTTAAATATGATCATTTTACAAATATTTTCACAATAAAAGTTAAGTAGTAAGTTGTAATTGGCTTTTATCTGGACCTGTAACTAGCATAATTTTTTTACCTATCATCTAGATTTTGTTGTGATATTTTTATGAAAGTGTTGTGTCAAAACACGACTCTAAAAATATTTAATTTTATAAGAAATAAAAAAATTCAAAATTTTGCTCATTTGTTAAATTTTTTTTTAAAAGCCTTCTCTCTCATACGGTGGCTTAGTTTGGCATTGATAACAGAATAAAGTTTTTTTTTTTCCCTTGCACTTTTCTTCTACATCTGTGGTTTATTAAATGTATTCTTAGTTATTTAATTCTATTTGTTTATGTATTCAATAGTTGTTGTCTTATCGATCTTTAAACTATTAATAATTTTTTAAGATTATTGTAAAATATAGTTGTATTGTACGGAAGAGGGGTATAAAGAAAAAAAAATCTAGTCATTTTTTTTTTGAACTTCTCTACCCAAGATAAATTTCTAGCTCTACTAATACTGACTCCCAAGAAAAAAAATCCTAGAGCCGCTATTGGGGAAAATGGCCTTGAATTATTTTGTTAGTGCTATTACTATTAGATATCAACAATGATCCAAAGATTAAAACAAAATAAAATGCCGTTCTAGCGACTTTTCTCTCCCCTATAGGAGCATCTTCTCTCTCAACATGGAGCGAGACTTTCCTCCCTTAGGTGTCAGAGCTTAAGGGTCTTTTCTTTCCCCTGTTTTCTTGTTTGCTTTCTCTGGTTTCTCTCTCCCTTTCTCTGTTTTGTCTTGACATGGAGCACACAATCGTTGACAGTCTCAAAAACTTACAGCTTACTAAAGAAGAAGAGGAGGATATCTTCATTTCCTCAAACAGCTCACCGGACTTGCTGGAAGAATGTGTATTGAGTTTGTTTGGGAAGTTATTGGTAGATCATAATCAAAATCAAAGAGCCCTAAAGAACACTCTGAGATCAACATGGAAGATGGGTTTGGGTCTTTGAATAGTTGAGGTCGGAAACAATGTTTTGCAGTTTAAGTTCAGCTCAATGTTTCAGTTAGAGTGGGTGGAGCGAAGCGGGCCGTGGAACTTTGAGAATAACCGCTTGCTATTGTGTCGATGGAGGAGAGGCTTATCCTCAGCCAACTTGGTCTTCACTCACGCCCCATTTTGGATTCAAATCTAGGGGTTACCATTTGAATACATGACTGAGGAAGCTGGACGTGATATCGGCAGCAAGATAGGAAGGATTATTGAGGCGGATAAAAGGTCATGGCAAGCAGACCTAGCTAAGTTCATGCGTGTAAGAATTGACTTACCTATTGAGAAGCCTTTGAGAAGAGGCGGATAAGTTACAAATATGGATGGGGATAGATGCTGGGTTTCCTTTAAATATGAGCGATTGCCCACATTCTGCTTTTCTTGTGGAAAAATAGGACATGATGAGAAGCATTGTGGCATGGTGATGGAGAAGCAGTCTATAGAGAGGCAATACAGTGACTGGTTGAGGGCTGGGAGCCTTTCAAAAGGAACAAATGAGGGGTCTAGAGGTTCGGGTAGTAGCAGTCATGAAACAAAAAAATGATGGATCTAAAGGCTCGAGCAGTGGGAGTCATGAACCAAAAAATGGTAGAGAGGCGGGGAAGATGCCTCAAGCCACGGCGGGGGAGATGGTAGTTTCCGTCCAAAGAGAGAATGAGAGGAGTAGCAGCTTGGGTGGAAGAGTCAGCCTCGAAGGGAGGGAAAAGTTTGAATTCTTAGAAAAGAAGGGATATGATACACGGCCAGAGATGGGTGCAGCAAGCTATCAGAGTGGATGGGACACTTTGGGTGTTGAGAAGCAGGAAGGAAGCAAGGGAAATGAGCCACGTAGCACCCAAAAGCTAACTAAAAACCATCCGATTAGAGACCAATCCAAAACCAACGAGGATGAGTTTTCAAAGGTGGGCCAATCCGTGAAGCCCAATACAAAGGAGCAAGAGGCTACTAGTCCACTTAAGCCCAAGATAAATATGAAGGAGAAAGAGGCTTTTGGTCCACTTAAGCCCAGGTTAATTAAAGCAAATAATGAAGAAGGAGAAGTGTAGGCTGGCCCAAACAAAGGGAAGTGTGGGACGAGTAAAGGAAAGCTAAAAAAGGTGGCTAGAGAAGTCGGAAAGGCCCAAGGAGCTGGTATGAGCCTCTGGAGGTAGCAGTAGGCATTAAGAGACGTGAGGATACATAAATGCTGGCAGAATGTGAAGGTCGACCCCAGAAGCGAAGTTGTGATGAGGAAGGTAAGAATAATGTAATTTTATGTGAAAATTTCTTTGAGGAAACGACGGTGGCTGCTAGGTAGCACTGTCGAGAACAATGATCTCCTTAGGGTGGAACTACCGGGGGCTTGGGAACCTCCGGACAGTTCGTGTGTTGGGCGAATTAGTCCAACGGTGGAATCCCAAAATTATTTTCCTTTCAGAAACTAAAATTAAAAAGAAAGCTATGGAGAAAATTATGGAAAAAATAAATTTTGTTAATGGGCTGATAGTGCCTAGAAAAGGCAGGGGAGGAGGTTTAGCAATGTTGTGGAAAAAAGAAGTTAATTTGGAAATTATGGGTTATTCAAGAAACTATATTCATGCGATTATCTCAGAACAAGTCTCGGGTTTTAAGTGGAGAATTACTGGTTTCTACGGGAATCCAGAGACTCACAAAAGGCAGGAATCTTGGGATGAACTTGCAGCTTTGAATAGGAAATTTCAGCTCCCTTGGTTGTGTTACGGTGATTTCAATGAGATTCTGTCTAGGGGGGAAAAGATGGGGGGAGCTCCTCGGCCTCAAAGGCAAATGGATGGGTTTTGGGAGATGGTTAATGCATGCGGTTTTAAAGACTTGGGGTATAGCGGTCCGGATTTCACGTGGTGTAACATGCAAGAAGGGGATAACCGCATATATCTGAGGTTAGATAGAGCTTTTGCCACTAATGATTGGATTAACTACTTTAACGGAACAAGAGTCCTCCATTTGGTTGAGTCGACCTCTGACCATTGTGCGTTATTGATAATTGATTCCATGGTTGTGCAGCCCTCTAGGAAGCGTAGGTTCCATTTTGAGGAAATGTGGACAAAAAAAGAGGAGTGTAGGGAAATTATCAAGAACGCTTGGGAGGGGTGTTTGCACTGGGGTACACCTAAAAGCATATCTTCAGGTATTCAAAATTGTGCAGCTGATTTGGCAAGATGGAATAAGTCGATGTTTGGGTACGTGCTGAAGCAAATCCAAAGTAAAAGGAAAGCCCTCAATGATCTGACCATCCAAGATAGAGACGGAATTATGGGGAAGGAGATAAATAGTCTAAGAAAGGAGATTAATGATCTTCTTGATAGTGAGGAGACTTTTGGCACTAGAGGTCCAGAGTTCTTTGGTACGGCCAAGGAGATCGCAACACAAAGTTTTTACATTCAAAGGCCTCGCAAAGGAGGAAGAAAAACACTATTAATGGTATTTGGGATGAGAATGGGTCTTGGTGTGATACAAATGAGAGTATTGCGGCGACAGCTATAGCTTATTTTGAGTCGCTGTTTACTACTTCAAATCCTTGTCGTATTTCTGAGGTTACTGACACAATACCCACCGGAGTAACAGATGAGATGAATCAGGGGTTGATTGCGGCATTTACAAAGGAAGAAGTGGTGATCGCTCTGAAACAAATGCACCCCACAAAAGCTCTTGGTCCAGATGGTATGTCAACTATTTTCTTTCAAAAATATTGGGATGTGATTGGGGATGATATTACATGTATGGTGTTGAATGTGCTAAATTCTGATATGTCAATTGTTGATATAAATAGGACCAACATCACTTTGATCCCAAAAATTAATAATCCATCCAAAATGTCTGAATTTAGGCCGATAAGTTTATGTAATGTAGTTTATAAGTTGGTTTCTAAAGTTATTGCAAACCGCCTAAAAAACGTCCTTCCTCAAATTATATCAGAAAACCAAAGTGCCTTTCTTTCAGAGAGGCTCATCACTGATAATGTACTAGTTGCCTATGAATTAATGCACTATCTAGAACATAAAAAGGAGGGGAAGGAAAATTTTATGGTGGTCAAGCTTGATATGAGTAAGGCCTATGATCGCGTTGAGTGGGGTTTTATTGAAGAAGTTATGGAAAAAATGGGATTCCATAGAAAATGGATCCAATTAATTATGAAGTATACCACTGTTTCTTATTCTGTGATTATTAATGGTGCGGTCCATGGATGTATTTTTCCTACAAGAGGTCTCCGACAAGGAGACCCCTTATCTTCTTACCTATTCTTATCGTGTGCAGATGGTTTTTCTTCTCTAATTAAGGAGGCAGCAAGGACTCAGATGCTGAGTGGAATCTCTATTTGCAAGGGATGTCCTATGGTACTCACCTATTTTTTGCGGATGACAGTCTCTTGTTTTACAAAGCGTCTGAGCAAGAATGTCATAAACTCATTGAGATCCTTGAGCTTTACGAAGCTGCCTCGGGTCAGAAAGTTAACGCGGAGAAGTCCTCTGTTTTCTTCAGTCATAATACTCCCCAGGAAAGAAGGTGTGAAGTGTTGGACATACTTGGGCCGATGCAGGACACAAGGCATGGCAAATATTTGGGGCTTCCATCCATCATTGGAAGATCCAAGACCGAAGTTTTCGCAGAAGTGAAGGAAAAAGTCGGAAGGAAATTGGCGAGATGGAAAGGGAAGTTGTTGTCCATAGGAGGAAAGGAGATTCTGATAAAGGCCATGGTACAAGCGATCCCCACCTACACTATGAGTTGCTTCCTAATCTCAAAAGGGTTATGTGAAGAGATTGAAAGGATGATAAGAAATTTCTGGTGGGGGCAAAGGAAAGAAGAGAAAAAAATTGCTTGGGTGAGCTGGGAGAAAATATGTAAAGCAAAGTCAGATGGTGGTTTGGGCTTCCGTAACTTCCAAGCCTTCAATCTAGCAATGCTTGCTAAGCAGGGCTAGAGACTCTTGTCAAACCCGAATTCCCTTTGTGCCAAAGTCTACAAAGCTAGATACTATCCAAATGGAGACATACTGAACTCAAAACTGGGATGCAGCCCTTCATACACATGGAGGAGCATATTTAAAGGTCTTGAAGTGGTTCGAAAAGGTTCCCGTTGGAGAGTAGGCAATGGGAGACTCATCCACATTTGGGAGGACAAGTGGCTTCCCACTCCAACAACTTATAAGGTAATTTCTCCTCCTCGGCCTTTTGATGATTTTCCTATGGTTTCGGCTTTAATTGATAAGGATACCAAAAGAAGGAAGGTTGATACCTTGAAATCCTTATTTCTCCCTATTGAGGTTGAAACAATCCTCAATATTCCGCTAAGCTATAGTCTTCCTAAGGACAAGATCATTTTGGTGGGAAACAAAAGAGGGGAATTTTCAGTGAAAAGTGCGTATTATGTGGCACTCACTGTGATAAAACAATCGGATAGGGGTGAGTGTTCTCACGGTGACCCCAGAATGCCCCTTTGGAAGCGAATATGGCTACTTAAAATCCCTCCAAAAATAAGAATCTTCACTTGGAAAGCTTGTGTTAATGCCTTGCCAGCAATGTCAAATTTAAGGAAGAGAGGGGTGAGCACGGACGGGTTGTGTCCTGTGTGTGGTTTGGAGGATGAAACTATTTTGCATGTTCTTTGTAGATGTAGTGCTGCAAAGGAGATATGGAGCTTGTGGAAAGATTGTCCACTTGTTATTAGGGCTGAACCATTGGATTTTTCTGATTTAGCTATGAAGTTTTTAGATGCAAGTAATCTTAAAGATCTTGAGATTTTGGTTGTGGTTGCATGGGCCATTTGGCATAACAGAAATTTGAGGGTGTTTGAGTCGGTTAGTCAGGGGGCTGAGCAGACTTGGAATTTTGCCATTAGTCTGATTGCTAATTTCAAAGAAGCTACAAAATTATGTTCCTTGGGTCCGGCTGATGATGGGAGGCTGTCTAGTATATGCGTTATTATAAGGGACTGTAGAGGTCAGGTAGTTGTTGCTCTTTGCTGTGTTCTTCCTAGCTGTTTTACAGTGGATGAGACTGAGGCTTTGGCAATTGAGGCTAGAATCCTCCTTGCAAAGGAACTGGACCTTAATCAGATCATTATTGAATCGAACTCTTTGTCTATTGTTCAACGCATTCTGTCCAAGGATAGCAGTGGGGATTTCAGTCACACTGTCAATGGTATTGTGAGCTTCCTTGATGGTTTTGTGAGCTGGCAGATCCGGCATCTGAAAATGGACTTTAACAGGGTTGCACATGAGCTAGCCCGGTTTGCTCATTGTAATAATGTTTGCCAAGTGTGGAGGGGTGTCTCTCCTCCTGTGGTGAGAAACCTGCTGCACTTGGATTGCATGTAGTTGGTGCTGTTGTTTGAACCTTGTTATAGTTCTTTTTCTGGTTTAATGGAAGCTTTCAAATCACACAAAAAAAAAAAAAAAAAAATCAACAATGATCCAAAAATTCGTTCTTTTCCTATAATGAATGAAAATTCTTTAATGGGTTCTCATTTTTGAGAGCAATCGTGAAGTCCTTAAGAATTCTAAAAAAGAAAATTTTACCAAATCGCCACTTTGCATCAGATAGTGGTTTATTAGAACTAGAAAGTAGTTCTCTGTTTCTTGTAATTTCACAAAACAGAAGATTTTGAACTCAGAAGGGTAGAGGAACCAAAATAAAAAAAGAAGTAACCACTTTATATGTAATCAAACCCATTTTTTCTCCTAAAACTTAAAATGAACCCATTTTTAGGGAAACAAACATATTTGTTTGTTTCGCTGAAAAACTATCTATATAGATAGTTTTCCACATTTTCTAGTGTTTGGTAGCACAAAAAAAAATTAGTCAACGGAAAACTATCTTTAGTCAACGGAAAACCTTAATAAAAACAAGGCTTTTTTCCTATGGGATGTTTTCCAATTTTTTTTTTTTTTTTTTGGAAAACAATCTCTCTCTCTCACGCATCACATCTCCTATAAATATTATATTTTTCTTTGCCCTCTGTAGCCGTGGGAAACAACTTATTTTGGCGCCTACTTTGTCTCACAGTCTCACGGTAAGCTCTCAGTTTTCTCCATTCTCTTTGCTTTTTCTCTCCTCTCATATTTTCACTGTCTCTCCCCCTCTGGTCTCTCCTCTTTTCAGTTTTCACAGATCTCTCTCTATCTGTCTCTCACAATCAACAACTCTTCCTTGCACTGGTAATATTTCATTCTTCTCTACAAAAACCCCAATTTTATAGTTTGCTTTCTATGTCGTTAACGATATATATAGTAATTTCATGTTTTTATTAGTTTCTTGATTTCAATTACAGTATTCCCATGTTCGGCGTTTTTTAATATTAAATTTTATAACCTTTGGTATTTGTTGTGGGGCGAGGGGTAATTTGAGTTGAAAATTTGTATGAGAACAAATAGACTATAGTTTAGGTGTTTTATATGGTTTTTGATGTTTGTATCTGATGATTTTGACAGTCAAGCATGTGGGCATGCTCAGACATCCATAGTTCTAATTATTGTTATTACTGTTTTCCATGATAAAATTTGTTGTTCTGCCTACTCTATTCACAATTTAGTCTCCTAAGATTTGCATGGCTGGTTCTTGTTCGTGTGTGTTTTAGTATACTTGATTTTATTCTTCTTGGTTTGATGGATTCCTGTTTGGACTACTGCAGAATTTTGAGCTTACTTTTATTTTTTATCATTGTGAATTATGCAGATTGTGTAATGCTCTATTAGTAATATTAGAATCCTCTCTCAATGTCTAGGGAGTTAAAATTATTAAAGAGTTGTTTTTTTTTTTAGTTGTTGTTGTCCTTCTTGTATTAAGAAAGTTCCTCATTTGCCAATTGGAAATTGAGGAGTGAACTGACTCGGGCATGTCAAATTGAGGTAATACTTGTTTAGTATCTCAAGTAGAACATCTCTAGCAGAATTAGTTTGCTAGGTAAAGCTATATCTGAAACAACATAGTCTCATCAAACTTATGGTATAGTTGCAATGAGATAGTTTTCTAAAAAAATGAGATAGTTTTCCAAAAAATGTTTGTACATACAAAACACTGGAAAAAATTTTCAAGCCCATTTTCAAGGTCGTTACCAAACACTGAAAAATGAGATAGTTTTCCAAAAAATGTTCTCTAAAAAATGACACATTTTCCAGAAAACATTAATGTTGAAACAAACAGAGCGATACACTAAGCTTCAAACCACGACTGCCGCCCGACCATCATCAACAGCCTTCTAAGCTTCAACCCGGCTGCCGCCCAACCATCATCAACAACCTACCACCTTGACCATTAGCCTCAGCCATTCAGCATTCATTACCTCCACCCCTTACGGACTGCACAATAGAAAGGAGCCCAAAGAGAGATATCAAATTTGGTTGCAGTAGAGTTAACACAGTCTATGTTTTTTTTTTAAAACGTTATTTACTTACCGCCGTTAAAGTTAGCTAGAGTTAAGTTGTTGGGTTGAGATATAGGGTGTGTTTGGATAGAACTTATTTTGCTGAAACTGAAAACTGAAAACACTGTAGCAAAATAATTTTTAAATGTGTGAATAGTACCGTGGGACCCATTTTTAATGAAAAAGTTGATAAAAAATGAAATTTGTGGGTCCGTGAACAGTGCACAAATGCACTGTTCACATAAAACCGGTCAAAAGTTGCGGCTACTGTTGCATGAACAGTAGCCGCTTGTGGGAAAATCTCGTAAAAAAAAAAAAAAAAAAAAAGGGAAAACGCAGAAACGCACAGTAGCAAAAACGCAAACGCGTATCCAAACCCAGCCATATACTTTTAAATGAGGTGGCAAAGCCTTCACCTTAGATTCATTTCAAATTGATCTTGTCCATAAAATGGGTACTCTCCATTTCAAAGGGAAATGGAGAGGATCCGGATCCCTTTCTTTGGCTGAATAACAATTAAGAGAGATAGATATGGATAAACAACAGGTAACGTGAAATATTGGGCCTTTTGGGGAGGGGATGAGAGAGGCAGGTCGACCTGCCAGATGAGAACTGGGGATGGGGGGTAGGTGCCAATCGAACTTGTAGCCTGTTGGCATGGAATATCATCATATTTGACTATAATTACTTTTACAGTCTACACATGCCTGCACGTTTTATATCAAAGTCAATTATCCGAACAAGTCAAAGAGCAACTAGTTACCGCAATAATTCTTTAATTTGACTCCATCAAATGATAAGAACAGAAATGTATATGCCTTGGATATGTCAAAATCCTTCCAGCTCAGATGTATTTTTTTAACTAGAACCAATAGGTTTCCACACAAATTTTAGGTGTAGCCATTTTCATGGTTCATGTATTACAAGATGGGGTTTCCCACCCCAAAAAAAAAAAAAAAAAAAAAAAAAAGCCCTCACCATTATTGGTGGAAAAAATTAGGATGAGCATATAATGATGTCTCTTTTATTACATCCTTTCCAATTCATTTATGAATGGGAAGGAAGATTACAAAAATCCCAATGAAATTTGTGATGTCTTCGACTTTATATCTAAGGCACCCTCTAAGAATTTGACTTCTGGAACAAGCCACTAAGCAGATTTCGAGACCTCGTTGATGGCATTAGCTAAGTATCCAACATTACCTGTAGTGACACCCGCCATACTGTGTACAAATATTTTTTTCACATATCAGAAAAATCCTATTGTTATGGGATTATATAAAAGAAAATTGATAGAATGACATATTACCTGATACGACCATTTCTAGTAAGGTAAATATGAAATTCGCTCGTCAAACGATCCACTTGTTCAGGGGTCAACCCACTATAACAAAACATACCAATCTGTTTACAAGGACCATAATGATTAGAATATCAACTTGAGCAAATGGTTCAAATTGGAGATTTAAAATAATAATAATAATAATAATAAAAAGAAGGTAAGGCACCAGAATTGATTATAAGTAACTCTTAACAAATTTTAATATACCTGATTAGTTATGTGCTCCCATGATAAGGGTGATCCCAACTTTTCAAGATTTTCTCGTAGAGCTGTTCGCATTCCGATGATGCGATCTGCCATGACCTGGAGAAAAGATGATAATGATAGATTCATTTAAGTTGTGTTTGGATTTGAACACTTAAAATCAAGGGATTTGAAGAACAATAATTAGTATGAATTGTTTGATATAAATTTAACAACACATGATAATGTGAACTTTGGAGATTTTAATCAAAATGATGCTGAAAGTTACATGGTCTCGAGAAAAAAATGCAATGATTTTCTTCTAAGTAAAATTACATGTACATCACGATAATCAGATTGCTTATTTGAAGGTTGCAGAATTACCTCACAATAATGTGTAAGATCTTAAATATCAAACAAACATGAGAGTAATGTAGTACATAAGTCTGAATATTTCATTAAACTTTGTTGGAATTGCAAGCCAATATGCATAAATTACTATAAATGATAAAGGAAGTTTGGAAGGCAGAGAAACTAAATTTTAAAAGGCATGTTAAGTAATTATTGATCAGACAAGAGCCTTGATCAAGCCTTTCATGCATTTATAAAAGCGTAGCCCTGAAGCCTAGCTTATGCCATTATCTCCCTCTGAAGCATAGAGTGTCACGGCACTCAGATTTATGTACAAAAATGAATCACCTATTCTACAAAGAGATTTTATGTATTAAAAAAAAAAAAAAAAAAAGGAATTGTACTATGGCAATTTACCTTAACTTCTTTAAGCCATAAATTCTTCAAATCCGGATCACCAAGAATGGTTGAAACTACGAGTGCACCATGAAGAGGTGGGTTACTATACATAGGTCTGGCAAGCTGCTGCAATTGACTTTTAACAGCCACAGCTTGTTTTTCATCTTGACAAAGCACACTGCAAAGAATTGTAAAGAACGATTGAGTTCCTTCTTTTTGAATTTACTTGACAAGCAAAAGAGAAGTCTGTGGATAAGCCATATATTGCATCATTTACCTAGTAAGCTTTAGGAAGTAATGTCCAAGATACAACTCAACAAGAAACTAGACATTGCAGAATAAATTAATTCAACAAACATTATTCCTATTTCTGATACACTTGAATTATTTTCTTGTTTTCTTAGATTTTAGTTTTTTATCTTTTGACAATTTCATAGCTTTGGAAGAGTGCTGATGGAGATTCACTCATCTAGTTTGCCTATAAAATCTAAAGAAGCAAATAAGCAACTAAACTGACTTTTGTGGATAAGTTTGAATTTCTAAATTGATTCAATCAGGGTGCAATAGTGTGTGATCATAAAATAATGTTTTCCACCAATATTGCCACCCCCAATTAATGCCAAATCACTCATTACCACAGCTTCAAAATAAAGCAATAAAACAGAACCACATTAAAGATCAATAATTGACCCATAGAGTCCTATTGAAGTCCAACGAAGAAAAGAAACCTTCATTCACAGGATAAAATAGACGATTACCTAAGGCATCCCACTCTCTGGCCATACAGTCCCATATTTTTTGCATATGATTGAGCAATTCCAATTAGATGTCCATCCTCGAGAAAAATCCTGATAGACTTTGCATCTCTCTCTGGATCACCACTAGCAAAACCTTGATATGCCATGTCAAAGAAAGCAAAATGACCCTTTGCCTGAAAATGATAATAATTTTCAATATATATACCAAAGGAGTACTGAAAATTTTAAAAAGAAAAGACCATAATAAAAAATAATATCATGAAATGTTTACCTTGAACTGGTATGACATCTCTCTCCATTGTTCCTCTGTAGGATCCACTCCAGTAGGATTGTGAGCACAAGCATGAAGGAGGAAAAATGAGCCATTTGGAGCATTCTATATCCATTTTTAAAGGGCAGGGAAAAGAAATGTTTGTCAGCAATGAAGATATAAAACAACGGCCAGGAGTAAACCAGGAAGTCTCAGCAATGAGGTACAAATAAGGAAGTTGAGAGTTAAGATTTGTCTTGCTTACCTTTATGTCATCCATCAGTGATGCAAAATCTAACCCTCGAGTCTCTGGGTGATAGTAATGGAAGGTCCTTTGAGGTACTTGTGCATCTCTCCAGATGTTATGGTGGCTGTGAAATTACATGTTAGAGGCCCATAGGACACAACTAATAAAGGGAGAAACAGAATACAACAGAAACCTTCTGAATTTAGAAATAAATTCAAGAAAGGAAATTTGGGTGGGGAATGGGAGTCGGGAAAAGAATTATCAAAGATTTGTAGGCAGTGTGTCCCATGATACTCACTTGGCCCAGGTAGGGACTGGTATGTAAATTTGGGAATCAGGACGAAAACGCTTTTGAAAGTCTGCAAAAAGTCGGCATGCACCAGTACCAGATAGAGATTGTACTGCTGCTATTCTTTTATCTTTGATAAACTCAGAATTCTCCCCATAGGCCAGTTTTAGTGTTTCTTCCACCATCTTGACACTTCCTCCCATAGGAAGATACTCCCTGCCCGAAAGAGACAAAATGAATAAAGCATTTATATATTTTTTTTTGTCCTGAATGAGCAAAGCATTTGTATTGGTGTAATAATTAAAATGTTTTATGCCTGTGGCTACAACTGTTTGAACACTTCGATGAGCAACAACCCTCTCGCCATGGTACACATACATGTTTAAATCTATATGCATTAGAAGGGACAATTCTGACGTATTGTCCCAAATTTGGTTTCTATAGCATTGCTTTTCAAGAAATTGAAAAGTTATACATATTGCATGTTCTCTGTGTAAAGATCATTCTATGTCTGTTTCTTTAATTTTGTTGTATATAAAATAAGTATAACCCTGCATACCTGATATGGTTCATATTCTACAAATTTCATGCACTCCTAAAGAATTTTCAACTTTCCAGGCATTGTATTCCAAAACAGATAAAAGCCTTTCATTTTAAAACTAAACTACTGAGCCAGCCATATAGTACAAGCAAAAAGAAAAAGCAAATTTCAGGTCCTTTAAAAAAATTTATTGTAAAAAATATGATCCCCAAACTCCTTTCCCAGATAAAATCTTGTCGAGCATACGAAATCATTTTAGGGATTTTGTATCCAGATTATTTTTGTCTAGTGGGGTATAAATTGAATTATTTAGATCCCTCAAATTTGAAAATCTTGAGCCAGATCTGACTATGAACCACCTAATGCAGCAACAGGAAATTAGATACATATATAGCTTAATATACAAAGACCAATAAGATCCCCTTATCATGAGTCATGACCAGGTTCATTGTGGAATCTGCTGTCAATAGTCAAGAGTATAATGTCGTCTACTCTGGCTGCCCATTGCTAAGTGCTAGCACACTCTTTACAAGTTTACTACCAAAAATCTACCAGAGTAATTCCCATAAAATTTTTTAACAATAATAGCATGTTTTCCCGATTTTAAACAATTGTCAATTTCACATATTAAATGAAAAGAAGCATGAAATCTGCCAAGAAACAGATTTAATATATTTTAAAATGAAGAAAAAAAATAAAGGGAGTGCAAGGGGTCCAAATCCAAACCCACTAGCAAATAGTGGAGAAAGATAAAAATTCTAACACCAAGAGTGTCCAGAATCTAAAACATGGACCATTGAGTGAAACATGAGAAAAGATTAAAAGAATCAAATTGGTTGGTGGAGGGAAAAAAGTAAAGCCAATGGGACCGCCACAAAAGTTGCAAGTTTTGAAATAGTAAAAAATCAATACAAATGAGCATGATTATTTTTATGCAACCATTAAAAATACATTAAAAGGGAATGACATAGTGGATTAAATAATAGTGTATGGAAATAGTAACCACACATGAGTATAATAATATAAACTGTCTCAAATAAAAATTAATATATAAGAAACTCACATGTTTGAGTGTCCAGCAATCCTCCTCTCTGCTTCTCTAACGCATTCGAGAACAACGGGTTTTCCATTATCATCGCGGTAAGCGCCCTATTTAATTCATATTTACACATATAATAAAGAATTAGAAGTGGAATCAACTAAAGAACACAACTTGATTATCAAAATCATTCAATGCAGATAAAATGCAAGATATGATAGAAATTAAAACTATATTGAATTTGAAATTTGTTCTTTGGGAATTGAAGAAGCCGAGATCTTCATCGTCACACAACAGAGCGCCAACTTAAGGTTTTCAATATTTTTAGCTATGGAAAATATAAGATTTAAATTTCTTTGGATTTCTCAGCAACCAAACGGACATGTAAATCCTATTAACAACTAACAACTGCAACCGAATTTCGGTATTTATCTCTGTTTGGCTGCTAAGAAAATGAAACCAAAAAAAAAAAAAAAGATATAGATGCAGTTTCATCTTAGATCTTAGATTTTAACCTATCAAAGGCGCTAGAAATTTAAAACATGAAATTTCAAATCTAAGCTCTTTGGCTTTTGATCCAAATAAAATAATAACTGTTTCATTCAAATTCATAAAAAAAATAAAAAATAAAAAAAAATAAAAAATAAAATCAAGGCAACGTAAACATAATAGTAACATTCAGAATTCCTGCTAGTTTCTTTCCTTGTCCATTTTCCGAGCAACCAAACAGAGAGATATGAAGAAAAAGAAGATAGTTAGGAGTGAAAATTGAAGGAGCTTACAACTCCGACATTGACTTTACTGGGACTGGGATCAGCCAAGAAAGCCTCCGTAACGCCGAGAATCGGATCCTTCGCTGCAGGCTCCACGTTCCCCCACCACGTTGACATCCACCTCGCTCCAATATCGGAGCTCCGATTCGTGACCCGCCTCGACATCACCGCCCGAAACGCCATCGTTTCTCACACTTTGCGTCTGAAATAGTGAAAGAAAGGTGTACGGAGCAGAAGTGTTTTGAAGAAAGAGCTAGCTGCGATTTTATAAAATTATTATGAAGTAGTCTTTTATAGTAAAGTGTGAAGGACGAGGAGAATCGGGTTTTTGCTTTCTTTTTTTTTTTTTCTTTTTTAATATTTTAAATTTGGTGAGAGTTAGGAAGAAATAGAAAATAACAGATTCTAGTTGTAAAAATGGCATGCGATTGCGTGATGATGTTGTTCTTCGTTGTTCGTTCTATTCTACTTAACTTTATAATTTTGTCCAGTGGCAACTGCCACTGGACACGTGTCTCTTCTTGGACATGTCTTTGTATCCTGATGATGTGTCCAGTAACAATTGCCACTGAACACAAGCCATTCCTTTTTAGAAATTCTGATGATTTCATTCTCACTTGAACGGCTGATAGATGGATCTCCGCAATTTAACGTCCAGTAACAATTGCCACTGCATACAAGCCATTCTCTTTTGGGCATTCTGATGGTTTCATTCTCACTTGAGCTGGGGCTGGTTTTTGTTGAAGTTACGAAATTGCCCTTGTGCCTAATTCAAGTTGTTTTTATTGAAGTGCGTGCGAAAGTTCCAGGTTGTTACACTAATAATTAATTAATAATTAAATGTTGCCGCGTCATCTTAGTCTGTTGATAGATTAGATATGTGATGTGATGTGATCGATTCGGCTTTCCATATTGAAAATTGTTTGGTGGGATAGATACATAGATCATAGAATGCGTTGTTAAAATTGTGTAATAAAAATTCGAATACTTGTATAATAAAAAAATGATTGGTAATTTTTGGAAAAACTAACGTTATAACTTAAAATTATATTTTATGTTACTATTTGCATTTTAAATTTTTTGAATACAAGTTTTACATTTTAAACTATAATTTTTGTTACACTTTATCTCCTAACGTTAAGTTTGGTGTTAATTTGGATGGAAAAGTATGACACTATGAAAATACCTAATTACCTCTTTTCTCAATCTATTAAAAACAAATGAAAAATTACACTTTACCACCCTAAACTATATTTCGTGTGCGTTTGGCTCCAAATTTAAATATCAACTTATTTTACTATTTAGCTTATTTTTGCTACTATTCATAGGTCCCACTGCACTTTTGGTACCATTTATAGGTCCCATTATACTATTTTAGCTGACTTTTACCTTTATTTACTGTACTTTCAACAAAAAAATTTCAATTTCAACAAAATAAATGGATCCCAAACAAACCCTCCTTATTACACTTTGTATCCTAAATTTTAAATTTCTATCTAAATTAACACCAAATTTAACGTTAAAATACAAAGTATAACAAAGATTATAATTTATGTGCACTCAAAAAATTTAGATGACATTAAATAATGTTGTTCTAATAATATTATTTGTATTTTTTAGAAATATATATAAATAAAAAAATATATAAAAACATATATAATGTTATTTAAATACTAAAAATTATGGTTTAAAATACGTTAAGAAACACCGGCTTTAAAGAGCAAATTGACATCTTGCAGCAGCATTTACTACTGGCTGCCCTACTTTTACTTTGGCTTTTGCGCTAGAATAACTTCACTCATCAGTCGCTTTACTTATCATAAAAAATTAAATTAAATATAATAATCCAAAAAAGTAAATAAAAAGAAACTTGGGTGGTTAGTCGTGATTGTAGGTAGCCGCTGCACACATCTTTCGAGCAACAAATTTATCTGTTGACTTTTCTCTCTTTTTTGGCCAAACATAGGGCTACAACTGTACAAGTATAACAGCATGTAGGGGTGTCAATGTTTGACCCAACCCGCGAACACGACACGAACCCAACACTGGTTTTTTCGGGTTAGGGTTGGGCCTTAATGGGTTTGGGTCATAAACGGGTCAACTCGAAAGCGACACGATAAGAAACATGTCATAAGCGGGTCAACCCGTGTAACCCGCAATAGACGCGTTTGACACGCCAATTTATTTGTGTCAACCCGAAATGACCCACTTAACACAACCCGTTTAACTCGTATAACAAATAAATATTTATTTTATTTTAGATTTGTCAAATACCTTTTATATCCAACATATATTTTAAATTTAAAAAGCAAAGTGAGTAATTACAAAAATTTACAAGGGATATAATTAGAAATTGAAATTTCAGATCCTAGAACTACTAATACTTTTTTTTTTTTTTTTTTGGCATAGAACTTGCACAAATAAAATTGGATGAGCTTGTGGAAGATGTTATGAATTTTGACATCAACAAAGAATCTATGGATGATAATCATAGTCATAGTTAGGATTAGTTTACTGTTTGCTCAAATTCTTTCAATATTGATACTTAGCATTTGGCGAGTTCCGAGGATATTATATTTTTGTTGAACTATGTTATTTTATTTTTGTTAAACTTTGTTATTTTGAATTTGGGTTGAAGTGTATGCACTTCTTTTGGAGTGTAAAGAACTTATTTCTAGATGAATGTTATATTTTTGTTGAACTATATTATTTTGAATGTGGGTTGAAGACTTGAGGTGTATGCACTGCTTTTTGGGATGTAAAAAAAAAAAAATTTCTAGATGGATGTTATATTTAATATTATGCAAGTTAAAATGGGTTGTGTTACATTCGTGTCAACCCAACACGACTCGTTTATTAAGTGTGTCAAATGGGTTGGGTCAGGTCAACCCGCCTTATTAACAGGTCGGGTTAGGGTTGAAGGATCATGACACGATTATTAAATGGGTCGGGTTAGGGTTGAGTCATTTAGTCGAATACCCCTACCTCGACACGACACGAACCCGACACGCTAACCCGAATTGACACCCCTAACAGCATGGGAACCGGAACGGGGGAGTATTTAGGCTTTACCTTTTAAAGGTTAAAAACCTTCTATCAATTTGGGAATGAAGTTTGAGTAATGTTATTTATAATTTTTTGAAATATGTATAAGTTAAAAAGTATATGAAAAAAATGTGTAATATTGTTTAAAAACTGAAAATGAGTTATTTAGGGGTTGTTTAGATTTTCAATTTTTATAATTTATAATTCTATTTCCATAACTCAAAAATAATGGGATTCATGACTAAGAAGTCCATTTGAATTTTCATAACTCTGTTTCCAGTTTTTGTTTCCATCACTCAATTCTTTGATTTTTGAGTGATAAGTTATGGAAATTGAAAACATATTTTAAGTGTTTTCAGTTTCCATAACTCAGTTTTCAATGGTATTTTGATAATTAAACACACACGGAAGGACCCACTAGTCAGGGTCAGCCGCAACTTTTGACCCTTTTTTCTTTCTTTCTTCTCCACTGTTCTTCAGTTGTTCTTTCTTTTTTTTCTTCCTCTTCGCTCTTGTCAGTTCGTTCTTCCTTTTTTTTTTTTCTTCATCACATAATATTTTTGGCCTTCGCTCAATTCTTTCTTTCTTTCTTTTTCTTCTTCTTTCACTGGTCTCCGTTGGCTGGTTTTTTTTTTATTTTTTTTTATTTTTTGGGTTAGGTGAGTTTGGGTATTGGGGGTTAAGCGGGGGAAAAAGAAAGAAAGTAAAAACTGCACTAAGTTACAGGTATGAAACCCACAAATAGTTGAAAATTTTGAGTGATGATAAGTTGAGTGATGGTGCCAAACACACTTTGTGTAGAGTGATGGAGGTATTTCAAGTGATGAGTGACGAAAATTGAGTGAGGAGTGACGAAAATTGAGTGAGGAGTGAGAAGTGATGAAAAATAAAAATCCAAACAACTCCTTATCAACTCTACCAAACAGGGCCTCATTTTTTTTAAACACTTGGATGAGTTATATAAATAATTTAGCAGTTGAATTCAAGCATCTCTCTCTCTCTCTCTCTCTCTCTCTCTCTCTCTCTCTCTATATATATATATATATATATACACACACACGCACACATACACAAATGTTTAGATTCAAGCAGGGATTGAACTAGAACTTAGAGTTACGGGGCAACTTTGCCTATTTGTTGTGTGCAGTAATTCTGACCTGATTCTGCTGCTGCTTAGTTATAGATTTTTTTTTTTTTTTTTTTTTTTTTTTTTTTTTTTTTTGTTGTGTGTGTGTGCTATGCTGGGTAAGAAAAAAAAATTATATTGTTTTAAATTTTTTAAAAGGGTTAGGTTATTTGTTTTTGGTAAAATTGGTTGACTAGGCTCAATTTTTTTTAAGTTTTACTATTGGTAATTTTTGTTATTGAACTAATTTTTTTGGGTTTGTGTATTTCGTTTTAAATTTTAGATCTATATTTTTTTTAATAGTATTTAAAATGAGAAAAATGCTAAAGTTACAAACTTTTGTACAAATTGTTTATGTGATGAGTGGTTATTGGTAAGTAAAAAAAATAAAAAAATAAAAGTAGTGGGTCTAAATGCAAACCAATAAGAATTTGCTATCTTAACAATTTCTAAAAATATTGTAGAAAAATTTGTGACTTTAACAATACTCTTAAAAGAATCAATGATATTGTTAAAGGGTCAGAAGTGTAATTTTATAAAACAAGATTGCTAAAATTAGTACCCATATATATATATATATATATATATAATTGTGGGGACCCAAGGACCGAGGAAGGATACAACAAGCTGTGACTATCATTATAAAAGCATTCTAAGCCCGCTGAGGGGATTCGCCCGAGGATAGGAGGAGATAAGACAAAATACTTCCTGAAAGTCCGAATGGAGATGATGGTGTTCAGAGAGAGAGTCAAGGTAGGTGAAGGAAGTTCCCAATGAAAGCTCACCTACTGCCTTCACATTAAATGACTGGCAACAATTTTATCAGCTGCATTGATGAGGAAGTAACCTAAATAGTAGAATTCACAGCTAAATAACTCCTTCTACCACCTTCAACAGAAGTTTAAAGGGACAAGTGTCCTAAGGAGAGTCTGAAGGATTGTAGATGGAGGGTTAGGATGCAATAAGCTTAGAAGTATATAAAGAAAGAGGACTTCCAGATGAATGGATCGAGAAAAAAAGGGAAAAACGAGATTAGAACAAGAACAGTGATAGAAAGAGGGAGAGAGAGAACGGGGGAGATCCTTGCGCAAGAGCATTGTCCTCAGACGAGATTGTAAAGAACCATTTATATACTTTTTTTTTTTTTTTTTAGAAGGAACCATTTATATACTTAATCTTTGACTTTCATTCATTCCCTCTCTATCTAAATCCTCAGACTAAGCCCAACTTGTTTTACCCCACTCTCTTTACAAATATCTATTGGTTTAGGCTTAGTTGGATAGCACAAATTTCATTATTCCAAGTGAGTTTGGGCCGCCAGATTTCCGTGGCTCTACAATAATAATATTTTTAAAAAATGAGGGGGAGGGGGGGGGGGGGTGGGCATTGCCTCCCAAGTCCAACCATGGCTTCGTCCATGGGTTCAAGTTACACATGATGTAACTCTAAGGAATGTTACACCACTCAATTACTTATTATTGAATTCTTATTTTGAAATCCAATCGTTAAATTACATGTTCTATATTTTCTTAATATGCATGGCAATTTTCATTCCAATTGGATGTAATTTACCATTCGATCCATAAAGTCATCTTTTATGCATTATTTTAAACTACAAAAACTTGAATTTTAACAATTGATTAATGACATAGCTATTGATCTTTGATCATCTTTAAATTTTGTAAATATAGATAATATATGAAGATAATGTAATCCAGCGGTGGATTTATCAAAATTCACATCTAATTAAAAATATTAGGTGGTGTAACTCAAACCCACTTTATTTCTCTCATATATTTCTCTTATTTTTATTTTCAAATTTCTCTTCCCTAATAAACTCCAGTCGCTCTTTCTAAGATTTTATTATTATTCTTAATCTATGTACATGTCTAAATTGAGATGTTTTTCTTTGTAATGTGATAAAATTTTAGTCAATCTAATAAGAAATAATGTAGTATTTGTAATTATTTTTAATAAAAATGAAAAAATTTCTTTCCTTTTTTTTATTTTTATTTGAGGGAGCAAAAAATTATCCAATTTAATTGAAATAATCTCATTTAAAAATTTGAATTTGCTAACCTGGCGGATTTATAGATTGGTGGATCGACGATGGATTGGAATTTTCTCAACCCACTAATGGCAAGTTGGTTAAAAATATTGCCCTCTACCTGCCCAACATGACCCGTGCACACCCCTGATTATCTTATACAAAATAGTGATGCATAAAAAATGGGTAGTTATCAAATTCTTCTAAGTTGTCGGATTACTCTTGTTCCCTTTTAGCTAAGCCATCTGCACATTTGTTAGTTTTACGATATATATGTGATGTGAATGGACGGTCCATTCGCGATCTTACAAATTTCTGTAATCACAAACCGAAATAGAAATATTCGGGGCCAATACACCACATGTTTGTTGGTCAATTAATCACAAGTTGTGAATCCACTTCTAAAATTATATATTTATATCATAATCTTCAAGCTAAGTCTAATCAATGCCTAAGTGTCCATAATTATGCAATATTATTAGTTTTGATGCCAATATGCAACAAGGACCCTCTCACCTAGTGTTAAATTACCAATTATTTCAAAAGTTAAAACTGATGGGAAATGGTAAATGTTATCATTTACCCATATAATTCTAACAACCAAAGACCATGTCATTCTCCAAAAACACCCCATCCGCTTGTTATCCCCAAATTACAGAGAACACTACCATCTGTATCAAGAGTTATAAACAAAGCTAATGGAGGTATTCATGTAACTTTTTTTATTATGCGAGGATATATTTGTTTAAATAGTTTAGCTTGGTAAAAATGTTCTAATGCGAGTTGTATAGTTTGGTGTGATAATGACAAGGCTGGCCCCACCACTGCCAATTAGACAATCACCTAAGGCCCCTAGGTGGAACAAAGGCCCCAAATTTTAACCAATAGATATATTTTTATACCTATAAAAGTATTAATTAGACCCCAAATATTAGTCAATAGATTAAAAAAAAAGAAAAAATAATGCGATGGACACAACAAAATGTTTGCCAACTCACACATAGGCTCACAACAATCTCTAATTTAAAATTTTGAGAAATGCTATGTCCACAACATTTTTACAACACTTTCATAACAAATCTTAAGTGATAGATTGTTATTAGTAAACAAAAAAGTAATTTCGGTGGTAGAATGAAATTAGAACCAATAAGAACTTACCACTTATAATTTGTTATGAAAACATTGTGGACATAGTAGTTCTCTTAAATTTTTTACTATTCTAATTTAGGAATGTTGTGAAATTGGTATGTCCCTATTGTTGTTAAAAATAAATTGTTTAGAGTAATACTATGTTTACAACATTTTCACAACAAATTTTAGGTGGCAATTTGTAAATTGATAATTAAAAAAATGATGTTAGTGGTGGGCTTAAACCAGAACCAATAATAGGTTACCACTTCATAATTATTGTGAAAATGTTGTAGATATAGTATTACTTAATTGTTTATCAAAAACAAAAAATGGGGAAATTTTTGCAAAGTGTAGGTGGACTATTGTCCACTCATATCTTTGCTTTTTTGTTTTTTTGTTTTTTTTTTTTTTGGTTTTTGGGTTAAATTGTTGTAGCTTTATATACTAGTTATTAACAAAAAATAAATTAAATTTTGTGAAAATTACTCAAGTCTCAAAAGGGTTTTCTAGATAAGTTGTTATTAGCAATGAACTCATTAAAAAAAAAAAAAAAAAAAAAGGCGAAAATACTATTTTTGTCTTTATATTTTCACCCTATTTCCACTTTGGTCCCTGCTTTTTATTTTTACCGTTTTTAGTCTCTGTTTTGAGAAACGTGCTTCGTTTTGGTCATTATTGTCATCTTAGTAATGGAAATATCCAACGTGACAACAGATTGCTGTGTTGGCCTAAATGATGACGTGGTTAATAAAATAATAATAAAAAATTTTAATTAACATTAAAAAAATCCAATGTCAGTATTTAAAATGAATTTAAAATCAAAACCATTTTCTTTTTAAAATTATGAACAGATTTTCTTGCAACTTTCTATCTAATCTCAGATGACCTCTAATATCAAACTTCTTCCCTATCACTCTCCAACATCTCTTCACCCTAGCTTGATAGCTCCCATGGTCGCTCATCGCCACCATCAATACCACCGCTAGCAGTGTTTCTTGATCTCACTCTTGGTACCCCTTGGCCAAAGTTCCCACCGTTCATCTCCTTCCTTCATTGCCGCCACCACAACTTGGTAAGATCCTCCTAGTCAATGGGTTCCACAAGTCGGCCCTGTAGTTTCACTTCGTGAGGAGGAAGAATATGTTACAGGTGATGGGATCGGCAAGGTTCACAGGTGGTGGGTTAGTTTTTTGGTCGGGTGTGGTGGGTCAGTTTTCCTCTCCTCCTTACTTTCTCATCTCACTCTCTCTATCTTGGGATTGAATTTGAAGAGGATCTGAAGCTGATCTTGGGTTTGTTCTATTTGTTTTGGATTTTTGTCAAATTTGAAAAACTCATTTGCCATATGTGTTGAGAAGGGATAATTTGGGTTTGTGGGTTTGTGAAAGGACTATTTGCTGTGTGTGTTGAGAAGGGATATTCTAGATTTGTGAAAGGGAGTTTTTTAATTTGTGTTTATGAATGAGAATTTGTTGGGTTTGTGAGAAAGGGATTTTCTAGATTACCAATTAGGAGGGAAAAATGTTCAGATCTTGAGATTGATGTTGCCAAGAAATGCTTAGTTAAATCTTATTTTATTTAACTATTATTGATTGGAGTTTTGATGTGTTTGGCTTTAGAGAAAGTACAAGAAAGAAAAAGAAAGGAAAAGAAACTAAGAATTAATTTGCTAAGAACATGAATATGAATAGTCATGTTCTGGGAAGAACACAAAAAACATACATGAATATGTTCTTCTGAAGAAAATAATGGAAGGAAAAGAATATTTTATTTTAATTATTTTATTTTAAAAATCATTAGTTTAGAATTTTGTTTTAATTGTTTTCTGACGTGGCTTTTTAAAATATTTAAAATGCTGATGTGGCATTATTTAAATGTTACTAAAAAAATTTTATTATTATTTTATTGGCCATGTCATCATTTAGTGTGCCAACACAGCAATCCGTTCACCACGTAGGATATTTTCATTATTGAAATGACGATAGGGATCACAACGGAATGTGTTTTTCAAAATAAGGATTAAAAACGGTAAAAATAAAAAGTAGGAACTAAAGTAGAATGTGGTGAAAATGTATGGATGAAAATAGTATTTCTGCCTAAAAAAAAAGGTGAAAATTTCAATATAGAGTAACTCCATGCCTTCTCAAACTGAGGTATCTAGTAAAGTATGCATATTATGAAAGTCAATATTGTATTGGTAATGACTGTAATAACAATATATACCGTATCAACCATAAAATCGATACTAGTACTCCTTTAAAATGCACCGAATAAAATACCAAGTAAAGTGTGCATACTAATATATATATATATATATATATATATATAAAGTAAAATTTTAATTTTAGTTCTCAACTAACAAACAATCAAAGCCAAACAACTAAACAAGACTTGATCATTTGAATTAAACAAACATGCTTTGATTTTCACTAATAGTAAAAAAAACAACTTACACACACTCATCTTATAGTTCACAATCACAGGAATGGACAAGATGCCTAATTTTCTTGTTGGGTTCTTTGGACCAATTTTTAATTTTTGATAGGACCAAGCTTAATTATTTTGGGTTTAAATTAGAACTTTATCTACCATCCATTGCAAATCAAAATAAAGAACTTTAGGCCCAGTTCTTATATAACAACTTCTCATCCATAATAACTGCTAGCAATACTATAAGAGAGTAACACATGCCTACCACCCCCCCCCCCACTTTTTTTTTTTTTCCTGAGTATCTATGTGGGGGCCTTTTTGTATTGTTGGGCCTTAACTCCTTCTGTTGCACTGTGGCTCATTAGTCTAGAGTAAGAGGGTTGGGACTGGCCTTGCTGGGGCTATGCTTCCGGCCAGTTTGTGCATAAGTCAGGCTTACCCTACGTAGACGCGTCCTGATGTGAGTGCTATGGGCTGGATGCAAGGTGTGGTCACAACAGGAGTGACTGTTATAGATATTACAGCAAGAATATGCTATAGCAGGTTAACTAATAGTAATAAAACGTGCTAAATAAAACTAAAACCGTGAATAAAATTAACAGAGTTATAGCAAGGTAATGCAGCAAGCAGAAATAACACTACAACAGGAAAAAGTAAACAACTTGGTAACTTTTAATCAAAAAGTAAGAAATCATCCCAGTAAGTATGATGAAAATAACTCGTTTTTTGGATTGTGGGTCAAGTTATTCAGCAGAAACGAACCCAAGAAGGGAACCAATTCCCAACGCAGATAACATCAACAAAGGCTTCTGCTATAGAAGTTACTTATTTTGGAGAGAGGGGCTAAATGATTTGAACTTTGATTTACAACCTTCAGAGAGTAGGAATGTTGAGAGAGAGAGAAAATGTGGTCTATTGATGTATGTCTTTATTTCTACCGCATTACTTTCTCTCTGGTTTTCTTTTTTTACCACTTAGTCTTTTTATCTTTTCTTTTTCCTTTCTGTGTTTTTTCCTCTCTATTCTTTTCTACCTCTCCTCCTTGCTTTGCTTTTTTTCTTCCCCCCTCCCTCTACTGATCATGGCTATCCCCTTTTATACTGTCTGTCATTATGGAATTTACCTCTTTTGTCCCTCAACCATTTTTGGCTTCTTGTGGGCATCTCTCCAGGACTGCCCACTAACCTGCTAGTTGTTTAGCCATTACCTTTGTCCAGAGTGTGCTGGTTGCACCACTCTCCATTTCTAAACAAAATTACTTGTCTTGTTTCTTACCTCTCTCCGTTTCTGTTTTACCTCAATGGATAAGGATTGTAGATTTTCTCTACACCTACTCCAATGGCATGCATCAAGTGATCCTAGCCCATACTTACCTCTTTTTGGTGAAATGCCATCCTAGTAAGACATTCCCCCAAAGAAGCTTAGGCGGGAACTCCAGAATAGATCCCCCTTTCTCCCTACCACCAAACCACATCCTCTAAATACCTTGACCCATGACCCACTCCCATGTATTGGCTGGGTACAAGTAAGTGGTGCCCTGATCCTTTATGCAAGTTCCACTCCGTCTGTGTTTGTCTCTTGCTCTTCACGCCATTTCTACTGCTTTTGCATTGTCTAGTTCTGCTGCATTTATTGGTTTGTGCTTATCCTTTGTGGCATGAAGGATGCATGGGCTTTTGGCCTTGTGTTTCCTTCCTCTTATCCCTTCTTGGGCTGGGAATTGTCTAGGCAAGGGCCTTTGCCTTTATAGCTCGCAGGACCTGCGTTTTTGCCTTTCTTCTTTATGGCTGTGGGCCTTTTAGCCATTAATATTGCCATACTGCTTCATTGTGTTTGCTACCTCTCTGTTTAGGCCTCCCTAATTGCCTTGCCTTGCTTTTGCTTCTTATTACCTCTGTGGGCTTGCAGGCTGGTGTTCTTGCCATGTCAGCCCATTAGCCTATTACCTCTCTCCTTTGGGCTTCTTTGGCCCATTTACTTCTTTTTTGCCTCTTATTGCTCTCATGAGTTTATTGTCTTATTCCTTGGGCTTCTTTGGCCCATTTACTACATTTTTACATCTTATCACTCTTATGGGCTTGTTGGCCATCATTCCTACTTTGTCAGCCCATTAAGTTTATCACTTTATTCATTGGGCTTCTTCGGCCTATTTACTTTTTCTTTATCTCTCGTTGTTCTCATGAGTTTACCACTTCATTCATTGGGCTTCCTTGGCCCACTTACTTTTTTTTTAATTACCTCCTGTTACTTTTATGGGCCTGCTGGCCATCATTCTTGTCATCTCAGCCCATTGGGCTTGTTACCCCAATTTCTCTCATTTTCCTTATTGTTGGGCTTCTTCTACCATTGAGCCTTCTATCAAAAGTGGGCATCAACAATCTACCATTTGTATTTGGCCTCACAGTTCTGCCATCCTAATATGTGATCTAGTTACCTGAGTTCTTAGAAGCAATATCACCAAGCATATATGCATTAAACCTACGCAGCATTTGGTTTACATCAAGAACCCTAAAGTAGATAGATAAGTTGATATCTTTGAAATGTTTAAAACCTATAAAAGAAAAACAAGGGTTGAAAAAAATAAATAAATAAAGAAGAAAGAGTTTTAATTGAAAAAGGAAAAAAAAACATCATATCATATTATGTAATTATCCATAATTTCTTAATATAATATTTTGTTTTCCATGAAAATTTGTGTATAAAGTAATAAAATATGTATTCCTTGCCACCTAATGAGGTTTTATGTAATATTTTAAGCTCTGACGCTGTTGGTCTGTATTCCTTAAGGCTCATTGCCACAACTTTGCCTTTTATGGCTTCCTAGTTTAATGCATATTCCGTTTAACCAAAAAAGAAAAAAAAAAAAAGAAAAAAGATGAGGATAATTACATAATAAAAGGAAAATTTTAATATAGTTTTCCATTTAAATTATAAAATTTCAAATGCATATATGTACACAATAAACTTTGAAAAATGCTAAAATTGCAAAATTTAATATAATTTTCAATTTAAATTATAAATTTTCAAATGCATATATGTTCAAAATAAACTTTAAAAAATGCTATAATTTGATCATGTTATGAGTATATAATAACCAAAATATTTGAATTCGCATTAGCTATATGGGAAGTTTGTATACTTATAAAATTCATATTACTTGTGAATTATAAGTGGAATTTTGACTTTAAAAAAAGACATAATATATTATAATATGTTACTTTCCTGTAATTTTTCTAGGATTACAACATTGCCAAATATTCAAAATAATTTATTATTTAGATCGGTCTCAATTACTCATGCACGTTTGTGCATATGTGCATTGCATTATAAATTATGTCACCCCTAAAATCAAATCCTAGCCCTCCCACTAATTTATACTAGTGTTAACCCATGTATATACACGGTACCAAAAAAAAAAAAATCACAATTACACACATGTATGAGTTCAAATTATATTTAGTATAAGAGTTACACATTTTTTAAGTCATAGATGAGTTTCACTCTCTCTCTCTCTCTCTCTCTCTATATATATATATATATATATAAATTTTTTATTTTAGTTTTTTTTAATATAGACATGAGTTTACTCTTTCTTTTTTTATTTATTGGGTTTTTGATAGTTTATTTATATTAGACTCTTTGTCTTTTGCACAACATTAACTCACTTTAAAAAAAAAAAAAAAAAACTTAAATAGGACATGTGGCACAAAATTAGGCAACAATTAGAATCCAATTTAAAACCTAATTGGATTGTTTCTTAACTTTACCTATTAATATATATATATAGACTAATATGTAACTCGTGCTCATGCATGAGAATGATGAATTGTAGTTGTGGGGTCCAATAATTGGCGGGCCAGGCTCGTTTGCTGATGAAGGGTCCAAAGGCCCAAGCCTAAAAAGGTCATGGCCAGAGTTCAAGAATAGTGTGGCCCAATTGGCCCGGAGAAGCAGCCGAGGACAGTGCAGTCCTCGGCTGACCCCAGAAAAAGGGCAGAAAGGTAAAGGGGCGTGCTCGAAGGGGAAATCTAAAATATCTAAGAGAGGCTTCCTTTGTCACCTTCCCCATGCATATCTCTGCGCCTAACAGAGCCTTATCCATTAACTTTATCAACAACTCTCAATGACTTAGGTCTGAGACTGATGGGACAAGTATCAGTCTCAGAAGGGGTCGACCCTACACGTGGACGAAGGAAATTGAACGCATGCGAGTATAAAAGAAAAAATATGTAACCTAAAAGGGGGGCTCCTCCAGTCCCACTGAAAGGAAAAAGGGGCTTCAGAGGCAAATATACTGGAACCATGCATAAATATCTTAACAAAAGCACAGCCGGGTAAACATGGCTTAGACTTTCGATCCCACTCTCTACAAATGATATTGTACGGGCCCATTTACGTGCGAACCCAACTCAACTGCGGTTTAACGCAAATCGTGTGCCTACAATTGGCGCCGTCTGTGGGAAGGCTTGCGTGTTAGCTCGAGCGGTGGCGAGGTTGAGCTTCTGTCGAACAAGGGACTATGAGGATGCCTATATCACCGGCGACACATTGTTGCTATTCCAACATAGGCTCCCACTAGGGGCTACGTTCCACGGTGTCAACGACATGGGCAAGCCTAGGGGCTTCAAACATCAGGCCGACTTCCTCCACCTTATTCGAGGAGCAAAACCTTCGGAATAATAAGCAAGTAAAGAAGCATACAAGTTTTGGACAGAACCAAGGCCTTGCATGGTCCTCGGACCCAAGCCTCTGGGGAAACCAACTACTTAAAAAGAATCATACAAGTTTTGGACAGAACCAAGGCCTTGCATGGTCCTCGGACCCAAGCCTCTGGGGAAACCAACTACTTAAAAAGAATCATACAAATTTTGGACAGAACCAAGGCCTTGCATGGTCCTCGGACCCAAGCCTCTGGGGAAACCAACTACTTAAAAAGAAGCATACAAGTTTTGGACAGAACCAAGGCCTTGCATGGTCCTCGGACCCAAGCCTCTGGGGAAACCAACTACTTAAAAAGAATCATACAAGTTTTGGACAGAACCAAGGCCTTGCATGGTCCTCGGACCCAAGCCTCTGGGGAAACCAACTACTTAAAAAGAAGCATACAAGTTTTGGACAGAACCAAGGCCTTGCATGGTCCTCGGACCCAAGCCTCTGGGGAAACCAACTACTTAAAAAGAAACAAAAAAGTTTTGGACAGAACCAAGGCCTTGCATGGTCCTCGGACCCAAGCCTCTGGGGAAACCAACTACTTAAAAAGAAGCATACAAGTTTTGGACAGAACCAAGGCCTTGCATGGTCCTCGGACCCAAGCCTCTGGGGAAACCAACTACTTAAAAAGAAGCATACAAGTTTTGGACAGAACCAAGGCCTTGCATGGTCCTCGGACCCAAGCCTCTGGGGAAACCAACTACTTAAAAAGAAATACAAAAAATTTTGGACAGAACCAAGGCATTGCATGGTCCTCGGACTCAAGCCTATGGGGAAACCAAATACAAAAAATTTTTGGACAGAACCAAGGCATTGCATGGTCCTCGGACTCAAGCCTATGGGGAAACCAAATACAAAAAATTTTTGGACAGAACCAAGGCATTGCATGGTCCTCGGACTCAAGCCTATGGGGAAACCAAACAAAAAAATTTTGGACAGAACCAAGGCATTGCATGGTCCTCGAACTCAAGCCTATGGGGAAACCAAGTACACAAAAGCGCCATCGGAGTTCCCTAATTCCCAGTCGATTGCTCGGATGGATTATTTATAAATCATCAGCCTTGGACGATATTCACGCGCTTATCACAGAATATACAACTGATATCCCGGTTAGTTTCTTAAGTTTGATTTATTACAAATTATCGATATAATGCCTGATAGTGCTGACAGATGAGAGTTGATTAGATTATGCTTCAAAGTAGCTTTATCACAAATATTCTCAAAGCAACACATACATAGAGCACATTCGTTCACAAAGTTGTGTTGCCCATTAGATCAACGCTTAAAACATGTAAATCAATTTCCATTTTTATTACGATGAAGAAATAGTACAGTGTACAAATGAAAAGCTGGAATCAGCCTACGTCAAAGCTTACTACATAAGCAAGAAAAAGAAAAATACAAGAAAGATGGAGAAAGCCGAGGAGGTATGTCGGAGGAAAGGTTGGCTACAGCTCCGAGACCTTATTCTTCCCCCGCACCCTTACATGCCCATAACTCAGGCAGCCAAAGAGACCCAACTTGAACCTGACACCGTTGAAGAAAAGGTGCAGGGAGTTGGAGGTGGTGGGCCTTTCTCTAAATATACGCCTGCCGCAAAGCAGAGGCGCTGATGGAGGAAAATCTTTCTTCTGCCATACCAAAGTGCTGGCATGAACAGAGCCTGCTTCGGATTTTGACTAAAAGAGGGAGAGACGCCGTTCTCCCTCGGTGGAGATGGAGTACTCTCCTGAACTTGTGCTTCCTGTGCCCATACCTTACTGTTATAAGCCTCATGAAGACACGGCGCTTCTGCGGCGGAGACAGTTCTTTCTTCCCAACCCTCACTTTCAACATGTTATGCCAAGAAAGGAGAACTCCGGATATGGAAGCTGTGATGTGGGAGAAAATCTGAAGGATTTGTGCGTATATAAAGCAACTTTCTCTCCTTCCCATTTATTGGAAAAGACAAGGTGATGGCAGTCAACTCACGTGGCGTCCCAAGAAACGCTACAGACAAAACAGTCCTGGCTCAACTTCCAACATCAACTGCAACCACAAGATTAAAGAGCCTCGTAAAGGCGCACCTCGGTCACCGTGACATCAGAGAGTACCACGTGGCCAGAAGTTGCAGAAATATCTCTTAATTCATGGGCTAGGTGGATTCGTGGCCCCGGGCCCGCTTTGTGTAAGGGCCCAGGTACTGTGGCCGACGCCGAGCAGTGGCCATGGCCGAGGACAACCCCTGTTTGGCACCTCGGGAAATGCTCAAAGAAAGGGAAAATCTGAACTCAAAGTCTTGGACAGAACCTGAGGCTTGCATGATCCTCGGACTCAAGCTAAAAGGGAAACCAAGTACTGATGCAGACATTGGTCTCGGACAGAACCTAAGGCTTGCATGATCCTCGGACTCAAGCTAAAAGGGAAAACCAAGTACCGATAAAGACACAAGTCTCGGACTCAAGCCTAAGGGAAAGGTCAAGTACATAAGATAAAACGCATAAGTCCTGAGCAAAACCTAGGTTTTGCAAAGTCCTCGGACTCAGGCTTCCTGGGAAATCAACTGCCCGAATGAAGAAATTGCTCGGTTTAAATACTGGAAAAGGCTAAGGCTCGCATATCATGGAGATGGCAGAACAACCTAATGATTGTCAACCTAAGGAGGCCATTCATCCGGTGGGTAACATGTCCTCGGATAACTACTTCTTACACCTTATCGAGCATTTAATACCCATCACGGCTAATTTTAAGATAAGTCTCATTCCTTACTGGTTGGACTGTTATATTGAATAATAATTTTGTTAAAGTTATCTTGGCATCTTTTTATCAACGATTACTTTGGCCTTAGTTATTATTGATTCAAATGCTATACTATTATGCCGAGCAGCGCTTTCACATTTGTTAGAATATATAAACAAGACATACGAAATAGAGTAACAATAACTTTTATTAATATGAAAAATTGTTACAACGTACAAGGAAGGGCTTAAACAAGCCTATACAAAAAATGAACTGCTAAGACAATAACAACATCCGTAATACAAATAAGTGAACCATCAGGTGTCTTCTGAACTCGCCTTTAAAGTCTCTCTGAAATCTATACCTCAGTACTGCTCATATCAAGAGAAGAACCTTATACAAAAATAATGAAGGACAAGGAAGAAGAATTGGAACACATGGAAGCACTTCAGCAAGCTCTTGTCACTGAAGAAAGCAAGGGAAAAAGAAGATGGAGGACATGAGTAGGAAGGAGGAGAAGAAGAGGGAAGCAATGAAAAGAAAGTAAAAGGAGCAAAAGAGGGAGAAGGGGAGCCATATTAGGTATGCTCATGAGAGAGCGGATGGAGATGACAAGGGAAGTTTTCGACCCAGTCACACCGGAAGTAAGGTGTGACGAGTCCCTGCTTCGGATTTTGGCTAAAAGAATGGGGAGACAAATCTTGAGTCTCCGCCATCCTTGCCCTGACCGAGCCATCTCAAGTTTTGTTAGGGCATGGCGTTTCTGGAAAAGGAAGGATTCATTCATGGCCGACTACTATGGTGGATGTATTATTGGATTAGGAGTAACCAGATGGAAGAAGTGAACTATAAGAAGGGCCTAAGGGATTCAGATATGAAAGAATCACCTCTGGATTTCTCTCTTTATATAAGGGAGTAAAACAGGGGCACGTAACACGTTCTGATCCTCAAGGAAATCTGCGAATAAATGCGCATTCATTTCATTCCCCCACGTTATCAGTAACCGTAAGATTTGGGAGGTCTCGTAAAAGGAAGAAATTAAAGGCGTGCTACGGATAACCAAACGGTATAAGCGCATCACGCGTAAACCGAGGGAAACACCTTGTAAACCGGCGCGTTCCTCGGGGAGGTGAAGAGTCGCCAACGTTGATCAAGGGCCGAACTAAATGAGCAGTAATGAAGGCTCGGAGTTACCAAAACCCCCCTCTCCAACCAAGAGGCCGGACAGCAGGGTTTTGAGGGGCTATTGTGGGGTCCAATAATCGGCGGGCCAGGCCCGTTTGCTGATGAAGGGTCCAAAGGCCCAAGCCTAAAAAGGTCATGGCCAGAGTTCAAGAATAGTGTGGCCCAATTGGCCCGGAGAAGCAGCCGAGGACAGTGCAGTCCTCGGCTGACCCCAGAAAAAGGGCAGAAAGGTAAAGGGGCGTGCTCGAAGGGGAAATCTAAAATATCTAAGAGAGGCTTCCTTTGTCACCTTCCCCATGCATATCTCTGCGCCTAACAGAGCCTTATCCATTAACTTTATCAACAACTCTCAATGACTTAGGTCTGAGACTGATGGGACAAGTATCAGTCTCAGAAGGGGTCGACCCTACACGTGGACGAAGGAAATTGAACGCATGCGAGTATAAAAGAAAAAATATGTAACCTAAAAGGGGGGCTCCTCCAGTCCCACTGAAAGGAAAAAGGGGCTTCAGAGGCAAATATACTGGAACCATGCATAAATATCTTAACAAAAACACAGCCGGGTAAACATGGCTTAGCCTTTCGATCCCACTCTCTACAAATGATATTGTACGGGCCCATTTACGTGCGAACCCAACTCAACTGCGGTTTAACGCAAATCGTGTGCCTACAGTAGTGGTTCTATTGATGTTAATTTGGGTTATTAAACATATAGGACATAGTTCGACTAGAACATTTGGAGGTACTAAAATAGTTTTTCTTTGCAATTTTCATGATATTGATTATGCTAAGTTTCTCATTACATTACTATTACGTATATAATTTTGAAAATCACTATTTAATACTACATATATAATATCAATTCACAATTATTGTCTATGAAATTCTACTAAATAGGATGCAAAATAAAATAATAAATTGGTAAAATAGTATCTCCTAAATTGAATGAGAATAGATGCATGAGATCATTTAATTCAATTACAGTTTGTTATGTTCAATATCTTTGCATATAAAATATCCAAATAGAAATATTATAAAAAATATTCTCATTAGACTTGAATATATGATTATGTTTTTTTATGGTTTATTTATATTGGACTCGTTATTTTTTACACTAAATTAACTCATTTAGTACAAAAATTAAAAACTAAAACTTAGATTAGATGGGGCACGTGGCATAAAATTAAACTCTAATTGAAATCCAATTTTAACACTGAATCAACTCACTTGACACAAAATTTTAAAAAATTAGATTAGATAAGACACGTGGTGCATAATTAAACTCTAATTGAATTTTTTCTCAGTTTTACTTATTAATATATATATATATATATATATATATATTGCTTAGAAACAACTATTAGTAGTGTGTTTGGAAATACTTATTTGCTTATTTATTGAAGATTGGTTAAAATATAATTTTGTATTTAAAAATATTAAAATTTTAAAAACTATATGTAGGGTCTCGATTCGGGGTCTAGGCCCAACAATTATGTGGTTCCGGTTCAAGGAGCCCTAGACAATGAATTTGTAGAGGAAGGGTTACAGAACTGGGCCATAACGAAGTGCGTGCTAGTTAACTTTGGGCCATACAACAATCGAAAATAGGAAAATCTTCTTCAAGTCCATTGAATATACGATTCGAGGAGACGTATGGGGAGTATTTCTGTCTCTGGTTCGAAGCTGTGTTTCTTCTCTTCTTCTTCTATTCTAAGTTCCTCCTTTTTTCCGGTCCCCCTCTTCATGGGGGCTCCCTTCTCTTATATAGCCCCCTTGAAGTCATCAAAACCTTACACCTGTTGATCATCTGGACCTTTACTTGAGTGCCCGTCCCATCGGACATCTCCCCCATCTTTCTGTGAGTTGTAGTAGCCAAGGTAACATTGTTCGCCAGTCCTCTCTACATTAATGCGGCCAGAAAAGTAGCTGTCATGCATTTAATGTGGCAGCTGTAGTCTCTCACTTGACATCCTATACTCTCTTCCCTCACACAGGCTTGTGGGACTCATCCTTGCTACTAATACTTGTTAAAGTGATTCTTTATTGCTGGTAGGGTGCATGTTTGAGCCATACTTGGTACGCCCGAGGAGACATTTCTCCTTGGACCGTCTTTTAAACAAGTTTAGGCCCATAAGAATTGGGCCGGGAGCCCTTTTGGCGCCCACACCTTCTCCTCGGACGTGGTCGAATTCTATATGGGACCCAAGGCCCATTGTTTGATCTGGGGACTTTACCCCTACACTATAAATAAGTAATAAACTAAAAAAAACTAAAAGAACAAAAAAAAAAAAGGATTACAAATCCATTTGGACAAATCCACTATTGAATTATATCTTGTTCTTATATCCCCATGCTTCTAGAATTTCTATAAAATTAACGATCAATAGTTATGTTATCAATAAATTGTTTAAATTATAAGTTTTTGTAGTTTAAAATTATGCATAAAATATAAATTTATAGATCATATAATAAATAATATCCGATTGACACAAAATTTGACATGTGTATTAAGAGCATAAACAACATGTAATTCAACGGTTAGATTTTCAAAATATGTAATAATGTTTATTTTATTGAGTAAGGTTGTAGTATTAAGTTAAAACCAATTTCGTAACTAAACTTTGTCCAAAAATATTGTCAAAGGATTCAAGCTCGCTGTGGTGCAAGTAAACTCTAGGAAAAGAAAGAAAGTAAAATCTTTTCCTAAATCATCTGGCCTGAGAAAACTTTTTTTTATTTTTTATTTATTCATTTTGAAATAAAAATAATTTGGTAAATTTAGATAGAGTTCCTAGTGCAGTACTTAAAGAATTCAGGTTCCTATTAAATTCAACAACGTGGTTTTGGAAGGTATAACTATACAAGAGGATATGCATTGGCCTTGAAAGTTGTACCTAAGTTTTTGAGCTTTAAATTTAATTGAGTTACTCAAGAAATCAGGAAGGGGAATAGTAATGAGCAATTAATAAAAGGTAAGAACTAGGATCACTTCCAAGAAGGGACATTTTTAATTCTTGCTTTAACTACGAATTAACTACATGATTCTGAACCAGTTTTCTTATGCTACGTGTCACTTATATTCTTGATAGTTCCTATTGAAGCAAATTAAGGCATCAATATAAAGAGTGTTACACCATTCATCCTTATCCTTTTCTTCTGTCGTGCTTATGCTTAATCCCAAACATCATTAGGTAATCAAATATTCTTAATTGCAGACTAAACAAGTTTTTAAATTGTTATGATTCCCTGCATTCTCTGGTAAGAAATCATAAGCATAAAGATAACGTCGTTTGTACTTTATTTGTTAATATAATAATGTGTTTGAATTTAAATAGAAAGTCAAAAAAAAAAAAAGTGAAAAGCCTAGAGTGATTGGTACATGTTTTCAAACAACAATTTTCAATTTTTAAATAACATTATACATATTTTCACACACTTTTTCACTCACACGTATTGCCACACATATTTTTAAATAACAATTTTCAATTTTTAAATGCATGTACCAAACAATTTTAACCTAAACAAATGTACCTAAGTTTTGGGTTTCATTTATAATGCGTGAGAAGAATGACTTGCAACTTTTGCACACGAATCTCCCATCTCAGCCGCCTTATATCAGCAATTTTGATTCCTAGAAGTAAAACAATAAGAAAAATGCAATGGAGAAGTACCATCCATTGCAAAACTTGCATAGCACGCATCCGATTATTAAAATGAGGAACAAATAAAAGTTCAATTTCCTTTATTCTGTTTTGAGCGAAATTTCAGGTTGAAGAATTCTTCTAGTCAGGCAAGGAATGAGAGTGGCCCCCTCATGTTAGCAGTACTATGCTTAAGACAAAGTCTTATATATTATGTAAACAACTAGGTTGGAAGCTTATCTCTTGTTCTTTAATCCTTAATTCAACTCGACCGTGCATATGTGGTGCAGTTTTAACTTTCCCATTTGAAAAAAGCTGAAATTTACACAGGTCAAACTGATTTTTATAGTATCAACTTGTTTCAAACTCTATATCTTTTGTGTTGAGCCTAATGCCAATGTCAAATGCCAGGTAATGAAGCCAAACGTGGAATTTAAGCATTCGGCGGAGTAGCTTTCACCTTGCGTCTTAGAAATTTTAGATTTATTCACAGAAATATTTGGCAGGGAGAGATTTTGGATTTATTCACAGAAGTATCAACTCTTTGTTTTGATCAGTGTTTATATAGTGACAGTGTTAATTTTGGATCACAGGAAGGATTTTACGTGTTAAAGTGGCCTTGCTGCTTTATAGTGTATTTTAGTCAGCTGAGGAGGTTTTAGAGGCTCAAGTGGAAAGTCCTAAAGCAAAGGAACAAGTCAAAATCTTGTATATGAAACCTGGGTGCGCGTGGTTTGCTTTTGCCGTCTACGGTTTTATGAAAGTTTGACAAAATAGAACATAGAAAGCCAGAAAGACACCGGAAATGGAAATTTTGCGAAATGGCTGGACTTTTTGGAAAAGGGAGTCTTTGTAAGTCATTCTGTTTCTGTTTAGCGATTCACTGAATGACACCAATGGAGCATGGTATGTATAATGAGAAGGCAGTCATTGAGAATTTGCCAAATTCTCAGCCACAAGGAACCAGCGGTACATCATCAAATTCGGTTCAGTCAGAGACTATCATTGTAATAAAAGAAGAGACCAAGTATGTAAGCAAAGAAGATGAGAACTCAAATCCCAAGTCCGATACTTTGGAGACGAGTAAGGTATCTGGGGATGAACAGAAAGTAGATTCTGTAGCACCAGACAGCCATTCCAGCATCATCGATATTAGAAGCACCTGTGATACAGTGAGTGGTGAATTGGTTAATGCTGAAACGGTTTGCAGAATATGTCATTTGAGTTCTGAACACCAATCTAGAACTACAACTCTTATCCAGCTTGGTTGTGGCTGCAAAAATGAACTTGGTATTTCACATCCTCAGTGTGCTGAGGCCTGGTTTAGGAGTAAAGGGAATAGGTAAAATTTCTAAAATTCTACTCTTCTTTGTTTCCTGTATAATTCTCTATGTTCATGCTTTTGCTTCAAAAACGAAATATACTTTGATGTTGCAGACCACTATCAGATATTTCAGGAACTAAGTTTTTTCCAGTATATATGTTCCCACCCCCCCCAAAAAAAGTCAAATCTCTTTGCAGCACTGAAGAAGAGATTTTATTTTATTCTTTTCCAAGCTCTCTATCCTTGTTTCTCTTGCTTAAAAGTATAAAAAGACAATAGCTTTATATGGTTCTAACGAAAACAGCTACCACTTTAGATTGCCACCTCTGAGCTCTACTTGCATGTCCTTTCTTCTATATTAGACCATGTCATATGTTAGTGATTTCCATTATGATGTGAATTTTGGGAAATAGGGCAAAGAGAAGTTCATCCACTTTGAAACATGTACTTCAATTGGGTGGTTTAGCATATCATTATTGATGCCACCTTCTTGTTTCTGCTATTTCATATATTGTTGCAGCCCTCAAAGTTCCATACTTGTAGTAAAGTTAAAAACAGTTTAGTTTCCTGTTTGATAACTTCAGTGCTTCACTATGTTAAGTATACCCGTTCTAGGATAATTTGAGTTTACAGACTTAGATTACTCGAAAATTGAATCTGCAGACTTGCGCTTATAGCCCAGAAAGTAGAACTATGACTGTTTGTCACAATTTTGAAAAAATTATTATTTCCTGTTACAGAGTGAGAGCAGAGTCTGTGTGGTTGTATATTTAGATGGATGTCAAATTTATTTCCTAGGCTCCTAGGTAAGACTGCTTGAGATGTCTCTATCACCTTAAATCCTAAATAGTTCTCTGAAATGGATCATTTTGAATCGCATCCCCATCTCACTTTCTTCACAAGGATGGGTTGGTTGCGCATTCCTTGCATTTTCGATTGGCATTAGCACTATATTTGCCTCATTATTAGTTAATAGGCTACAAAGTGTGATATTTACAGTAGCGAAAAAGTATAGGATCACAAAATTTTATACAACTTCTTGCCACAGCTATAATGTGACAACAGTATGGATGAAAGATATGTTGACATACTTTATAAATAAATTAAATAAAGAGAGAGAGAGATATGTTGACATGGCGTAACAAATTTCTCTAACCTCAGGAGAAGTGAGAAGGTCTCACGCCATTTATGCTTGAGACACATGTGATAGGAAAAGAAATCCATGCTGCTATGTTGTGTTGCTCTTTCTGTGTGTTTTTATTGGGAATACCGTGTGGTACTAGTACCATTTGTAAGTTTGAGCCTCATGAATCATGTTTAGAGTTCATCCAGTATGTGTTTCTTATCAAACCAATGTTTCTCTTTCATGCAGAAAGTGTGAAATTTGTGGTGAGAGTGCAAAAAATGTAACAGGCATTGAGGAAAACACAGGAGTTGTGGTGGGGTGGACTGAGATGAGGATAATAGCTAGCGCCAGGAGTTCCCATTCCTCAGGCAATGATGGCTCATGTTGGAGAAGAAATCATTTCTGTGATTTTCTGTTGGCTTGCCTGGTTCTAGCCTTTATACTCCCATGGTTCTTTTCTCGGAATTAATAGGCTCATGCCATTCTTTTTTCTTTTCTTTTTTTCAAATTTATTGTTGAAAAAAAAAATGAATTAAGATATTTATGCTTTTGAAAAAAGAAAAAGAAAAAAAAAGAGGGTAGTATTAATTCCAAAGGCCTTGAAGAATTGTGAATTAAAATCCTTGTGTGTACAGTACTTGCAGCTTCTTACTGTAGTGCTACTTTGTGGATAAATTTCTTATGTACATGCCTATCAATTGCTTGAAGAATACGTTTTATGTATTACATTTATTATGTTTTTTTTATTAGTTCCATTTGGAGAATTTGCCTTCTAAAATGTAAATTTAAAACAGGTGTAATATGCTCTATTTTTTTTTTTCCTGGGATAAATATATGCACTTTTAAGGAATGGCTTGATGGGAAATTTGTTTGAGCCTTGTTCGTTCTAGTCAATGACATAAATCAATCAGACAATGGTTGATGCAAAACTAGGGAGCTTGTACAAACTGCAGCAGCTTTAAGATTTCTTTAGCACTGTTTGGGGATTCAAACAGAGAGAGAGAGAGAGAAGAATATGATGGAATTGATAGAACAGAATAGAATGGCATAGGGACCAACGCTACCTTCAATACCTAATTTTCATCCCAAAATGAAGCTTATTGTGGCTTCTAGTTATACAGAGCTAGCTTATTGTGGCTTCTAGCTGCATGGATCCTGGTTGAGTGATGGGTTGAAGAACATGGTGTATACCAATTTAATTGTGTATTCTTTTTTGATGAATATTTTATTGTGTGTTCTGCTAGAGGAATAAGTTTTCCTTCTCATGGAGCCAGATTGAATACCCCTTTTTCTTTAAGTTCCAACAATGTGCACGTCTTGTTGATTTACAAAGAACACAAATTTGATTATTTGATAGGCAGGAGTACAAATACTTTAAGTAGGACAGCCTGAAAATAGAAATGAAGAGCATTCTTGGCCAGTCAGTAAGAATATAGGATCAAGGTATGAAAATCCCAATAACCTGAGAACATCATCCCCCCCCCCCCCCCTCCCCCCCCCCCCCCCCCCCCCCCAATCACCTTCATCATATCCATGACCATCATATCTTTATTCTCAAAATAAATGAATAACAGTATAACACCTTGATTTTGCATATAGAATGTTTTATCCGACAGTTGACTATATTGGATAGCTTAGGTAACAGTAGTGTACATACTCTAGATCTCCCTTGATATAAACGAAATCATCAGTAATCTTAAAGTTGCTAGCATTGACCTTCTTACCACCAGCGTCACAGTGCATCTAAGCTTGATATCTTCTTTGGGTGTTAGCCAAGACATCGTAACACTTCTAAGCTACTTCTAAGATGTCACTCCAACAATGCAACTAAGCTTTTTCATTGTGCCACGTTCAATTTGTCACCCAATGCAATTCCTCTTCCTACATAAGATCTGCAATAAAAAGGTAGTAACCAATGCACAAAACTCCCACTTTTGTAAGATATGAGAGAGATGAATAAGAGAGGCTGATTCCTGGACTCGAACACAAGACCTATTGCTTTTGGTGGAAGGCACTTGCCATCGCACCAATGCCCAACCTCTACCACAAGACCTGCAACAAATTGATAATTCTTAGTCCAATATTATACAGATTTTTTAAATGTCAACCAAAACATATTTATGGAATTATAGTGGCAACATTGGAAGCAAGATCATTTTATTTGGGATAACCAGAGAGAGCCAGCTGAATTGCAACTGATATGGGTTTTCAACAGCACCAACTCCCATGAATGAGTTGCAACTTGCAAACCTAAAAAGCAAGCAGCTTATAGTAAACAACACCTTAAAAGAAGAGGAGAAAAAGTAAAGAAGAAAGTCCAAATGACATGTCTCCATTTCTAATCCCCAACACATGGCAGCAGGTCCCAAAGTCCGCCATTATTCCCTCACTAATCACTAGTGTTCCACCAATATCACCCAATTATTGTCTAAGATCACATACCAAGACATAGACAAACAATCTATTTCATATAGATGAACAAACATTGTCATGACTCATTAGTAACTGTATTAGTGTCAAATCCTATACTAGTTCACACTCTACATCCCAGAGGAAACCATTGAGCCTGCTAATCCTGCCCGTTGGCCACCTTTTGGCGCCCTAAGAAATATACCACACACACACATGTATCCATTATTATTCAAGAGAATTTAAGGCTAATCCTAAAAACAGAGAAATCTGTCATCAAATTGAGATCTACTTCAACAGCTAGAATTCTTAGTAAATGTGCGTAGCTTCTATCAAGGGGAAATTTTGACAAAATTGGATGAGATTTAAGAATTTTGTTGGTAGTCCTTGCACAATCACATAATGGACCTTCAAATCAAACCAGTACACAATGAAAGCCGATTTCTTACCAAAGGGGTAACAGATCATCAATCTCTATGTCATTATATTTTCTTTTTGCTTTGGTTCTTGTAGATTCAGTCTTGTCATGAGGGAATATTGTATGAATAGGGGGTGGCTAACAATTTAATAGACAAAAGATCCTGTAAGTCAAAGAAGGAACAAATGAAAATTAACAATCCTGTAGTAGTTGGGGAGAGCAAAACCATTTTTCCTACTTTCCTTCCATAATAAACTTAATAAAGGAATAAATGTTATTCAGAACAAACTTTTACGACATATTCTATGTTATGGTTTTCAACTAGAAGATATAAGTTTATCATACTGTTGAAAGGGGGGAAAGAAAAGGCAACTCCCAAATGCAAGACAACATGATAAAAGCATTGTCATTATAATTTTCTTGACATGAGAATGCTAAAATACTATAGGAAGGCTAAAGAGAGACCAGCCTATATAGAAAATAGTAATTACAGTGACAACTAGTGGGTATATTTTAACTTGTAAACAACAACATTTTACATTAACCAATGGAATCTATCAATTGGCCTTTGTTTATAGAGACCCCAAGAGAGACTAAATAACTGCATTACTCATTCTATCTCATGGAAGAAAACTATGTGGAAAGTTCTAGCCATAGCAAACAAAAAATTTATTTCACAATTCCTGACAGTGTACATGCTAGTTCCAAGAACAAATTGTTAAAGAATCCTCATTAATCAGCCATAATGTTAGGGTAAATTTCATTTTTTGACCCTCAAAAATGAGGCATGCATGATTTTGGTTCCTCAAGTTTCAAGTGTTTTATTTTAGTTCTTCAATTTTTGAAAGGGTAACAATTTTGGTCATTTCATTAACTATGCATCCAAATTTTGGTGCACCCACATCAGTAAAATTAAATGCAAAGTTGATGGCAGGACTATTTGTTTCACTTTTGAAATTTGAGGGACTAAAACAAAGCACTTGAAAAATTGAGGGACCAAATCATGCATGACCCAAATTTGAGGGACGGAAAATGCAATAATTTACTCTTATATTTATGTACAGAGAGAAAACGAGATAAATTATATGGCAATTTTTTTGGAAGCTGGAACATCTTCAGACAACTAGGGGCTGTTTGGTAGTGTATTTAAACAACAGTTTTCAATGTTTAAACAACATTACATGTATTTCCACATACTTTTTCACTCACACTTATTTTTAAAAAATACAAACAACGTTACTAGAACAATATTACTAAAAGGCCCCCTAATGTTTATAATGCATGTATCCCAATTATTGCTTTCCCATTTTTCAAACACGACTACCCAACTTTAAAGGTGTTAATAGCAAAGCCTGTTCCTAGCTTCCAATTTTGTGACTAGTCAGCTTTTCTAGGCAGAAGAAACAAGCAATAGCACTGGCCCTGCCCATTGCCTAATGAGTCTAATTAGTTAAAACAAAGTGTTGGTTGCATAGATACCCCATTTATGAAAACCTCAGTGGACCAAGGAGTCACAGGTTGATCTCTGTTTCTTCCAATAGAATGAAAGCCACCAAAAAAGGGACCCAAAAGAAGGTTCATGATAAATTGACAACCAGTGGACTGTGATCAACCCCCATCGCATGGAACCTTGAACAAAAAAAAAAAAAAAAAAAAAAAACTAGAACAAAAAAGGATAAAGTGAATAAAACATTACCCATCAAAGTTGCAAGCAAGGCCAATGCCATTAAGTATTTTAGTGTGTACAAATTATATTTAATCAGACTATGATTTAATTTTTCAAAGCACCCGAATAAATTTACAGGGAGTAATATAACATTAGCTGCAGAATTACTTGTGATATTCTAACAAAAGGTGTTCTGTAAAGTCCTTGTCATGACACTAGGTCATATGAGTTAAACTAAAGTAATGTCATTTAAGCACCAATGTAGTAGGAGAAAGATTGATAATCTCAACAAAATACTCAATATCCCCCACAAATTTCTCCGTTAGCTTTCATTTCAAATTGTTAAAATCAAGCAAGAACCCATACAGATGCCTATTAAAGGCACCCACATTGATATCTTATCTACAAATTTTCAGCAATGCATTTACTCAACCTAACTAGAGTAGCATCAAAACAGTTATATCTTTCCCATTGGACAAGGTTTCTGGATTTAGATATAAAGCAGGTTGTTTCACTTGCTCAATACTGTGATAATATTGATCTACTAGACACAATAGCAGGTCAAATTAAAAAAAACGACAACTAAAGAAAAAAGAATGTCATAGATGAAACTCAGAATTCATGTACTAAGCTTCTGACTTGCATGTAAGTTACAAACATATTGCCTGCAGAGTTTTTACTTTATTTTTTGGATAATGAGTCGGATTTATTATTGAAATAGGTTACACAAGCCCATGATGATGAGCATTCTGTAACCCAAAACATGTTTTTTTGACTCATAATAAGAGCGAACAGCACAGACGCTGCTACCTTTTAATTTCCATTACATCCAGTCACCCCTTGACCTCCTAGGGAGATTGGAATAAATAAGATCTAAGTAAGAACTGACTTCCTCCAATTCCCAATCATGAAAACATCTTATGAAACCTCACATTCCAGAACTGATCATCCCCTTCCCTGGCAATCCAGGACTAAATGAACTGTAACATTCTGATCAGAGAACCAGCAGAGCAGGATACAACTCCTTCAAAGATTGACTCCCACACCACACATCATGCCAAAACCGCAGACAATGGTCATCTCAAACCTCAAAAGAGACAAACTAGCAAAGTGCTCCAACCCGCCCTAACACTCCTCCACAAGTTGCACCCATGACAAACCCTAACTAAACCCAAAGTCCAACCACCCCATTCCTCCCCATATTTTGTGGCAATAACCCATCTCCACTAATATATTCCCAATTCTCCCAAAAGTTTAAACTATTAGAAAATGGTGAATTTAATTACTTAACCATAATTCTAACACTCCCCTTCACATGTGGGCCTAAACTCCCCCTTATAAATGGGGCCCAACATGTGGGATTTTTATCATTTTAAATGGAGATGGAGTGACGACAAGGATTAAACTCAAGATCTCCTGCTCCGATACCGTGATATATTACCAATTCTCCTCATAGCTTAAGCTATTAAGAAATGGTAAAGTTATTATCTATCAAAAAAAATTAAGAAATGGTAAAGTTAATTGCTTAACCATAATTCTAACATCCACAAATGAGTTACTTCATTCCTAAATAGCCATAATCATTAAGTAAAAGTATTGTTCCTTTAACCTACTTGAAACACAAAAAGTTACAACAAAGGCAAGAACACCAAGAAGACAAACTTGAAATTTGTATCCCTCCATCACTACATGACTTTGCCGATAGATCATCCCAGTACAGAGTCCAATAGTTTTTTTTTTTTTTTTTTTTTTTTTTTAGAGATAATTACAATATGTTGCTAACCCCGCAACTCAAACCCTTACTAATCCCGTAACTTGAACTCTTTCTCCCCAGACCCCCATACACTTTGTGCATAGGGAGGTGCCAATTCAGAATAAAGGAACAACCACATTTTCTGAAAGCTTTGGAAAATATTTTAATTTATAGAATAGGAATTTGAATCTCTCCTCCTCACCCATAACAATGTCAAAAGATAATATCAATAATGAGTAAAAAATTAGGATAACAAATATAGGATAAAGAAACAATGATGTAGAATTTTTTTAATAACATGCACATGCATAGATATATTTTCTAGGAAGACTGTCCAATTAGGCTTGTTAGGTATATTCTTTTATGCAATAAAAAACCCTTTCAACAATTTAAGCTGATTAAACTAGGTCCTTTGTTTTGGGCCATAATATGAATATGAACAAAATCAATTTTATCATAAAGCTCTCCACTGTAACTAATAAAACAGAAAGTTCTTTTGAAAAAAAAAAAAGAGAAGTACTTATGTTCCACCAAGGAACATCTCAAGCACTTTTTTCACTAGATAACCTTAAGGAAGTATAGCAGCCATCAAAGCATAGGAAAAGAGGTTCACCTGTGAGTCCATCAACTTGAAGCAACTGCCACATCTAAAAGCTTCCCAGATGTGCCTAGTTTTCTTTGGATATGCCTAAAGTTATTTGGCAAAATCTTCCAATCATATGCATCACCAGATGGAATGTTAGATATGAAATGTATGGACAGCAAAAACTATACTGAGTCACTGTCCATTAAATAAGATTGACTATGGTACTAATATGCTTCTCAGTATAAGGCTTATTAGTCCAAAACACTGGACACTTACAACCAGGGGATTCACATGGCAATTTCTTAGACCTTGATCCAAATAGGATAGCACTTATCCAAATAGGATAACACTTGAAAACATATGCAAATCATCAATGTAACAGACGAGCCGACCAAATTTTTGATTTAAGCTTCCTTGCTTCACTTGTATACCCCGAATTACAAAGACCGTCGAGGACAGCACGTTGGGTAGACTTGAGTATTTTCATGCCACCTTTTAAGCAAGACAGTAAAAGCTTGGATGCAGAACGGAATCTCCTTGCCCTACAAAGGTTGTGCACCAAGGATGTGTAGGTAAAAGAATCCTTAATCTCCATAGATTCAAACAATTTCATTGCACAATCAATCTGACCAGCTTTACACAACCCATCAATCATGCAGTTGAGGGCAACCAAGTTTGAATCAAAGCCCATAGTATTCATGTAACTCAAATGTTGTTGAGCCCCTTCAATATTACCGGCCTTGCACAATCCATCAATAATAATTGTGTGAGTATACCTGTCACATTCCAAACCCCTTTTCTCTATCTCATCCAACAAATTAAAGGCAGCTTCCAACTTACCTTCTTTACAATAAAGATTAATTAGGGTATTATAAGACACTAAATCAAGCACGATGCCATTCTTGATCATCTGCCCCATGCAATCATTTGCCTCATTTATCTTGCCCATCTTAACTAAAGCACTAATGGCAGTGCAGTATGCAAAGCCATCAAACGTATGGCCTTCACTCTTCATCTCTGACAAGATCTCAAGCCCTAGTTTAAACTGCCTAGATTTAAAGCAGCGTTTCATAACTGTAGTATAAGTTATGCAATTTGGTTTAAGACCTGATTCCCCAAGTTCCTTGAGGACACTCCTTGCAGCCCCTAATCTGCCTGCCTTGCAAAGCCCGTCAATTAGAATATTATAAGTCTCTAATTTGGGGACAAATCCATGACGTTGTAAATTCCTAAATAAACCAAGGGCATTATGCATGTATCCATTTCTACAAAGGCCATTGATCATGATGTTAAATGTAGTTGGACAAGGAGAAAGATTGCTAAGTATGATATCCCGGAAAACCCTATAAGCTTCATCCGGTTTTCCTAATTTAAAGAAGCAATGCATCAAAGTGTTGTAACTCCATACATCAGGATGTATACCTGATTGAAGCATTTCTTCAAATATATCCAACGATTGTGATAATAAGCAATTCCTGGTGGCACCAGCTAACAAAGAATTGTATGTAATGACATCTGGACTTATACCAGCTTCTCTCATTCTAGGAAGAATAGTATAAGCTGCATCCATGCTGACAAAACGGCAATATGCATCAATCAGTGTATTGTAAGTTACCACATCTGGGAGAACCCCTAATCTTATACCATCAATTATAACCGCTTCAGCCTTTTCCAATTGCCTGGATTTACAAAATCCAGCAATACTAATATTCAACAACCTAGTTGACAATCTACAAACCATTATTCACAACACCCCAGATAACTACCATTGAAACCTGCAAATCAGAAATAAGATGTATAAGTGAAATTCCATTACATATCTGATTTTTAAGTTCATAATATATCAGCCAAAGAATAAAAAAAAATCAGTCTCCAAATTCTTAAGCAAAATACTCCTCTTCCCCATGACTTCATAAGATTTTATCGCATTAACAAGCAGTTGGCGCAAAACTGAAGAAGTGCAAATAGTACTGCCCCAACTATATTTATATTAGAAAAACTGAATTCAGGACAAATATGCCAATATGTGTTCTCTACAAATTGCCAATAACCTTTAGTTTTAGGTCAAATGCCACATCCTAGTGTTTCCAAAGGAGATATTGACGTAGGACAACCACACAATATTATGGGGAAAATTAAACAACAGAAAAACAAAGGATAAACCCTAGGAGTCAGCACCAAGCAAAACTGGAGTTGGCACCAGCGTAAAAGAAACACACTTTTTTTCTTATTCTCAAAAACTGGAAAATAAAGGACGCTAGTGCTGCTAGGAAGAAAGAACTCAGATGGGACTATCAGGTTACATCTAATATTGGGTTGATGGACTGGCTGTTTGTTGCAACAGTGGTGGTCTTGTGATGGCTGTGGGCGGCAGCTCTGGGATGAAAGGGTGAGATCGGCATTAATGAATTCTTGTGATACTGATCTGGTGGAGTGGGTTGGCTCTGCGGTACTCTGAGACAGAGGAGGAACTCGAACTGGCCGGGCTTGAAGAGTTGGGAGCTTGGTTTCTATGGTGTTTTTTTTGGTCTGGATTTTCTGTTTGGGTAGAAAATATGGATGTGGATGGATTTTGATTATGGTGATGTTGGTGTTGCAGAATTCAGTGGTGGCTGGTCTTTCTGGCAGTGGAAAACACAGTGGTCATTTTTATTTATTCTCTCTTTCTTTCTTTCTTTTGGTGGCAGATGTGGTTGGGATGTTTTTGTCAATGGTGGCGAGATGGTGGTGTTGGCAGGATTTTTGTGGGGTTTTCTAGTGGTGGTAAGAAGACAACAGTGATTGGAATTTCTAATGGGTTGGTTAACAGTGGCTTTGTGACGGTGGTTCAACAGATTTTTTTTTTCTTCTGGTTCTGGATTGACTGCAGTGGTCCTTCAAACAGATTGGTGTTTGCTCTGATACCAAAAATGATGCAATAGGATTGAAAGACTGGAAAATAAAGGGATACTAGTTGCTAATCCATGTGATGCACGGGTTTATGAATTATCACTTCTTTTAAGTAGTTTTGCTATGAACATGTGAGTTCCAGCTTATAGAACGTTTTAGAGTCCAGAATTTTTTTTTCTAGGTATAATAGCGTCCATAAAATTGCTAGTAAGAAGCATTAAATAACTGAAACACTTGCACATGTAATATGGTTCAAACTAATACAAAGTTGGAACATCTGTGTTTGTAGTTTACTCTAATGAATGAATAATTAGAAAGCTGGTATTTCATTTTGAACTAAAGTTGATAGTAAATTTTCACCCTATAAAAAAACACAAAACAAATAATTAGGAAAAAAAATGATCTTCAAAAGAGAATCACATATTTGAATCTTTATCTAAGTAGATAACTTGAAATTTCTCTTTGGATTCTCCTCTTGGTTTTGGTGCTTCCATTTGAACCATTCACTTTCACCTTTGATTGAAGATGGAAATTCCTACATACACTTTCTTTAGCTCTAGTTCTAAGGCTCACTCAGACACACACATATATACATATATAAATATTCAAACTAAATTGCATGCTTTTAAGATCTTAGGATCTAAGACATAAAAATCCATCTACAAAATATGCATGCAAATTTGTGTGTGTGTATATATACACACAAATTTTCTCACCCTAAACTCAAATGAAAATAATTAAAGATTCTAGAATCTTTAACTGCTTTTCCTATGATATAACCATAGCCCTCGAAACAACCTGGGTGCAAGTTACAACTACCTTGGTTGGGGTTTCAAATGGTGTTATTTGGTAAGTTTCAATTTTTAGTGGTAAGTTTCAATTTTGAGTGAGACTTTTTGTCAAACACGTGGAGTACATATTCTAAATGGGAATGAAAAGAATGTTTTATAGCATGAAAACACCCAAAAAATGCACCTAAATTAAGCACGCTACAATTGAACATTGACAGAAGTGAAGAAAAAACTTCAAAACAATCCATAACGAAATTTAAGAAACATTAGTTGAAGTTGAAAAAGCAATCCCTTGTACCTTTTCCCTGTATAGCAGCAACATTAAAGAAATCAGGAAAGTAGACACATATTTTGTATTTGATTGTAACCCATTTAAATGAAAGAAATTTTATGTAACAATGATCATAGAGTTAGATATGACTGAAGCTAAATTCTTTACAACTTTGATCTTTCACAACAATTCACAACAGGGTATATCAATAGTTATAAAAGATGCTGTCTCTATAGAGAATCATCTAGAATGTCACTGTTATGCACACACAAACTGCTATTTAGCAATCCCTTTGCTAAAGTTTAGAGGATCAAATTACCTATCAAAAAAAAAAGTTTAGAGGATCAAATCTAGGCAAAGTAGAAAGCAAACATTGAATCTTTTGTTGAAGAGAAAACAAAATGGAGAAGATTCTAGGAAGGATTGTAACTTGGCAAATTAGTGCCAATTACTGATGCTACAGTCAAAGATTATAAAGATCACAACTCTTACGACATCAAAAGACTTGTCTTTGTCTCCCTCCCACACTTGCTGGTAGATTTTTTTTTAACGAACAATAAGGATTTATTAACTGAGACTCAGCATCAAACACCTATCAGGCACTATAACTGAAATTTAATAAAACCTAACTTTAAATTAAACGGATTAAATTTGGAATGAAAAGAATTTGGAGAATTACCAGAAAATAATAAATAGGGACAATTGTCAATGTAAGACTACAAAGCACAAAATAAAAGAATTCTGAAAGTTAGATAGAGATTCAAATAACAATGAAGGAATTTGAGAGGGAGAACGGGTACCCGCAGCAATAGAAGGGGAGGCGCTTGAAGGGGGTGCGGGACTCTTTGGATTTGGCACTACCCCAAAAGTTTCCCTACGTATCTGATGAGCTCTACCTCTGATCGCTTACTTCTTTCTCATTTGAGTTTTGGATTTTGATTTTGGGGGAAGGAGAGGGTTTTGATTTTTGGGTTCTCGAGAAGAGAGAGGAGTTACGGGTTTTAGTTTTAGTTTTTAGAAGAGAATTGGGTTTTATTTTGGGTAGAAAGAGTTTTTTTTTAAATATATATATATATATATATATATATATATATTTGCTGATGTTGAAAATGTGGGAACTCCAAATCCTACGTGGCAAGCTCTAAAGAAGTAAAAAAAAAAGTCAAATATTGGTCATAGTCTTCAGTTTTATAGTATATATAGATATAGATGACCTAGGTGTCCGCACCTTGGCTTGGAGTCGGCACCAAGCGGAAAAACCACTAGGAGTCAGCACCTAAGGCGGAACTAGAGTCAGCACCAAACCAAAGAGACTAAAATGTCATTTTTTCATTCATCAAAATATCAACTATCTCACAAAAGGAGTACAATAGTTTGCTTATAAAGGATTGCTAAACCCTAGTTCTAATTGGCGTAGGAAACCCTAATTGACTTGATTACAAAAATAACCTTCCAAATATTAAAAATACTAATAGCCTAGTAAACTACTAGGACCTAAAACATAAAAATACAATTGACTTGCAAACATAAATAATTTTAAAAGAAAACCTTCTTGCATCTCCCACATTAGATATCCAGGGAGTTGCCGGGGTTCAACTCCCCCCTCACTTAATCTATACAAATCAATACAAAGCCATTTATTCATCCACAAACATAACAGGATTTCTTACAAATCCAGCTAAAGTTTTGGTTTTTTTTTTTTGATAAGTCAGTTTTGGCCCCAAGGGGAGGCAGAAGGGAAAAGCTAAAGTTATGGTATTTGAGAGTAACCCATTGGGATATGGTGCTAATCTACTGAAAATGCCACATTTTATTTTAAAAAGTAAAATAAAATAAAAGTAAGAAATTATGAAAAATGTGATAGGACTGTGAGCAGTCAGAGAGAGCTAATTGCTAATTTACTCAAAGAGAACTAAATGGATTAGATAGATATAATGCGATCATTAACAGTTGGATAAATCACCGAATCAATAATAACATTGTCCCCCCACTAATAACCATGCCTTGTGAAAGCCCCCAAAATAAATTACTTTGTTTAGCAGCTAGGGGAGACTGTTAATCAGCTCTGGAGTGACTACAAGGCCAAGTATGGAAACTAAGGGTTCCAGTTAAGTGCTTACTGAATTGAAAATCCTCCACCATCATAAGGTAAATAATTGTACTCCAATGATTGCTTTAAGTAGCTTTCCTGGAATGTTCACTTGAAGCCTACTAGATTGATCAACAATGAAGCATTCCATATACAAATTTACAAGTACATATGCAAGTTAAGAATCTATATTTTAGGCTAATCTGTTAGCTCACACTTGAATATGGCATTTCATAGGGTTACCCTGTATAAAGTTGTAAAAATCTAGACTCGGATGGTGTACTTTGTGTTTAGTGTCATTTAGGATTCCACCGCCAATCTTAGTTTCTTATTTTTTCCCCCCACAAGTCAGTAATAAAAAAACACATACATTCATTGGATTCTAACTTTTTCTTTAAAAAAAATCATATATAACTGAATCAACCAAAGCACTTTCAAATGTTCCATTCTGCATGTTTCTTTGACTCAGAACTGCAAGCAAATCCTACCCATTTGAAGAGCAGGCCATTCATCATGATAGCTTGCGCGCACACACACACCCAAAACAAGAAGAAGCTACTTTTATGCTCACTACGCTAATAACTCTAGGAGAACATGTGATGACAACAAGGGTTTGCTTCAAATAAAAAAAGGAAAAGTAATAATAATAATAATAATTTTATAAAAAATCTAAAATTAAAGAGCATCAATCATGGGAAAATTTTTAAAGCATTTCCAGAATCGAACCAAACGCAGCTTACATGAAAGCTGCATATTTTCTACCAAACAACCAATTTAATTTTTTTTTTTTTGAAATCATAATAATGTTCACAAACACAAACACACAAGTAAAAGCTGTAAAAGTAAAATGGTTAGTAGCACTACCAACCTGCATATTCCCCAATCAGAAATGAAAACAGTACCAAGCCAGAAGTTGAATTGAAAACTGCAAAGCAGATTTCCCAGACATAGGTACTTGTTCAAAGATTTTGACCAACAGGAACTGCATAACAAAGAAGCAAAGTATAAATCATCAGACAATAATAATATTAATAATAATTTTAGAAGTGAACTGCAATGTGCTCTACAAGGCACATGAAATATAATTGAATGTGCACAGCATAATAAGACAAGACCCAGTTCTATACATGGTCTGAAAATGCAAGAAATAAAAAAAGTAATGAAGGTTCAATCTTTAATGGGGAAGAATCTCACCCCCAAATCAGTCAGATTCCACAACCTTAATTCGTATCCCTTCTTCTCCAACTAATAAATCAAGATCGACGGAGAGAGAGAGAGAGAGACACAGAGAGACACTGAACTGTATTCTTCTTTGTGTCTGTGACTTTCTTGGACACAGTTGTGGGCTTTCTAGGAAAAAAAAGAGCCCATTTTCAGCCCAATATGCGCACTTTTTTTTATTATTATTGCTGCTACAGTGCTACTATTATTTTAGGTTCAGAAAATAAATGAAGGTAAATTACCTAAGCTACCCTTAGGTTTTTAGTTAATTTCCAATTTATACACCCATTTAAACAAAACCCTGGAAACCCTCTTCTCTGTCTCTGTTTCTTCTCTTCTCTTCCATGCTTGCATTGCAGCTATGTTGCTCTCTCTTCTCCTCTAACCGCAAAAACGACGACGCATAAGCAAATAAGCGTGGTTTCAACGTACAGTTATTGCGGTTGGTTTGGTTGGTGGTGGTACCAAGCATGGGAGGCTCGAGGGTTCAGGTGAACAAGTCCCACAAGTCTCGCTTCTCTTCCAAATCTTCCCGTAACCTTCATAGAACCGACCTCAAAGGTTTACTATTTTCTCTCTTCTTTTATTTTATTTTATTTATTTCATTTTTCCACTTGTGTATTGTTGCTCTTTTTATTTTCCTTGGTTTTCATTGCCTCTTTTAAGTTTCCAAATGCCTTTTAATCAATATTATTATATTGTTGGTAGCACATGAGAAATTTTAGTTCTTGAAGTTTAAAATGTGATCTTTTTTATATGACTTGCTCAAACTAAAATATTGGTATGTCATCATTTTATAAGACTTAAATTCACTCACTTTTAAGTGTTTAAGAAAATAAAAGTCACCATTTTAAGTTTGTTAGTGATTAAAACCGATTGCTCATGAGAGAAAGAGAAATAGTTGTTTTATTGTGTTATGATAGAAAGAAAAAATGGGAAAAACCTTGATGTTATTGTGTGTACTTGCCAACTTGATTTCTTGGATTTTCTCGTGCTCGTTCGGCTGCAAGTTTATTTATTTGATATAAATTATTGGTGGTTTAGATAAGAGCAGGATTTCCAAATCCGGTGGCAATGTTGCTAAGGGTGCTAGGGCTGCTCGACTTCAGCATAACAGAATGGTAATTAGTATTTAGTTTAATACTCTCACTCTTTCTCATCACATTGTTTACCCAATTTCTTATTAATGTTACATTGTCTTGGTAGGTACGGGAGCAGAAAAAGGCAGCCCTGTTGAAAGAGAAAAGGGCTACTAGTGGATCAACAAGCCCTCCCCGTGTTATCGTGAGTATTAAGTGTTGTATGTATGATTAATAGTTTATACCATCATAAATATTTTTCCCTTTATGTGCATTGTTCTACATGTTTTTAGTATGTTCTTCCCTCTGTTATTTATTTTGGAAAAAAAAGAAATCAATTTATACTCTGTAGCTTGTAAGCTTGGTGAATTGTCACTCATCAGGGTGCAGCCTAGTAGTTGGAGGCTTGGGATGAGCTGTAGCCTACATGATACATGGTTCTGGCAGGTGGGGTCGTGTATCCATGGTTTACTCCCTAGGGGTGGGTTAGGGCCCTGCCTTGGTGGGGTTCCATGTCATAAAAAAAAAAAAAAGTTTGGTGAATTGTCATTTTAATCTAAACTTATAGGTTGTAACTGTATTTTTGCTCTTCTTTTTCTTCTTTCTATTCTAACTTGTTTCAATTTCAGGTTCTTTTTGGGCTTTCTGCTGCTGTAAATGTAGATTCACTTGCTGTGGATCTTCTGTCCTTGTTATCTAAACAAGGTGCTGGGGCTGCTTTTTCAACAGTTGCTTCTTCTGAGTATAAGCTGAGAACTACGGTAAATAATTTTTTCCAACGAAATGCGGGAGGAAGATTTGCTGTGTGAAGGGTGCTACGATGGAATTTTTTTTTTTGTTTTGGTTTCATGTTAAGCAGTTAATTACCACTCAAGTTGGCTAGAGCGTATATGCATGTTTGTATTTTCATATATGTACACTTCATTAGTATTTTCTTGTATATGATTCCGAATGAAGGGTTATTCTTCTGAAATTATGACTGCCATGCCAGACTGAATTGTGAACTTGTAAATATCTAATGGAAGTTATATGCTCTAGGTATTGAAAGCACCTTATGGGGATTTGCTATCATGTATGGAAATGGTTAAGGTATGTCCAGGAACTGCGTACTTTTTCCTATTTTTTCCAGTTTTTAGGAGCTTCTACTTTATTTATTTTTTAACACATGGGAATGGTTTGAATGGTAGGTAGCTGATCTGGTTGCCTTTGTGGCCTCAGCAAGTTCTTCATGTGAAGAGAGCCCTTCTTGCTATATCGATTCATTTGGAAGTCAATGCCTTTCTGTGTTTAGGTCTATTGGTTTGCCAAGCACTTTTGTGCTGATTCGTGTATGTTCTTGTTGATGTTCATTGAATAGTTATGAAAATTTTGGGAATATAAATTAGTTTTTCCATTACTTGACATGAAAGAAAAAAGAAATGTTCTTTATTTCCTCTAGGACCTACCTGCTGAGCTGAAGAAAAGACAAGACTCGAAGAACACGTGTATGTCTAGTCTTGCTTCAGAATTTCCTGAGGACTGTAAGTTTTATCCTGCAGATACAAAGGATGATTTGCACAAGGTGATTGTCTTGATTATTTATCTTGAGCTGCCGTTATCAGCACTAAGTCCTAATCATATAATTTTTTTTGATAAATCTAATCATGCAAAATTAAATGGAACTAGATCTGGATATGCAGTTTTTCTCACGTATTGATGTTATTTGCAGTTCATCTGGCATAGCAAGGAGCAGAGGCTCACTGTTCCTCACTGGAGAAATCAACGGCCTTACATCATGGCTCAAACGGTGCTAGTTTCTTTCTATTATGTTTTCACTAACATTGACTTCACTTAGAGGTAGCACCAGTAGGGAACAAGATAGATTTTATTGTCTCAATCTCAAATAGTTGCTTTGTAGACAAGTTACCATACACTCATTGAAAAGGAAAGACAAAAAAAGATAAGAAGAATGATTTAAGTGCTATACTTTATATGAAAATATATAGATACTTTTATTGATTTATTATTCTGTTCATTGATGCATTGTAGGTTGATATGGTGGTTGATGATGGCAATTTAGAAAAATGTACCATGCTCCTCACTGGCTACTTGCGTGCTCATAGCCTCTCAGTGAATCAGCTGGTAACTAGAGCAGCCATTTACTTGCCCCTGGTGACTTTTTTACTTGGTTGTCTCATTTTCCTTCACTTCAGGTTCATGTTTCTGGTGCGGGTGATTACCAGTTGACTAAAATCGAAATTCTTAAGGATCCATTTCCTCTAAATCCAAGAAAAGAGCAGGACTTGATGGATGCAGATGAAGTGCATGATGTGGAGGTAAACATTTACTTGGATATTAGTGGAACAGGTTAATATAGTGAAATTGACCAGGACTTGTGTTCTAAATTACTGAAGGGGCTGTGCCATTATTCATTGTTACTCTAATATAATATGGCTCTCTAGAGGTTAAGAAGGGTATACGGGTGGAGCATATTAAATTTGATCATTTTCCCCTTCTCCTAGGAGGAGATGAAGAGAGGAATATGAGAGGGCTGAGAGAGAATAGAGGATCAAGAAGTTTAAGCTTTTCTGAAAATAATTTATTCAATTAACATATTTTAGAGTTATTATTATTGCTTATCCCATATTTAACCAGAGGATTAAATTTCTGTTACCTCAATTAAACTACCCTTTTCCTGATTGCAAATTATGCATTGCAATTTACTTGATGGTGGCTTTGAGCTGTACAAGTTGACATGTAAATATTTACACTAGTTAAACTCATTCAAGCTAAATTATGATATTGATTCTACTTTTTGTTAGTTTCGGCTGAATGATGGAGTATTTTAGAAATACATCTGTTCACGTTATCTCAATTAATCATGTATTTGAATTTGTATTTTTTAAGTGATTGATTTTTACTTGGTTATGCCTTTGTATTTACTTAAAATAAGTCTGTCATTTAGTTGGTCTTGTTTCTAAGTGAAAAGTAAAAAATGATTCTAATCTAAGCAAGCTTCCAATGGTTTAAGTTTGTTAGATTGACAGCTAAAGGTTTATCTCAGTTTCATAGTTTGTTATGTCAGACTACAGGTTTATTTTGAACGTACTAAAATTTTGATGGTGATGACACAATGAATTTCATTGTTTGTAATTCATATTACTTTTGATATGTTTGACTACTTGCACTCACTTGGGGATGGGTTAATACATCTATATGGCTGATGTAGTCCTATTTCTTTTCTATTTTATTTGAACTATTTCAGGTTATTCATTCTTTGGCTCCTGACCCAGAGAAACAGGAGCCTTTACTTGTTGAAAACATTCCTGATCCTCTTGATGGAGAACAGGTAACTTGCATGCATTAATATGAAACCATTGTTCTATTAATCAAGTATATCAAACTTGGTTAACCTTATGATTTGGAAGTTGTGGTTTATCCAACATGATTATCTTATGCTGTTATTATTGGCTTTGTATTCATGCATCTTCCATAGAACACTATATACTTATCTATGGATCAAGTATGTAATTCTACATATTTCCTTGGGTGCTTAATTATGTTTTAAGTTCATCTCTTAGATTTAAAATAAAAGAGGCCAAGGGTTGCTTTCTTGAAGGATTTGTATCCAAATGTGTGTGTGAGAGAGAGGGAGTTCCTTCATCCCTAATTTGATTTTTTTTTTTCTTCATAGTTGTAATGAAATTCCCCCCCCCCCCCCCCCCCCTCCAACCACCACACCCAAAAAGGGGGAAAAAATTATGTTAGTCATCCATGTCAGTTTCTTCCGTTTGCGGGAGTGATGGGAATTTTCTTGTTACAATTGCCATTGATGACATGGTTCTTTTTTATCAGACATGGCCAACAGAGGCAGAAATGGCTGAGGCTGATAAAAATCAAAAGCAAAAAAGGTTGAGAAAGAGAACTCTTCCTCGAGGCACATCAGAATACCAGGTATGCATGAATTCATGCCCATATACAATGTTTGGAAGCCCTATGTTTTAAGTACATTTCTTTAACATCTCTCTTTACCAGATATGTACTTCACGTGAATTTGTTAGTAGTAGACTCACAGGCCTTATTTATATATCACAGGCTGCTTGGATTGTGGATGATACAGATGAGGATTTAGATAGTAATGATGAAGCCGATGATGGAATGGTATTGGATAAACAGGAGAGTGATTTTCCTGATCAAGAGGGCACTAATAATCTAGACCTTGATGATGACCAACGTTCCTTAAACTTGAAGGACTCAGATGAAGAAACCGATATCGATTCAATGATGATGGTGAGTTTATGATTTGCAATTGGGTCTCTTTAGTGTCATTTAGCCATTTGAAACAATTAAGGTGCAAACCACATGTATTTTTCTATTTTGGTCTCTGGCCAAAGAAGTAAAAGAAATTGCCTTTTCACTATAGACAGAATGAAGAGACCATCAGAGCTGACCCCTGGAAATTAAAGCAGGAATTTATCTTTCTTTATATGGTGCACTGTGAACTTTTCTAGCATGATTTTCTTTTTCCTTCCAGATTCACAGAATGCAAAATACTTCTTTTTTTTTTTTTTGATAAGTAATAAGTTTTATTATTATCAATATATCTTATTACTTGTCAAAAAAAAAAAAAGTAATAAGTTTTATTATTATCAAAAAAGGAACACCCTAGTACATAGTGAGTGTACAAGGGGTCAACAATTCAAGTAAAAAAATTACAAGAATCAAGGAAATCAAGTACTCTTTATTGGATTGAATGCAAAATACTCTTTTGTAATGCAGGATGGTGAGACCTTAACGCGGGAACAGATAGAGGATGAGATTCAAAAGATTAAAGATGCACATGCTGAAGATGAGGGTACTTATCTCTTTACCCGAGCATTTATTAGTACTTCTTGAAATTTCTAGTGATCAGTGTCACACTTTATGGCTAGCGAACTGTACAGTATCAAGGGAGTGAATGCTTTAAGCAGTTGAATTACTCTTGAAAAGAAAATGAGCCTACTTATCTTCAGTTTTCTTTCTCTTTATTTATTTTTTCTTTATTTTGCATGTTAAAATTGATTTCTTAGGAAGTATTAGGAATTATCTTTCACTTGCCCAATACCATTCGAAAACTGATTTTTATATTTTTATTTTATTTATAAAACCAAATCATTTCAAAATCTAGATTTCACTCTGTTTGGTAATATTTTTTCTGTTGCAGTAAGACACTATTCCATTTCTTTGTTTTATTTTGCTCCACTGGATCAAACTGATCCTTGGTGTGTGAGCTTTAATCAGTGGCTTAGTTGATATATTCTCCCAGCCAAAAAAGAACAAAAAAGATCATACAAAACGAAAGGAAGTTGGGGGAAATAGCTGGCCTGTACCACTCACTAGGAGTGGATTAACGTGCACTCATATAAACTTGTGATAGAATGGTTGTCTACTTGCTCCAGATGAATGAGATATTAGTATATTTGATAATTGAAACATAGTTCTTTCGGGAATAAGCTTTTTCGAGGCTTCTTGTTGATGATTTATTTTATTTTATTTTATTTCATGGATTGTTGTTCTTTCAGAATATCCGGATGAAGTGGATACACCATTAGATATTCCTGCTAGAAAACGCTTTGCCAAGTATAGAGGCCTCAAGTCCTTTAGGACTTCCTCCTGGGACCCCAAGGTAACATTCATGTGATTCTGTGATGCTCTACACTGTCTCTGAATATCAAGAACTCTACTAAATTTCTTTTTACTAAATATCAGGAATCTCTACCTCCAGAATATGCCAGAATTTTTGCATTTGATAATTTTGCAAGAACGCAGAAACATGTTCTTGCTAAAGCTTTAGATATGGAGCAAGAAAACAGGGATGACTGTATTCCAGCTAGCTCATATGTAAGGTTGCATATAAAGGAAGTACCAAATAGTGTTGCTTGCAAATTATGCTCACTGATAAAGACAGTGCCTGTTATAGTGAGTGGTCTTTTGCAACATGAGTCCAAAATGTCTGTGCTGCATTTTAGGTATATTTTGCAGTCTCTTACTTCTCTGGTTCTGTGTAGTCCATTTTGATATCCATTTCATGAATTATCTATTTTTCTCTACGTTTCACAGCATAAAGAAGCATGACACATACAGCGCTCCTATTAAATCCAAAGAGGAGTTTGTATTCCATGTTGGTTTTCGCCAGTTTGTTGCTAGGTAGTGTTTTATACTGCTTTTCACTGTAGCATCTATTGATATTATTGAAGTTTTATGGTCATATCCCATCACTTTGCAGGCCTATATTCTCTAGTGACAACATTAATTCAGACAAGCACAAGATGGAGAGGTTTCTTCATGCAGGGCGTTTTTGTGTAGCTTCTATTTATGGCCCAATTTCTTTTCCTCCTCTTCCTTTGATAGTCCTGAAGAGTGCTGAAGGGGGTGCTGCACCTTCTGTTGCTGCTGTTGGGTCATTGAAAAGTGTTGACCCAGATCGGATAATCTTGAAGAAGATCATTTTAACTGGGTATGATTTATTCTTAACTCTGGTGATCGAAATAGGCCCTCCCCTCCAAAGAAACCAAGGCCATGTACTACCATTGACTCGAGAGAGCAAAATAATTGATTGATCTGTCATCTGTCTATATCTGGACTCTTATGTCCAATCCGAGTGTCAGACTTAGAGTATTTCTATTGAAAGTATTAAAATCTTCTCTTTTACTCATCCAACAAATGAAGTGTTTGATATTGACCCTAAAAGGGATGCAGAACTGAAACCAGCAGTGGATTGTCTGGTTTGGTTGATTTTGGGTGTGGCTTGCAAATGCAAAAATATCCCTTAAAATCTGTTGATGAGTAGAATAAAGTGAAAACCTGTTATATCAATTTTTTTTTTTTTGGTAAAGATACTTAAATGATTCTATACTTATTAAAAAAAAATGTTGTAAAATTACTAAATCATCCAAAACAACAACAAATTTCTGTTAGATGGAAACAAATTTAGTAGTTAATTGATACCAAGTTGACTTCTGCTGGTGAGGCGTTAAACCCTACCTTTACAATTGGGTTGGTTTGTTTCAACCTGAAGACATCTTGGTCCAATACTGCAGATGTGGATTTGGGATGGCCAGCTCTTGGCGATGTTGATAATTTATTCATGAGAAGTATAATTATATTTCCACATTGGAACTGGTTTATAGTTTGAAATCCTCATAAGAGTACCCTATATTGAATTCTACCTGAAATTAATGTATACATCGTTAGGCACCGGTTGGAATGAAAATTTTATCGTAGAACTGAAACTGTAGTTGTTTAGTTCTTTCATGTATTTCGAAGAAATTTCTTGCACTTCTTTATTCTGTATGTCTTCATTCAATGTTGCTCAATGCTATGACAAGAATACTTCCATTGCAATTATGCTCAATGCTCCTCCAACTTTACTTCAACTTTGTCCATAAAATTTAATTTATTAAGGTCTGACTCTGCTTTATTGCACATGTATCATGATTAGATATGAATATTATTTTCTTAATACAATTACAAAGGAAATGCCATTGTATTTTTTTTTCTTTTTTGATAAATAAATTCCCTGGAGGGTGTGATTAATAGAATGTATACCTTGAGGTGGACATTTGTTTAGACAAGGTGGAAGCGTTTACTGATATGATATACTATAGATCTCAATACACGTTACATAAATGCTGTTGTTTTGACAAAATTTTCCATGAAGTGAACATTAAATATCTAAAATTTTGGGCAGGACTATAATTTTTCTTTTCTGTGTGTTTTCTTTTTCATCATTTTATTTCTAAATATATGTGGCATTTTTCAGCACTTCATGAAATATAATTCTAAAGCTCAAGCTTTTTTCTGATGCAGTTATCCGCAAAGAGTATCAAAATTAAAGGCTGCTGTAAGATATATGTTTCATAACCCTGAGGATGTGAGATGGTTCAAGGTAAGAGAATCTATTTGCATATATAAAATATATATGTGTAGAGACTTAGTCTACATTCATCATGATTGGGTTTTTTATGCGACTTGTTTTTTTACGTGGGTGTTGGATATTGCAGCCTGTGGAAGTGTGGACCAAATGTGGTCGTCGGGGTCGCATTAAAGAACCTGTCGGTACACATGGTATGGTGCTCATTGTAACAAGATAAATCTTTTAGAAAGGAATGTGGTATTGGTTCCATCCTAATGTCAATAAGGCTTGATATAATGCAGAGTTAAGGCTGCTGTTTGATGCTCTCTACCATGCTTTTGATATGATGTTGAATTGGATGTTTATTTGTTCCCTTTTTTTTCCCACGTTTAATTATAACACTGAAAGCATTATTTAGCTTAGCTTTATTAGTACTTTTCCTTTCCTTACCATCACCATTTATGTTGATCTGAATACTGTCACCTGCATTACATTAGGAAGATTATTTGGTGACTGGCAAACAAAATAAACATATAAATGTTTAGCATTTATGAAGCTATTTAACATTGAAAGACCAATGGAATGTTATTATGTTTACTATGGGGCCTGAGATGATGACCTGAATGTTGAATCTAATAAAGACTTACTGTGCTACTACTCACAGTAATGATATTAAAGTGTTTTATAAATGAAAAGAAAAGCAAAAGACTAGAAAGGGGATTGTTCAAATTTTGTTTAGGATCTATGTGGGGAAAATAAATAGAAATGTTTACATAATCTATAAATCTTTGTGGTGATCTGTGATCAATTAAAAATGAATTCTGAACTGTTGTGATGACTGTCAAAGTTTCTCATTGTATGCAAATATCCTTAGATTGCCTTGTTTTCAAGGTATTGTGTAGATGCCAGGGAATAATCGTATTCCTGTGGTGGGAATGTGTCCATGACAGAAAGTGGTGGTCGTCGTTGATATTGATGATGGAAAATTAAAGTGGCATCATTTGATCCAAAGTATCTTCAATCCTTTTATTATGAGGTTTTTTTTTTTTTTTTTTTTTTTTGCTTTTTCTCTATTGGGGGATCCGGATGTGTATACCCTTTTTTTGAATGAAGATTATAACTCTATTTGGATACCTTTGTCCTGTATAAAATGCCAAACATGCCCACTATATGAAGTTGTCAATTAAAGGACTCTAATACCCTGTTGTTTTTGAAAATCATGTCATGTTTTGTTGCATTTATTGAGTAATTAAACGGTATTCTCTTCATTTTTGGCTCAGGGGTGATGAAGTGTATTTTAAATGGGGTCCTTCAGCAGAATGACACCGTGTGCATGAGCCTATTCAAGCGTGCATACCCCAAGTGGCCAAACCATCGCTTTCCAATTCTTGATGCCTGATCAACTGTGGTTGGTGACCAATCCTGTACAGTTGAGTCTGGAATTTGGAAGAAAGCCATGCTAGTGCTGGGAATGAAGCTTCTGTGGTTCAGAATGTTGGTTCCAATTTCATGTTTGCTGATAACCTTGCGTGCAGTTGGAGTGACATGGGGTTCATTGCGCCTTCTTTTTTTTAATTTCAATATTGGTTTCTCTTTGACATATATTCTTTGAAATGTAGAACTTAAAATTTATAGCAATTAGCAAAAGGCAAGAGAGGGTAAGAGAGAGGGAATTTCCATGTCTTTTTTGTTAGCGCATATAGTTGCAAAAACGTTTGTTATCGTAATAGAACGTTTATGCAGCATGTCATTCCTTAAAATGTTCAAGAGAGTGCTAAGTAGCAAGTATGCGTTTTTGCGAATGATTCATACATGCCCCTATATTCTGTTATGTCATTTACTAATTCCTCAAGGGCGTGACACGTGATGGTTGTGGATATTCATTGATATTGGGAAATCTGCTGTGGCATCGAAATGGGTTTAAAGATTTGAGTTTTAGTTTTTGGTTACGAAGATATAAAAGCAGAGCACAAAATGGAGTTATTTTATTTTATTTTTATTAATAAAATTTAAAGGATTTGAGGTTTATTAATTAAAATTTAAAATAATTAGGTGTAAAATTTGGTTTTAAATTCATAATTGCAAGCACAATTGTTTTTGAAACCATAATAGCACAATTTACATTAATTAAAGGGTTAAATGGACTTTGTCAAAGAGATGTTTTTTTCATTCCTAAATAGAGGAGATATAGTGGGGGTGGGTTCGTAGTTTTCTCATTGAGTCCAAATTTTTTCAATTAGTTGTAGAGGAAGGGGGTCGTTATTTCTTGTTATGGATTTTTGAGAGGGGCAAATTCGTTATGAGATTAGTTTTCATGGGCAAGAATGCAGCTCAATGGCTGATGTTTAACATTGAACACCTTGTTGTTGGGGAGAGTTTCAAACAATTTTTTACTTTTAGAGAGGGTGACATTGCTTTCACTCTCCAATGGTGTTCCAACTCTTCTAGTCAGCTCCTGCTGTTGACTGAACTCAAAGCTGGTGGGTCTAGGAGGTCGACTATTATACTGGAAGGCAAAGAGAGATATGGTTGGAGGTGTTTTGGTCTAGAACTAAGGAAATTGTTGAACCCTTCTCAATATGCAGTGAGTGGAAATGGTCTTCCTAAATTCATTTCTCAAGTGCGGAAGTATAACCTGGAGGATCAAAACTCTAGAACTTTTGCTGAAGTTGTGCAAGGCTTTCATGGAAGAACAGAGGATAGAAAGCAGCTGAAACAACTAGGACTCACAGCCAAGGGGAAGTTAACACAGTTAAGAGAGGAGAAAAAGGGGGTGAATCTGAGACTTACAGGTGCAAAAGTGGGGGAAATTCTAGTAGGCAAGTCTGAAAAGATGGAGGTGGTGGGAGGGGTTAGGAGGGAGCAACGGTTGAATGAGGTGGCAGAGGTGGATAAGCAAAAGCTGGCAGATACTAGGTTACATTTCCCAAGCTTTTTGAATTCAAAAGCTGATGAAAAGGGGAAGAAGTGTGATTTTAGGAGATTTTGCTGGTCAGGGAGAGGTCTTGTCGTAGAGGTTGATGTGAAAGGGAGGAGACGGGTCTCTTG